>NW_016107375.1:2904192-2920207 GCF_001604975.1 Cebus imitator
GGGGGCACACTCTGGGAGACACAGAGGCCGGGCAGGGTGGGGGCACACTCTGGGAGACACAGAGGATGGGAAGGTAGGGGCACACTCTGGGAGGTATGAAGGTTGGGGGCACCAAGGCGTCCACAGAGTCGCCTCCATCCTCCCTGCAGGTGGGAAACAGGCAGCCTTGTTTTTTGACTTCTGAGTTATCTGGAGTAACTGATGGTCACTTTTTACCCCACAGTGCCTGGTTTATGATCTCTGAAATGTGTAAGTCTCTCTGCCTCCCCGTCAGCGAATCCTCCTACCTGACCTGCACTCAGAAAGTCCTTTAGCCTGGCTCCCCTTGTGTTTGTTGCCATCCACCTGCTGGGATACTGCCAAGGAAAGGTGAGGGTGTGTGAGCAGGACATCCTACTGTGTGATTTTAACCAAAGGATTAAAAAATCAAGATGGATGCTTGTGCCTGTGTACATATATATCTTGTACCCACAACTCCGGCAAGGTACGATTCTATCCTCCACAGTCCCATCCATTCAACAGCTTAGAAAAAAAAAATCTGCACACCCCTCCCTCCTCCAGGCCTCAGCAGCTGCTGGTCCCCTCCCACCTTCAGCTCAGCTCTGCAGATAGCAGGGGCCTCTTGAAGTTCAGACATTAATTACCGAGTCAGAAGATTTTTCAAAATTACAAGGCATGGCCCCAGGAGATAAGAGGAAAAAGAAGGAGCAGGCGGGGGAAGGAGGTGGGAGGGCAAGCCGCCCAGAGCTGTGAAGGCGGGGCTGGAAGCTGGGAGCCCCGGAGGCGCCCTGCTCTGGGGAGAGTCCCCCTACTGCCCCCACTGCCCCGACTCACCAGGCCAGTGCCCTCTGCAGGGAGCGCAGAGACCAGGGATTTACAGCTTTTGCTGAGCCCATGCCCAAGGGGATCTCCCTCGGGAGAGAAAGGACTGGGGACTGGGAGACAGGTCGTTTCTTGCTGGTCCTGAGCAGAAAAGTTTTGGCACCACCACCTCTTACCTCCCTACCTCTCCCTTAAAGTAGAATTCTGGCTGGAAAATGGCTTTGTGAATTTAAATTGTTTTCAAGCAAGGGGAGATAGGCGAAATCATTCTCTCTCCCTAATTAGGAGGATGGATGGAGGTGAGGACTCCCAGTGAGGGAACTGGAAGGAAGGTTTCACTGGGGATCAGTAGGGCAGCTCAATCTAACTATGAAAAAATGCCAAATAGTTGATGTTTATTAGGAAAAACAGCTCCTGCTCTGTACCCTTCATAAGGCTGGTGAGCACATGCATTCTGAATCTCTATATTTTACAGAAAATACCCAAAGCCTGCACCCACGCCACCTTCCAAAACAGGATTCAAGAGATGTCCTCCTGAGCCATGTTGAGATCGGTTTAGAAATCTCTTGAGTTTTAAGACTGTTTAAAAATGGTTCTGGCTTGGAGACTGGTTTCCCTTTGGAAACCAGTGTCTGGTGGAAGCTGGTATTTTTATAACTCTAGGCTCTCTATCAGATCCTGTGTTACCATGGTTGCTAAGGGGAACACTGGCTTCAAATTTCACATTTCAGTTTGCAGAGTCTGGCTAAGGAAGCAGAACACGCAAAGGGTGGGGGCTGGGGAGAGGGTCGGGAGTGGAGGTGGGGTGGGTGGGAGACTCCAGTTCTATCTTGAGGAGGTCAAGGATCCGGGCAGCTTCAGATGGGGCCACTTCTGTGTGTTTATGTGTGTATGTTTGGGGTGTGGGGATCTGGGCAGGTCGGCGTCACCCTTCTGAGTTAACTTCACAGGCTGTGCTGAGCAGAAAAGGGGCATGAAAGCTCTGGAGGGGACAGAACTGGGAGGGAGTTACAGGAATGGCCGCTTAAGCTGGGGTATTCATAGCAGCAGCTGCTGGCCCTGCAGGGACTCTGAGGCTAAGCCGGTACCCAGGGGCTGGGTACCTGCCCTAGGAAGGCTACATTTTCAGAGAACATTCCAGGCGGGGTCTGTGCCTAAGATTAGGGTTGGAATAAACTGTTCATGGAGAAAGGTTCTCCTGATTTTTCAAGCTTCACTCTTGCCCTTCACTTCCTGCTAAGTCTTTTTGTTTGACGGTTAGAACAAATTTAAAGGCAACCAGGAGGTGGGAGTTGCTCTCTGCCGCGATGCCCTTTGAGGCGGCCCTCTGGCTCCTCACCTCCTCCTCCATCTGGGCTTGCACATTCTCTCCTGCCCGCGCTCTGCTGGAGCACTGCACAGCACTGCACTCCGCTGGGCACCGAGTTAGCCGTGGGCTCCTCTGGCTAGGGACTGCTCCAGACTGAGTTGACTTTGTTATCTCAGCACATTTCAAGCAAGAAATGTGTCCAGGAGACTTTTCAGTTTAATAAGGAAGGAGCATTTTTCTCATTGTTTGTTGAATGAATAAAGAAATGCTCCTTTGTTCCTTCCATGGCGTTGCTTGGTGGCTTAAAGCCTTTCAGAGGTTCTTGGAGTCATACTGCATTCAGTAGAACACCTCTGGTGAGAGCGTGGCTCACTCATCGGGCCCTCTCCTCACCACCCAGATGGGCCATGCTTATTCTGGCCCCCACACCTCGGCTCAAAGGCTCCTTCCTGGAGGCTTTCCCCATTTCCCCCACGCCTATCCACAATCCACCTTCCATTAAGCCCCAGCTCCCCTGCCCTTTGTCCCCGGTGCCCCCCCATTCCATTTCCCTACATTTACCCAGCTCACAGTCCATCATAAGTGTTCATGGCTGCTTAATTTCAGGAGGATTGCAAGTCCTTTGCGGAAAGATCACAACCTATATCCCTTCTTCTGGTACCACTAGGAAAAACATCGAAGTTCAATAAGTAGCACTGTGTCAAACGAAATCACTGCTTGTTGAATGAGCACAGACTCCAGAGCAACATGACAGATGAGAGCTAGCCTGCCCCCAGGCAGCAATGAAAGACTGAAGTGATTTAAAAGCAACCAAGAAAGGGTCAGGAGGCATTAACACAGCCACCTGGCAAAGAGCGTATCTGGAGACAGACGCCGATAGCCCTGTGTGGACATGAGTTCTATAGGATATTGTAAGAGGAAAGAATCCAGGCAGGGTGGGGAGGAGGTGGGAAGTGAGCCTGGCCCTGAAGGTGGGCAAGAGCCAGGCAAGAAGAGGAGGAAGATTGCCCTCACGGTGGGCGGAACGCAAGGCCACCTATGGAAATACAAGTGGAGCAGTTTGGCTAGAGAGAGGGATTGTGTTTGTTTATGGAGGCCCTGGATGCCCAGCTGGGAGAATGGACGTCACATTCTGGGGCTGACTGTGCTGCGATTCTTCTCTTGAGCAATGCCTAGAACATGGTTTGTATTCAACAGCAACACACAAACTGACAGTTTCCTGAGAGGCTGTCATATGCCACTGGCTTTACAGAAAGACCTGGCTTATATTAAGCCTTAAAACAAAGTCACGGGGTGAGTATTATTCATGTTATTTCTATGCTGCAGATAAGAAAATCAAGGTTTTGAAAGATGGAAGAATTAGGTTAAAATCCCATGGCTAGGAAGTGGCACAGCTGGGATTCAAACTCAGGTCTCTCTGGCTCCTAAGGCTGCTCCCCTACCCCAAGGGTTTTTGGCTGGTGGGTGGCTGCTCCCTGAATGCACCTAGAATGCCGAGACTATGTTATTTAACCTTGGCTGCACGTTAGAATCATTTGGAAAGCTTACATATCCCTGCCCAGCAAACCCCATTTTCAGGAAGTTTGGTTTAATTGGCTGAAGAAAGGGTCTGAGAATTTGTAATGGAAAAGCTTCTCGAGGTGCCGGGTTGAAGATAATTCCCCAGGGATCCAGCCAGCAAATCTCTGCTCCCTGTCAGTTTATTGCTACCCCCAGGGCACAGACTTTCTCAGTCACTTCTGGCCAAAGTGGGTCCTGCCCTGGCCCCTGCCGGGCAGCTGAATGCCCTGCCCTTGGGAAGGGAGGAATGGTCCCCGAGGAAAGGTGCCTCTGTAGAATGTGTTGCTTGACTCTCAGAGCTCTGTGAAACAGCAGAGGCTCTCCACCCACACCCACCTCATCACAGCCTTTTCCGAGGTCAGATTTCCCCCGGAGCCAAAACATTGTGAGCAATTGAATGCACACTCACGCAGTGGTTCTCTCATTGTTGCACGGAGCAATTTCATTTCCTGAGAAGGCTAACTGGCTGGCCTCTGTCTTCTCCTGCCCGGCCTGGGCCTGCCCGCCTCCTCCAGGAGCCTAGCCAGTTGTGTCCCTTGGGGGTGCCTCTCAGAGACACCCCTCAGAGGCACTTGCCCTCTCCCTGCCCTTCCTTTGGAAAGGGCAGGGAGGGGCAGATGGGATTTCTGGGGCCAGGAGGGGAGGAGAGCCAGGGGTCCAACCAGAGGGAGAGATTGGTGGGGGTCAGGAGGTGGGTACAGAGAGATGGGAGATTTCTGGCAGAAAGCACCCTGCCTTCTTCCTTTACTCTACCCCTGACCTCTGGCTATAGCTGCCAGACTCCAAAGAAGACAGGAAGATTGGAATTCTGGGTAGGAATGAGCTGGGGGGATTGGATGGGGGGAAGAAAGCTGGGATGTTTGGGAGAGAGAGGATGAGAGGAAGTGGAGGGAAACAGGCGCATGGAACTTTATTGAAAAATTCTCCTGCTTGGTCGGGTGCGGTGGCTCACACCTGTAATCTCAGCACTTTGGGAGGCTGGCCAGGCGCATCACCTGAGGTCAGGAGTTTGAGACCAGCCTGATCAACATGGTGAAACCCCGTCTCTACTAAAACTACTTTTAAATAAGCTGGGTATGGTGGTGTGTGCCTGTAATCCTAGTAACTTGGGAAGCTGAGGCAGGAGAATTGCTTGAACTCAGGAGGAGGTTGCAGTGAGCTGAGATTGTGCCACTGTACTCCAGCTTGGGAGACAAGAGTGAAACTCCATCTCAAAAAAATAAAGTAAAATTCCCCTGCCAGAGGAATTTTTGACAAAGCTCTTAAAGTAAGGGTCTCAGAGAGAGACATTCAGTGATACCCTAGAAGAGCCTCGGAACAACACCACAGGGTCACAGAGGCATGGAGAAGTGGAGGGGCCGGAGAGCGTTGTAGGGTCAGGGAATGAATGCTCTAGATAAGCCAGCCCCACAGCCTGTCAGGTTGGCTCAGAAATACCAGCTGAGATGGAGAGATGACACCCTTCACTCAGGACATAAACAATAATTGCACCCCTCCTGTGTCTGCAGCCCTCACAGTCACAGGCTGAGGACCTGGGCAGGAGCAAGGGGACCTTAGAATACTATTATAAAATGCTCACGGGATGTTTTCCTGTTTGTTTCTGTCTTTTTTCATGTCTTAAAATAATATGTTATAGTTTTCAGTGTACAAGTTTTTTTACTTCTTTGGTTAAGTCTATTGCTAAGTGTTTCTTTTTGATGCTATTGTAAGATTGTTTTCCTAACTTTCTTTTCAGATAGTGTACAGAAATAGAAAGGATTTTTGTAGGTTGACTTTGTTTTCTGCAAATTTACTGTATTCATTTATTAGTTATAATAGTTTTTTTTTGTGTGTGTGGAGTCTTTAGGATTTTCTATATACAAGATCATGTCATCTACAAACAGAGACAGTTTTATGTCATCCTTTCAGATTTGGATGCTTTCTATTTCCTTTTTTTTGTCTAATTACTCTGGCTAGGATTTCCAGTACTATGGTGAATAGAAGTGGTAAGAGTGGGCATCCTTGTGTTGCTTCTGATCTTGGATTGGAAGATTTAATATTGTGAAAATGTTCACACTATTCAAAGCAATCTGCAGATTCAATGCAATTTCTATCAAAATCCCAGGGGCATTTTAAAAACAGAAATATAGAAAACAATTCTGAGATTCACTTAGAAATTTCACCTGGAAAATTGCCAAAGCAATCTTGAGCAAAGAAAAACAAAACTGGAGGCAATCACGCTTCCTAATTTCAAAATATATCCCAAAGCTACACCTATCAAAACAGTATGGTACTGGTAAGAAAACAGATATAGAGAGTTGAGAAATAAATCCACACATTTACAGTCAACTGATCGTCAACAGAGGTGCTAAGAACACGCAATGGGAAAAAGACAGTCTCTTCAATAAATGGTGTTCGGAAGACTGGATATCCACATGAATAAGAAATTATACTCTCATTTCATATCATATACAAAAATCAACTCAAAATGGATTGAAGACTTAAATATAACACCTGAAACTGTAAAACTACTAGAAGAAAACATAAAGAAAAAGCATCTTCACATTGGTCTGGGCACTTTTTTTTTTTTTTTTTTTTTAAGGTATGACTCCAAAAGCACAGGCAAGAAAAGCAAAAATAGGCAAGTGGGATTGCATCAAACTAAAAAAGCTTCTGCACAGCACAGGAAATAATCAGCAGAGTGAGAGACAAAGTATGGAATAGGTGAAAATATTTGAAAACCACACATCTGATAAATAATTAATGTCCAAAATGTATAAGGAACTCGTAAAACTCAATGGCAAAAAAACCTAATAACTCAATTTAAAAATAGGCTAAGGATTGGAACAGACCTTTCTTCAAAGAAGACATGGAAAATGGCCAGCAGGTCTCTGAAAAGATGCTCAATGTCATTCATCATTGGGGAAATGCAAATTAATTAAGCTACAATGAGATATCACCTCATACCTGTTAGAATGGCTGTTAGCAAGAAAACAAAAAACAAGCTGGTAGAGATGTAGAGAAATTAGAACCCTGTACACTGTCGGTAGAAATGCAAAATGGTGCATCTGCTGTGGAAAACAGTATGGAGGTTCATCAAAAACTTAAAAATAGAGCTGCCATATGATCCAGCAATTTCGCTTCTGAGTATTTATCCAAAAGAGCTGAAATCAGGATTCTGAAGAGACATCAGTACTCTCATGTTCATCGCGGCTCTAGCCACAATAAGCCGAGATATGGAAACAACACAAATGTCCATCAACAGGTAAATGGATAAAACAACGTATGTGTGTGTTGGGAGTGGGGGGTGGGGAGATGAAGAGTGGTTGGTTAATGGGTACAAACATACAGTTAGAAGGAATCAGTTCTGATGTCTGATAGAAGAGCAGGGTGACTATAGTTAACAACAGTGTCTTGTATATTTCAAAATAGCTAGAAGAGAGGACTTGAAATGTTCCTAAGACATAGAAATGGTAAACACTCGAGGTGATGGATATCCTAAATTCCCTGACCTGATCATTATACATTCTATGCATGCAACAAAATATCACACGTACCCCATAAATATGTGAAACTATTACATACCAAGAAAAAACATTTTAAAGTGGTATATACCTACGATGGAATACTATCCAGCCTTTGCAAAGAAGGAAACTGCAGTATACAACAACATGGATGAACTCTGATGACATTACTAGATGAAATAAGCCAGTCACAGAAGAACAGATACCGAATCACTCCATTTACATGAGGTATTTAAAATAGTCAAATTCAAAGAAGCCACAAATAGTGGTTGCCAGAGGCTAGAGGGAGGTGCAGATGGGGATTCGCCAATCAATGGGTGAGAGGTTCAGTTACGTAAGCAGTGTATGTTGTAGAGATCTGCTGTACAACATTATGGCTATGCATACAACACTGTGTTGTACCCTTAGAAACCTATGGAGAGGGCAGATCTCATGTTCAGTATCCCTACCACAGTAAAATTAAAAATACAAATTTAAAAATATTTAAAAAATAAAAAAGAGCTTGCTAAGCAAATACGAGTTGTAAATAGCAGGGCAAGGAGACTCATGCAGCTACAGATGACCAATAATCTTCAATCACTTTGAAAACCACCTTGGCAGAAACGATTTGCCCTTAAACCATAATAGCACACGTTGAAAATTCTTCTTCGTCCCTGGAAGAGGATCTCTGATTGGCACATTAGTTACGGTAAAAATGGAATCAATTCCATCAAGATCTACTGGACTCCTGCAATATAGGTGCTGAGTTACGGACCAAGAAGACAAACAGAGTAGCCCCTGCTCTGCCTACAAGGCCGCGAAATGGGGCGGTCAGATCTGGATTCCGGTGTCGATTCTACCACTTGGTGGCTGTGTGGCCCTCAGCAAGTTGCCTGCCCTCTCTGCTCTCCTTGAAAAATGGAGATGATCACCTTTAGAGTACTGAGTTAAAAGAGAAAGGAACACATGAGGCACTTGGTTTAGATGGCGGCATCCATGCAGTGAGGTGTGCTGTCACCATCACTGAACACTACTACAAGTAATGTGAAGAGGCTGGGGTAAGGATGGAGCGGTAAGGACGGAGGGCGCTTCCCTGGCCCTTGGGAGGAAGCTGTCAGTGTGCTGAGGGGGGACCAGGGTGAGAGGGGCTCCACAGAAAAGGTGACTTTAAGTTGGGCCTAGGAAGAAGTGTCAGGGACAGGAAGATGGAGAGGCAGAGATGACTCCAAGGTTTCAAGCTTAAGTAACTTGCTAAGCACATGCTTGATTTAAAGGAGCGTGGGGACCGCGTGAGCTTGGACCACAGAATGAAGGGCGCTCTGTGAGCACGAGGTCCTCCAGACGGGCTGGAAAGTGAGGACTTTGCATCTGTCCCTTAGGTTTGTTCTCAGCGAGACCCTTCACTCAGAGATGGGCTATGGGTTTGTGTGTGGCTCAGGAGCAGCAAGGGAAGCGCAGCAGCGGAGCCCTGGGGTGCAGAAGCAGGGGATGGAGTGAGCGATGTGACTGAGGAAAGGCAAGCGGGTGGGTGCTGGGACTGTTGCCTGGCTGCAGGGAGGCAGGCAGGGTGGGCGGGGGCCCGCGGCAGAGCTGCATGGAGCAGGGGGGCTTTGGGGTGCAGCTCCGGCCACATCCTGTTGGAGGGGTCTGAGGTATGACCTGGACAGGCATGGTGGGCAGCTGGAAATATGGGCCTGGGGGTGGTTCTGGGAATTGGGGGGATCTCTGGGCAAAGTGGGTGCTATGGATTTGGGGTCAGACATCTGCATGACCCCGGGGGAAAGCCTAAGCTTTTCCAGCATGGAGGAGGCTGCAGCAGTGCCTTTGGCTCTGGAAACTTCCATGAGTTGGCTCAACCTGCTTTAGGGATGTAGGTCAGTGTGTGATGGGTATGAGTGTGCGCGCGCTAAGGCCAGGGAGGCAGCAAATGACCTGCAGAATTCAGGGGTCCCCAGGGAGCTGGGAAAGGTAACAGGCTGTTCACAGGGATCGATAAGATCCCTAGTGCTGCCTTTAAGTCCCCCATCTTTTCTTAAGGCTCTGTTTTAGGGAAGCCACAATTCCTCCTGAAAAGAGCCCTACCTGGAGTTCAGGAGTGCCAGGCTAGCTGTGGCATGAACCAGCTGTGTGTCCCTGGGCAGAGCACTCAGCTCATGTGTCCCTTTAAGATTAGGCATGTGCTCAGTCCCTAGGCCCCATCAGCCTAGGTGACACCTAGTCTGCCAGCTGCTGTACCTTGGGCACTTCCTCCCATCCTCTGACCTCATTGTCCTTAGTGCGCTTGGCTCTCTCTCCACGCCTCACCACCCTCCCTGCGGCTTGTGGAGAAAGCAGCATGAGCTCCCTTTGCAGATGAGGAAGCTGAAGCTCAGAGCAGGTAAATGCTCCCCAGCGGGGTGCAGCCTGGCCCTAGGCATGACGTGCTAGTTTGGTACATGGGGCTCTGCCCTCTTCTTTTACAAACTGGAGAAGGCCATAGGTGATTTATTTACTCTTCAAGTTTACCATGAGCCTGCATGGGTCTGTGTTCATCAAACTGGCCCGAAAAGTTGAATGCATCCCACGAGTGTGCGCTAGGCGTGGCTCTTTGTTCTTGCCGGCACACATCTCCTGGCACCTTCCGGATCTCACACCAGAAGGTTTGCACTACCTCAGGCGGTGTTAAAAGTGTCCCAGCAGCCAGGGCCAGCGCTCGGCCACAGCCCTGCCTCCCGCTCAGAGGAGCAGGTGACGACAACACCAGGAGGTATCCAGATCACGCAGAGTGAATGTGTTGGGGCAATTCAGGTCACTGCCCTAGAACAGCTCTGCTCCTTGTCTCGAGGTGGGTCGTCCAGGGCACAGGGCAATGCAGGCAAGGATGGGAGGACCCAAGAGGCCATGCAGGCCTGCTCCTAGCCTCCGCGAGGCTGCCTTCAAGTCTTTCCAAAGGGTGCAAAGAGCAGAGCTGCCAGCCCGCGTGGAGCTGCATTCTTTGCTCAAGACTTTTTGAGAGTGAAATAAAGTCAGAAGAGGCCATTGTCTGAATCTGTGGAACAAATCTGATTTCAAGTGCATTTGTTAAGATGTGTGTTTTGGGTACACGGAGTGGCAGAGGCTCACGGGTTTGCACAGCACCCAAGAGAGAGCTGTGTGCTCTGAGCTAGTCTGGAATAAGCATGCTATTGTTCTATACACGGATGCTTCAGAACACTGACAAATACACTCCCTCCCTTCTCTGAAATTGCTCTATTGTCATCTTTCTTTCAAAAACACAAAGATGCCCCTTGACCCCACAGCTCCCCTTCCCTGCTGCCATTCACAGAGAAACTTCTGGAAAGACTTGTCCACACTGCTGTCCTCACCTCTGCTGACACCCAAGGCCCATGACCTGCTTGTTGCCAAACCCAGGACACTTTTCTGTCCTGGCTCTTTGATTCTCAGGAGGTTTCTCCTTGTGTCCCTGTAGCCCCTGCAGAGGCCCGCCAGCGGTGGGAGGGGAGGGATGGCATGGGGAGGTGTGGGGCTGGGCCAGGTCCCAGTGAAGGGCCACTGCCAGGGTTCTTACACGCCCCCTCCTCTGCCCCTCCATCTACACTCTCTTCCTGCCTGCTTCCATCCAGTCCCCAGCTTTGAGTACCAGGTTCATATCAATACTCCACACAACCCTCCAACCCCTACCTCCACACGTGACCTCTTCAGGATCTCCAGACCCTTCCACCTGGCCAACCCCCGGGCAGCCCCCTGGGGACAGCTAACAGCGACTCAAGCAGAACTGACCCCTGCTTTTCATCTCCATTCTGTTTTTCATCCAGCATCCTCCGTCTCAGAAAATGGGGCCACCAAGCTGGTAAACAGGGAGCCCACATTCCTTCCCTCCATCTCACATCAGCCAGTCCTGCTGGGTCTAACTCAGAAGTACAGCTAGAACCTAAACATGCTCTTTGCCCTCACTCTAAGGCTGTCTTCCAAGCCACCAACCTCGTGCCGGACAGCCTCAGTGGCCCCACTCGCCTTCCAGCTTCCCCTTTGCCCCCTTTCAATTCCCTCCCCTGACAGCAGCCGAGGGGTGGAGATAGTGAGTTACAATATCCGGCAGTGCAAGCACCCGCTGAATTCTTGCTTCTCAAAAGTTCCTTGGTCATTCTTACTTCTTTCTTTTTCAGATGAAATTTAGAGGAAAATATGTTTTTGTAGAATAAATAATCCAGTGGCAAACCAATCCAGTCCAATCCCAAGAGCGCTCATGGAGACAACACTTATCCTAGGCCTCCCCGCTGCAGCCAGTGCTCCAGATTGGGAATGATTGAAGCTGAGTTCATAACACTTCCCGGGGAAGGGGTGCTAGTTCCCTTTATGTAAACCCAACAGAGAAAGACCTAGCTTCGGGGACCAGAAGCCCTGCTGTTGCACATCTCTTTGCCGAAGGATGGGTCCCTTTCTTTTTTTTTAGAGAAGGACTCTCACTGTGTCACCCAGGTTGGAGTGCAGTGGTGCGATCTCGGTTCACTGCAACTTCTGCCTCCCAGGTTCAAGCGATTCTCCAGACTCAGCCTCCCAAATAGCTGGGATTACAGGTGCCCGCCACCACGCCCGGCTAATTTTTGTATTTTTAGGTGAGTTGGGGTTTCACCATGTTGGCCAGGCTGGTCTGGAACTCCTGGTCTCAGGTGATCCACCTGCCTCGGCCTCCCAAAGTGCTGGGATTACAGGTGTGAGCCACCACACCCAGCCCAGATGGGTCCCTTTCTAAGTGACCCCACCCTCACAGTTTTGCCTGGGTATCCAGATGCATTCCAGCCCCAGTGCTGTCCGGCTGTGCAGGGGGCACAGGTGGCGGGTCTCTTACCTCCCTGAGGCAGGTGTAGATGGGGCACACGAGCACGCGGAAGGGCTCGCCTGTGCTGCTGCGCATGGTGCCGAAGACCTCACACAGGAAGGTGATAAAGCCCAGCCAGCGCTCCACGTCCTGTTGCTGCAGCTCCTCACGCACTGTGAAGTCTTTCTGTGGAGGCACGAGAGACCATGTCAGCCTCCCGGGGCTGGGGAGGGGCCTGGGTGCCACCCTGCTGTGCAGAGCACCTGTTGTCTCAGGGCTGCTCCTGGGCAGCAGGCAAACCCCAGGTTTTAAATGAGGATGGGGGTGTGTGATTGCACTCTCTGTGGCCAGGACCACCCTGACCTGTGGCCACAATACCTCTTAGCATCCTTGCCTCTGGGCGTTGCCCAGATTTGCTGCAGGTCCTTCCTTCACTGACAGCAATGTGGGTGTGGGAGGATGAGGTAGAAGAGGAGACGACACCCTCCCCAGACTGAGCACTTCACTTTCTGTGGCTAAGCCATCTTTCTTTGCTAGTCCCCAAATCATGCCCTCTGTAGTGTGGGCTGGGGGTAACCCGAACACTGCCCACCTGCACATCGTCAGCAATGGCAACAGAGGCCCATGTGGGTTAGTGCCCCAGCACTGCACTACGCAGCTACAGCCCCAACCTCGAGGGGCCTAGAGGACAGTAGGAAAACTAGAAGTATTCATTCATTCATTCATTCATTCATCCTCCTTAAAAACATTATTCTCCCATTGTGTGCCAGGCACCGCACTAGGAGCTAAGATAAGACATATTCACTCATCACTGTGATACAAAAGAAGGTATAAGAAGCCAAGGAGCTGGGTTCCATGGGACAGTCACCAGGGAAGATTCTGGGGATGGGGTCATGAAGTGCCACAGTCATACCAGTGATCAATAGAAAGGTTAATATAGCTAAGGTGTGGACGCCAAGCAGGGGGCCACTGCAGGAGTCCAGGCAGGATGAAATAAAAACCTCAATGCTCTGAGAGCCAAAAGTTAAGAATCTGGAGTAGCTTAAATAATATTCAGAAATACATTTCCCCTACCTCTTGTCTTTGGTTTTGGCCATATGTCTTGCTTTGACCAATATAATAAGGCAGAAGTGATGGTGTGCCAATGCTGATGTGAGGCCTTAAATATTTATGTTTGTGCTCATGTTTCTTCCATCATCCTAAGAAGACCCTCTCTGGGCTGCCCGATGGTCCCAGGGAGAAGATGAGCAACATGTGCGCCAGGGCCTTGCTTAAGTCTAGCCTAGATCAGGTGACCCCCAACCAACCTGTACACACATCACCTAAATGCATGCTGAGCGCTGTGCGCCACTGAGATTTTTTTTTTTTGGAGACAGAGTTTTGCTCTTGTTGCCCAGGCTGGAGTGCAATGGCATGATCTTGGCTCACTGCAACCTCCGCCTCCGGGGTTCAAGCGATTCTCCTGCCTCAGCCTCTCAAAGTGCTGGGGTTACAGGCATAAGCCACCGTGCCGAGCCTGAGATTTTTATGGTTAGTTGT
The DNA here is from genome assembly GCF_001604975.1 of Cebus imitator. NCBI lineage: Eukaryota > Metazoa > Chordata > Mammalia > Primates > Cebidae > Cebus > Cebus imitator. The sequence continues at coordinate 2,917,703 of NW_016107375.1, forward strand.
TCAGCAGCAATAGCTGACAAATACAGGAGTGGCACAAGAGACATTGTGAAGGTCAACAGTACTTGCTAAGTAGTGGGTTGTAAAGGGTGATAGAAAGGGAAGACCCCAAGATGATGCCAAGATTATTGGTTTGGGTGACTGTGCCACCAGAATAGAACACACAAACACAGGGGGCAGAATGTGACCTAGACCATTCCTCCAGCCCAGTCCCTCTCACCAATGCTGACTTCAACCGAGTGTCCTCGACACCAGAATCTCAGCATCTCCAGAGATGGAAGGCCCTCTGAGAGCACTTGGTTAACATCTGTCCCTCGTGAGTGATGAAGATGCCATCTAAAGGGTGGGCCTTGGTCTCCTCAGGTGGCAGGTCAGGGCCTGGCTGAGAAGCCCTGCAAGGCCAGCCTTTGATGAGCCTAGGGCACTGCTTATGATGACCTGAGTTATATCAGTTACAAAAAAGTATATAGTTGTGTGCATATCTATAACTATTTTAATATCTATATCTATAATATGCAAAACAATAACAGCAGCAGCTGCTATTTGTGAGCCAGACACTGAGCCAAGGTCATTAATTATAGTATTTGATATAGTTATCATGATAGTCCTATAAGACGGGTCCTATTATTGCCCCATTTTATAGATGGAGAATCTGAGGATAGAGAAGTTGTGTGACTTGCCCGTGACTGTGAGGCAATGGCAGGGCTGGGATTTGAACTGAGGTCAACCTGCTCTGGAGACCAAACATTTTTTTCTCCTTATGTTTTTTTTTTAATTTTCAAAAACTGTTATTGTGTATATTGAAGGTATACAACATGATGCAATGGGATGCGTATAGGCAGTGAAAAGGTTACTACGTGACGCAAGCAACATACCCACCATCCCACAGCTACCCGTTTTTGTTTTGTTTTTGTAGCAAGAGTACCTCTTACGGTGTTTTTAAATTGGAAAGCAGTGCATCAGAGCCCACATTCTTAGTCACGCTCCAAGTCCCCCCTTTCCACAAGGCCATTTGTCCACATTGTCCCTTGGAAATCCACCCATGCCTGCAGACCTCGTGGGCCTCGTACTGACCCCTCAGGCCTCCTGCCTCCCCACTTCTTTCTCACTGAAGTGTCCACCTGGCTATGACTGTGGGGCTTTGCTGTTTGTCTTTCATCCAGGGTGAAAAGGGACCACAAGGGACTCCAGGGACCCCGCAAGTAGTGGGTACCCAGCATCTTTGACAGCTTTCTCTCTTCTCCCTAGTCCAGAGCCTGGAGCAGGCAGCCTTCACGGGGGGTCCCGAGTGTTCAGGGTCTCTGCGAATGAATGAATGACTTTGTCTGCCATCCTAGGGCCTGCAAAGGGCCCTGTACTACTGGTCTTGAAGTCAGAAGTCTTTTGGTGGTTTCATTCTCATGAACCTTTGTTTATCTTCGTGATCTAAGCAAGAGTGGGCATTATCATTCTCATTTTAAAATGGGGAAAACTGAGGCACAAAGAGATTAAAAGACTTGACTAAGGCCACACAGTACTAGAACTTGAATGAAAACTTAAGCCCCTTCTCTGCGCTAAATGCTCTTGCCCTGGTTGTACACTGGAGTCACCTGGGGGAACTCTGAGGCAGTTGATGCTGGGACTCCACCCCAGAAAGTCTTGTGTAACTGGTCAGGGTGGGGCTGAGACACTGGTAATTTCTGACAGCTCCCAAGCTGATTCTAACGTGCAACCATGGCTGGGAACCACAACTCTAGGCCTTTATCAAATGCTAACCTGGGTGTTAAAATGGTGCCCTTCTATCAATCTCCAGCTTTCATTTCCTCACATTCCCTAAAAATACCCATGAAGACACACATCAAAGAACAAATTCCCACAGCGACACTGAGAAAGAAGATAACAGTTCCCCAGCAGACACCCCCCAGACACAGGAGGTAACATCGTTAACTAAAGTGCTATCACCAACAAACTGTTGTTGTCCAGAGAAGCTTGGCCCCGTGACCCAGAAGACCAAAATCAAGGGGTAGCTTGAGGCATCAGCCCCTTCCTCTGTCTGTCTTTGGCTGGTAGACAGGATCTGTCAGTATCAGCAAAACCGTGTGCCTGTGTATTAAGGCAGCTCCCATCTGCACCGCCCTTACTCCAGGCCTTGGAGATTCAGGCCAGTGCAGGGACAGACTGGGTGATATGCTGTGTCCTTCGAAGGATGGTGCTTTCAGGCAAAGCCCTCTGGGGCAGCAAAACGCTTGGGGGCAGTGCGTACGAGGAACTGAAGTTTTAAAAAATGAATTGGCTGGGCACTGTGGCTCACGCCTGTAATCCCAGCACTTTGGGAGGCTGAAGTGGGCGGATCACGAGATCAAGAGATCAAGACCATCCTGGCCAACATGGTGAAACCCTGTCTCTACTAAAAATACAAAAATTAGCTAGGCGTGGTGGTGCATGCCTGTAGTCCCAGCTACTTGGGAGGCTGAGGCAGGAGATGGCATCATTGCACTCCAGCCAGGCAACAGAGCAAGACTCCATCTC
>NW_016107375.1:2920252-2922026 GCF_001604975.1 Cebus imitator
AAAAAAAAAAAAAAAAAAAAAAAATGGATTGCATCTGATCAAAGAACTAGAGCTTGACTCAGTTTCTTCCTGATAATCCATGGCATTAAGAAGCATTCTGTTTTAGGCTAGCAAAGGTTACTAGGAGATTGGACGCCTGCTAAGTGTTAGAAACTGGATTTGAGATGAGTTCATGAAGTCACCCTCCAGCTTTAGGTCTGAGAGGGAGACTCTGCCTCAGCAGACACTGAGCTAGCCCATGGCTGATGCACACAGCAAACACAAAAGACCAGACAGCACCAACCTCATTCAGGATTGAGGGAGGCGCAGAGCAACACGGCATCACACAAAAATCCTGCCTAGCAGAAGAGGGGAGCAGTATTGTGAAGACTTAAAGGAATGTCTACCTCTGAAAATGTTAATGCCAATCAACAATAGAAAAATGAAATGAAAAATTCAAGTGCAAAAAGGGGGCTTGTATGTAAGGAGAACGACAATATAGATTCTATGACGTGTGAAAAGGCATTCGAAGGAAGGGATTGTGATTAGCTAAGCAACTCTCAGGCTGAAATGAAGTATGAGACAGGCCCTGGGATAGGAGAGAGCCAATGGAAAATAGAAATCCAACAGCAAGATCAAAATGAATTGGAGGCAGTAAAGGACGAGATGGGTACTGCAGACAAAGCAATGCAGAATATGAACTTGGAAACCACCTGGAGAGCAGAATAGACAAATAGACCAGAAAGCTGAATACAAAGATAAACAGACTAGAAACAGAAAGAAAAATGACAGAGAAGATAGGCAGTGGCCATCTAGTCTGTGCATTAGAGAAGTTTTCAAAAAGAATAGCAGAATACACAGAACAAAGAAAGCAGAGAAATAAACTTTCCCTCTGAAAATAGATAATAATAAAAACGAGTTGACTCTTTAGATAAAAAGTGTTCACAGTGTTCCGGAAGTCTCCTGCCCTGCCCCATTTTTACTTAGTGGAAAAATTTTCTTTTCTTTTCTTTTTGAGACGGGGTCTCACTTTGTTGCCCAGGCTGCAGTGCAGTGGTGTGATTAAGACTCACTGCGGCCTTGATCTCCTAGGCTTAAGTGATCCCTCCACCTCAGCTTCCTGAATATCTGGGACTACAGGAATATAACACTATGCCGGCTAACTTTTAAACATTTTGTAGAGACAAGGTCTCACTATGTTGCCCCCACTGAATTTTCTTTTCTAGTTTGCAGAAAAAGAAAAATTTAAAAACAGCTAAGAAGGAACAAAAGACACAGTCTTCTTACAAAGGAACAAAAATCTGGTTGGTCTTATACTTATTTATTCGAGGTTAAAAATTCAGAGACAGGGAGGCAATGTCTTCATGAGTTTGAGGGGAAAAGAACATACCTATCTATAAGTGAAAGCAAGAGAAAGACATTTTACATAAGCAAGTGTCGAAAACAAATCACTCCTACATACTTATCTTAAAGAATTCAGTGCTGCAGTTGCTAGGACAAATAGTATGGCTGGCCGGGCGCAGTGGCTCACACGTATAATCCCAGCACTTTGGGAGGCCGAGGCAAGTGGAACACTTGAGGTCAGGAATTCGAGAATAGTTGGCCGATATGGTGAAACCTTATCTCTACTAAAAATACAAAAAATTAGCTGGGTGTGGTGGCAGTCACCTGTAATCCAAGCTACCTGGGAGGCTGAAGCAGGAGAATCACTTGATCCTGGGAAGTGGAGGTTGCAGTGAGTTGAGATCACACCACTGCATCCCAGCCTGGGGGACAGAGTGAGACTCCATCTCAG
>NW_016107375.1:2922061-3013221 GCF_001604975.1 Cebus imitator
AAAAAAAAAAAAAAAAAAAAAAAAAAAAAAAAAAAAAAAAAAAAAAAAAAAAAAAAAAAAGTATGGCGATTCTTCAAAAATTAAAAATAGAATTACTATGCGATCCAATAATTCCACTTCTGGGTATATATCCGGAGCAACTGAAAGCAGGATTTCAAAGAGATTTTGGTAAGTAGCATTATTGACAAGAGGTGGGAGCAACCCTGGCATCCACCCACAGATGAGAGGATCAACAATACGTGGTATACACATATAGTGGAATATTATTCAGCCTTAAAAATGACAAGAAATTCTGACATATGCTGCAACATGAATGAACCCTTGGGACATTATGCAAAGTGAAATAAGCCAGTCACAAAAAGACAGTACAGCATGATTTCACTTACGCAGGTATCTAAAGTAGTCAAACTCATACATAGAAACAGACAGAAGAATGGTGGTTGCACGGAGCTGGGGAGAGAAGGACATGGGGGTTGTTTAATAGGCAGAGAGTTTCAGTTTTGCAAGATGAAAAAGTTTGGCAGACTGGTTGCACAAGAATGTGACTATACACTATTGAGCCGTACACTTAGAAATGATGGAAATGGTACATTTTATGTTATTTTAAAACTACAATTAAAAATAATAATAAGTGGACTAGGTGTGATGGCTCATGCCTGTAATCCTAGCCCTTTGGGAGGCTTAGGAGGGTAGATTGCCTGAACTCAGGAGCTTGAGACCAGCCTGGGCAACACAGTGAAACCCCGTCTCTACTAAAATACAAAATAAATTAGCTGCGCATGGCAGCGTCCACCTGTGGCCCCAGCTACTCAGGAGGCTAAGGCGGGAGAATTGCCTGAACCTGGGAGGTGGAGGTTGTAGTGAGCCGAGATCGTGCCACCGCACTCCAGCGTGGGTGACAGAGCGAGGCTCTCTATCTCTAAGAAAAAAAAAAATAATAAATAACATGTTGTGGCCAACAAAATTTATGATTTAACTCTGAGGAAATAATGGTTTAGAAGAAACAGAAGGGAAAACTGAAACTAAAACCAGGTAGACTTATGAAGTTAAGTCAAAATAAGTCTATAATTTTGGTTATACAGTGGAATCAAAAGCCAGAAATCATCCTGCGAAGAGAAGATATTTAATTTTAAAATGTAATTTAATAAAATGTCGTAGTCGTAGTGACTTAATAGGCCAAGATTCAATTATTAGAGACTGGTAAATACCGGTGGGCGGTGGAGAGAAGACTGTGACGCACACGGCATTCCCTAATTTCGGCCGTGAGGATTCACATGTTATCACTTCTTTCTTAAGTTTGGGTATCAGAGGAAATAAAACAAAAGTATGCCTTTAAAATGCTATAAGTAAACACTAATAACCACTAGCAGAACTGAAAACAAGATATAAAACATAAATAAATGGGTAAAAATTACTGGGAAAATGAAAATAAAGTAGTAGTAAAAGGGAAGTATTTTTAAGATAACAATTATTAAATAAAATTATAAAGTTTCATATATAGATAAAAATACAATCCATAATAAAGAGATAACACAAAAACTTATAAACTTCATAACATAGATTTGAAAATACAAGAAACAATTGAAACATAAAAAAAAAAAAAAAAAAAAAAAGAAACATAAGGAAAAAAACCAGAAAGGAGGAATTGTATCAGGAAATGAAACCACTATCATTCTATGGCTGATTAAATGAATAAAAAACAAATGACTTAGGTGATTTAAATAATATAATTAATAAGAGTAAATCAAAACAAGCCTCATAGTAAGCTGTGATCTCAGTGTAAATTTCAAAACAGAAATTGTACAGGTTGCATGCTGACTCTAAGAATTAACAATAACAGTTAAAAAATAGCCAACTCCTTGAATACTTAAAAGGTATTCTTCTAAAGAAAAATGAAATAAAGATATAGTCAAATATACAATACCTGTATTAGGTTACCCAGGAAATAACTATAAAAACTTGTGGGATGTGGCCAAAGCTATAATGAAAGGTCAATTTATAGTCTTAAGTATTTTGGCCATTGAATAACAGAAGAAAATATATCATCTAAACCAATGTTATCCAATATGGTAGCCACTAGTCACACGTGACAATATATCGAGCACTTGAAATGTGGCTATCCTGACTGATATGGGCTGGAAGTGTAAAACAGATATTACTTTTCAAAGGCTTAGTATGAAAACAAGAATGTAAAATGTCTTATATTTGAAAAATGTTAACTACCTATGAAATTTTGTATACATTGGGTTAAAGAACACATATTATAAAATTTAAAATTACACATATAGATCACATTATACTTCTACCAGACAATGTTGATTCAAATACTTAACTCAAAAAATTAGAAAACCAACAACAGCTAAGGAAATATAAGGCCATAATACAGATAAAACCCCCAAATTAATTACTTAGGAAAGAGAGAAAGGAAATCATATATAAAATCAAGAAAGAAGAAACAGAAATAAAATTAGATACGAAAACAGATAGGAAGTAGATTAAAAAGTGTAATAAAAGTTATTTATAACTATGTTGATAATTTTGAAAAAATGAAATAGGCGATTCTTAAAAAAAATAAGTATCACCAACATGTGCCAAAATAGAATGACTCAGAATAAACTAAAAAAGTCATAAACTAAAATGAAAGTTATGAAAGAGTTACTTTTATAAGGAAATCCTAACCTTAAGATTTTTATAGGTAAGTTCATTCAAGCTTTCAAAAAATTAGTCACAAATAAAGAAGTCTACAGGCTAATCTTGCTAATGTGAATAGATGTATAAGTCCCAAGTGAAATACTAACAAACAGATCCATTATAAACAAGTAGATTTTTATCCTAGGAAGGCGTAGATGACTTAGTATCAGGAAATCTATAAATCTAATGTATGACTTCAATAGGCTTGATTAAAAAAAGCAGCAACACCTATGATCTTTAGAAGGGAAGAGATAAAATGATTTGATTATATATATGGAAAATCCAAGAGAAGCCTTTAATAAAGATTATCATTAACAAGAGAGTTTAGTGACTAATTATTAAGAATATTTACATACAAAATTAATATACAAAACCAACAGCTTTCTTTTATGACATAATTAACTAGTGGGATTCTAATGCACAAAGCTCATTTAATAAAGCAATAAAATACTTAAGTGTCATTATTAAGAAATATGTAAGAATTCTATAAAGAAAATTGCCAAACAAAACTGAAAGATTTAAGAGAATGTCTTCAACAAGTGAAGAAACATATACAATTCCTTACTGGGAAGACAGCATTGTAAAGACAGTAATTCTCTTTGAAATAATTCACAAGTTATTCCATATCCCAGTGTGAACTTTTTTGGGAGAAAGGGAAACGAAGACTTGAAAAAATGACCCTAAAAGTAATCTGAACGAATAGCAAGGGCAATAACTAAAAACAAAATAACATTGGAAAGAGTTTCATCACTCTTAACTTATCCTTAATAAAGCTTTATTCATTAAGAGGCTGTAGAACTGACATCCGAAATGGAGAGCTAGATCAGATAGCCTAGAAACAAATTTGGCACCTACAAAGGTTTATCACATGATCCCTCGAGGACCACAAATCAGCGGCAAAGGAAGCATTATTCACTCAAGCAACAGTGCAGGAACAGCTGTCTAAGTTTCAGGAGGAAAATAATTTAGAGTCTTACTTTATACTGGGCTCTAAAATAAATTCCAGATGGAATAAAGAGGTAAATGTTTAAAAAAGGAACAAAAATTTAAAGAAAATGAAAGAGTATTTCTCATATTTCTGGAAGGAAAGGGGCTTTCTTCACTGAGACAACAGAAGAATGCACCAAAATATTAAAATGCAATTGATACTCTGAGAAAAATACATGCAATAAATGTGACAAAGGGCAATGGTCTTACTATACAAACAGCGTGTTCAAATTTGTAATAAAAGTACCAAATCCCTCATGAACAAATGGGGAAAGGGTATTAAGAGGTAAATCCTATGTCAAAATGTAAATTGCTAATACATATATGAAAACAACTTAATTCAATATCAGTATAATTGAATGAATGAAAACATCTTTTTCCCATCTATATTAGAAAATCTTAAAATGATAATTGTCAATCTGGTAAGGTGCAGTGAGACAGGCACTTATATACGGGCAGTGTACATTGATACGACTTTTCTGAAAACCCTTAAAATAAGTCTTAAGAGTTCTTATCATTTGATCTGGTAGTTGCATTTCTGGTAATTGTCAAAAGGAAATAATTTAAAATATTAGAAAAAATAAGCTTAATGCACATAAAAATTTAACAACCTGAGCACCAAACAATAGGGGAATGATTAAGTAAATGATGATTCATGCATCCATTAAAAATTATGTTTATGTGGTGAGGTGCAGTAGCTCACGTCTGTAATCCCAGCAGTTTGGGAGGCTAAGGTGGGCAGATCATTTGAGGCCAGGAGCTCAAAATCAGCCTGGCCAATATGGTGAAACACCATCTCTACTAAAAATACAAAAAAAATTAGCTGGGCATGGTGGCACACATCTATAATCCTAGCTACTCAGGAGGCTGAGGCAGGAGAATCACTTGAACCTAGAGACAGACGTTATAGTGAGCCGAGATCATGCCACTGTACTCCAGCCTGGGCAACAGAGTGAGCTCCGTCTCAAAAAAAAAAAAAAAAATTATGTTTAAGAAAAGTTTATAATAGCATGGGAAAAGTGCTTATTTAATGTTAAATGAAAAAAGCAAAACTGAAATTGCATTTACCATATAATCTCATTCATGAATACATTTTTCTTAAAAGAAAAAGGAGGAGAAATATCATGCCACAGGAGTTGTCTCTCAATAGTGGAATTATGGATGATCTTTATTCTTTACATTTTATTCATTTCTGAATTTCTCTGATTTTATGTGAATGTTCCTCTTTATAATCAGAAAAACAGCTATTTTAAAAGAAACTGGCAGGTTGTGAGCCTTTTCCTTGATTTTTTTTCATTAGGACAGTGGAATTCTTCTGGTGATCCACCAGCCAGCAGTGATTCTCACGAGAAGGGTAGGGAACTGGGGTGTGAACATGCCTGGCCCAGAGGCCACCAAAACCCAGCCTGTGTGTCTCCTCTTGACACGTGTTATAGGTTGCCAGCTTTTCCTCTGGAACAAGGAGCGCTTTCTGCCAACCGAAACAAGCCATTCCTCCAGTTCTGCCCCTAACCTCAGCCTCTTGTATCCAAAAGCAGCAAGGGGCCTCAGATTGGTGGCAGCCATTTCAAAGTCTGGTATTTGGCTCTAGGTTCTCATCTGACTGGCAAGGCTACCTCCCAACAACCCCTAGTGCCTTTCCCCAAACTTTAAGGATACCATTTAAGCCCCGTTTCCTGCCTAAAACTATTTATTGACGTACTGCTATTTCCTGCACCGGCCACATCAATAAGCCCTGAAAGCCATTCAGCGTCTCAGGTTTCTCAAGGCATTCTGGGAAATTCTTCCCACTTGGGATAACCACATGCACTCTGGCATGGTGGAGCCCAGTGGCCAAGTCAAAAACAGCTGTATGCAGGCAAAGGGGAAAAACACCCCCACCCCACCCAGTGGCGCAAGCCACCCCAGGGAGATGCTGCTGGAGGGGTGGGGTGGGGGGTGGTCAAGGCACAAGGACCGTGGTGCATATATTTTTACACTTCCTGAGGGAGACGGGCAGCCCCCATCAATCCTGCAAACTCACCCTCATTTTGGGCTCCCTCTTTGAAAATGAATGACCCAGGGAAATTTGCCCATCCAAACGCTATGTCCCCAGTGACGCTGGTTTGTTTCTGTCCAGAGAGGTGGCTACTGTTGCCATCTCTCCAGTGGGGAGGAGAAAGTGCACTTTCATTTACTGCTAGCAGGAATTTTCTTTTCCTTGAGAAGCTGGGATACCCCGTGGGAGGGGCAGACCACGGGGAGCTGTGGGAGCTCAGCAGCCGAGAGTCAATCAAGGCATTCTTCTGCCAGGCAATTGGCTGAAGGGCTTAAAAAACATATTTGACAGAATTCTGTACATTGAAAAGAGGAAACTAATTTTCAAACAAAAGTTGCTTTATTTTTTATTTGGCCTCCACTTTCCTTCTTTCATGTTTCTGCTCCCACGTTCCCTCTTGAGGGAGGCCTCCCTGGCTGTCCCCTCCACCGCAGCCCCGGGACTCCTCATTCCCACTCTGCTATGCTTCCTTCCCAGCCCTGCTCACCTCCACTAGGTCTGATGTGTGTTGATGACCTGACTTTTTGCTAGAAGAGTTTCCTGAGGGCAGGAATCTTGTTTTCTGAACAATTGTCTTGTCCCCTGGAATGGGACTTGGCTCGTTGTAGGTGTTCAGTGAACACGTGTGGGCTGGATGCATAAATATACCACGGTACATGATTAGACAGCTCTTCTCTAAGAGGACAACCTGTCCAAAGGGTAGGAGGCTGTTAATCTAAGATGTAAGAGTAGAGAGTCACCATGTATGCCTGGCTCAACTTTTCCTTCATTTGTGGCTGACAGTTCGCTCTGATATTTCCTTCCCACCTTCTCTGTGCCAGTCCTGGTCCCTGCTCCAAGGCTGCCTCATGACATTTGTTTCACTTTTGTGGGTAACATTTTTGCCACACAGTGATGTTTCTTGTTTCTTGGCTTATTGGAATTTTTTCCCCGTCCCAGGGTTGCTTTAAGTAAGGCCATAACATTCCGCAGAGCCGCCCTTTGGTGGTGTGGTTGGGTCACATGCGATGTTAGCGTAGCCCCGCCCCACCCCCAGTCCCCCCTCTGTCAGAATCTGCCCATGGGGATTTGCCGAGGCTAGTTGCAACCCCCCTGGCAGGCTTTCCTCCTTGGTTCTCCCCAGCAGTGAAGCCCCCTCACTCCTCTGTCTCTATCGTCCAGCCCAGGGTCTGCTGCCTGGCCCCCATGGCTAGACCCAGCCTTGGGTATTTCCTGGAAGGCTCCCGCCCACCCCACTGCAGTCATCATTATTTGGGAGGAGCCCAAAACAGGAGCCTCCAGCTCAAAGACACAGTGCAGTCCTTCCTTAGCACCTGTTCTTGTCAACAGTGAAGCAGAGGGCTGGGAATTCCCAAGCCTAGGGCTGACCTGTGGCATGGAACCCAGAGATGCTGTGACACATCAGGTTACCCCTGGCCCGAGAAAGGACCCTGAATATTCCCTTCTGTCCTTCTCTGGAACTCCTGGGCTCCAGGAAACCTCAGAATCCTTACAGAAAAGGATTCAGCAATGTTAAGCCACCTCAAGTTGGTTCCTGTGACTTGGGACAAAAAGAACTCCTCAGTACAATGGGCTTCTTCTAGGTGACAAAATAATGCTCTCCTGGGCCCCAGGGAGGAGGACGGGACTGGGGCCTGGACGCTGGGGATTGGATGGTGAGGGGCAGAGTCAGATAAGTGGGCACTGAGGCTGGGTGGGCAGTGCTTCTAGCAGAGTTGGAGTCAGGACAGGAGGAGATGCAGGGAAGGTTGATCTGGTTATCACCTGTGTCCTGGGCAGCAACCCACGAGCCCTGCCTCTCACACGCCCACTCAGGGCAGCATTGTGGAAGGTCTTGGCGTCAATCTGATCGGGTCAGGGAGACCTCTTTGTCTTAAATGAGTAACATATACAATGTATCTGGTGCAAAGTAGCTGTTGAACAAGTGGCAGAGAGACCTCCCGGTAGTTGTGTCCTGAGTCATTCCATCCATCAAAGCCTGCCCCAGACCTGGCCGCCCCGACCCCTGGCAGTCTGCATGTTCAGCCCCAGCCAAGGGGCATGTCTGCCGGCATACACTCACAGCTGGCCATCATGCCACGTCCTGGCCACAGCTGCCAGTCTTGGCTCGGCCCTGCAGGGCCCTGAGGCCTGGCCCTGGGGACTCAGCCATACCTAGACTCTGGAGCAGTGAGAATCTGACCTGCATGTCACTCTGCACTCTGGCAACAGTTTGTGGTGGCTGTACATCTTGTCTGGAGGGAGATGGGGACCATGTGGGTACTGGGCTGCAGCCTCCACCCTCGGACAAGGTTGCTTGCTCTGAGTTCTGATGCCAGCTAGACCTTGAAACACTCCCTGGGTTTGGGTGTGTCCCTTTTTAGGTGGACTTGAACCTTTCCTCAAGTATCCCTGACGCCCCTGGCCCATGACGCAGACACCCACCACCCAATGCCCAAGTCCTGGGCACTCCACTGCTTCACTCCGCTCTGCCCTTAGACACTGAGGATTCTTGGATGTCAGTAAAGAAACCATCTCAGACTAGCTGAAGAAGTGGACAGGCCTGGGCTGTCTTCCATGGGAGGTCAGCTCAAGGACACAGCCTGTCCCCAGGACTCCAACAGCAACCCAAGGGCTGGTTCTCCCCTCTCTCCTTCTCTCCCTTGTCTTGGCTTTGACTCGCATGTTGACTGCTTTTTCTGCTGCCACAGACAGCGTCTCCCTTTGCCATGGCTAAGACGGCAGTCAGCAGCACCTGGTCTCTCTCATAATGGTTGCTGAGACAAAAGGAAGACAGAGCCCCCCACTCCCCAAATGTCAAATCCTCAAATCTGAGGGAAGGATTCTGATTGGCCCTGCTCATCACATGGACACCTCTCAGCCCAATCACTGCAGCTGTGGTGAGATGGGGTTCCTTGATTGAACAGAACCAGGTCACGTGGTCATTCTGCAGCTGAGGCAGGTGGGCTCAGTGACAGATCCCTGGACTACATGCAGAAACAACAGCTGCCCCCTGCAATCACAGCCTTACCTAGGACCGTCGGGTGGCTGTCACAGGTACTTGACACTCTCCTGAGCATCATGTCAAATTTCCAGTGTGCTGGTGACTGCTGCCCTTTCTATTGCACCCAAAAGAATGAAGAGTGATATTATGGGGATGATCTGGAATCTGCCTTAATCAATGGACATGACAATCATGCCCCAAATGCCGATCCTTTAATTATCATTAATAAAAATTTACTGGACACATTCTGTGTTACTGATGGTTTGTGACACGGTGGCTGGAAATGCTTTCTCCCTAGCAGTTGGCTCTAGACAAAGGGCACACACTGTGGCTGGGAACAGCCATCAGCCACTTCTAGCTAAATCTAGATCACTCTGGAGACATTTCCAAGTTTCCCAGGCTATGAGCACCCAGCATATTTCTATTGGCAAAATCAGGTCAGGTAGGCTCAGCTCTGCTGATCCGTAGGAGGGGACAGGGAGGCGGGGGGGATGGCGCTGGGCTGCAGCAGAGAGAAGCTGGAAAGTCAGGCTGATCCAGTGGGAATTCTGTCTCACACTTATGCAGGCGCGAAGCCTTATTCTCAGGCAAGGGAACCAGCACCTGCTGTGGCTGTGGCCTTGAAAAGCTCTCAGAAGAGGCTGGAAGTTTTCCTTTCAGCCTGAGCAGAAAGAGAAGGCTGGATCGTCTGACAGATGAGGAATACCAGTGGGATGAGCAGGAATTCCTCAAAGCAAGGTGTCACTGGACTCAGCCTCAGGGAGGACATTAGGACCACTTGCCAGGTTAAGGGGCAAGAGGGGGCTGAAGTTCCTAGGCTTGAGGGCAGCCCTCAGTGATCACACACTTAGTAGCTGGTGCCCGTGCTGGTGCCCTGGTCTCTGCTGCCTGCCTGACCTCCATGTCATGGTCTCACCATACCTCTACACAGCTCTCTGCCTTTCCAGGCACTTCTGCAGCTTTCCTGGCTCTGCCACACACACAGCTCACTGGAGGACGAGGCTCCTTGAACTGCCTACCTTCTGAGGTTGATAGGGCTGGAACCCAGGTCTCTGATCCTGGGCTTGGCGCTCTTTGGACCCCCCAAGGATCATGTTTGAAAAGGCCATCACGAAGACACGACAGCCACCCTCCCCTGCCTTGTACTTCCCTCCAGGTCCTCAGAGGAGAGGGCTGAGCTGCTGTCTCTGCAGAATTGGGATTCTCCCTGCCTGGCTGCCATCCTGCCCAGGAGAGAGGTCGAGGGCTTGGACACAGGTGTTTGCCAGGCCTTAGCCCCGGCACAGATGGTAGGTCTTATCCATGACATGAAGCTCTCGGTGGAAACCAAGGGGCTGTGCTCACTGCAGCCTCAGCCTGAGGAGCAGGCCAACCGCAAAATAAAAGGCTGGTCAAGGCTGGCCAACTGCTGTGACTCTGTGACCCCATCTATAAAATTGAAAGTCATCATGTGACTGTCAGGCCAGTCACTGTGCCTCTGCATCCTTATCTGTAAAACGAAAGAGACCTTTGACCTGTGCCCAGGTGACAGAGTGGTACAAACAGATGTAATAACCCTTCCTAATTAGCAAAGGGTTACGGTGTCCATATTCTGCTATGTGAGAACTGGAAGCATAAGGTGGACAAATGTCCGATCCAAGGTTTCCCGTTTGAGGAACTGGGGCCAGAATTCAGCTTATCCAGCTTTTTGGAGATTCCCAGAGAGTTCTCCCAGGTTTCCACCTAGACCAGGTTCTACTAAGAAGGGTGGATCCCCAACCCCAGGCAGAAATTGAATCTGGGATCCCTGTGCTCTGGAAGCAGTTGGAAGCTGAAGAAACGACTTTTGAAACCCTACTTTCAATGAGTGGCCCAGTTACTTCTGAAATTGTCCGGAAGGCTGGCTTTAAAAATAGACGAGTATACAGGCATTATTAAACTATTTATAGAATTTGAGAAAACCCCTTGAAATGCTCACAAAAAGATTTGACCTGTAATGGGGATTCCATAATGACTCGGTCTGACACTTACATCCACCCACAACTTTGAACTTTGCCACAGATAAAGTCCTTAAAAGTCATGTTAACATTTATGTGGTGTTATCCCTCAAGGAAGTTGCAGTGGGAGTTCACGTATCTTTTATCAAGCCATATCCCAAAATGTCTACTGGACAACAGTCGAGGAATAGGCGGGGGTCAGGAGAGAGAAGGACATAAAGTCCAGGAGCCTTGGGGGAGGCCATCGCTTGCGTCTGTGAAATGGTGACCCTGGCTTGTGCACGCCTCTGGAGACCATATGGGGATAGAGACCTCCATAGAGTGAATGTTGTGCCTGTCATTTCTGCAGACGTGGACGGCAGCTGTTTGCACCAGGCTCCATCTGAACAGTGTGCCATTCTGTGTGGTCCTGCCCCACTGGACTCAGTGAGGTCTGCTCTGAGCAGTGCCACAGGGATGGGGGTGGCCCTGAAGGATGTCTCAGGCTTTCTCCATGAGCTCTGAGATCGGGTCTGAAAACTGGATGGGCCCCTCATGTTGTTCCCCAGGAGGCCTGGGCCACCTGTGGGGATGGGTGAAGGGCAGTTGAGTGGGCAGACTCAAAGCTCCTAGATCACAGGCAGAGGCCCTCTGCCAGGTCTGTTTCAAGTGGTTGAGGACACGCCTGAGATTGAGTTTGGGAAAGCAACTCTTCCACTAAAAATACATGAAAATCACTAGTGTGTCAAGATATGCATGATGGGTTTGAACTCCAGACAGGCCTGGGCGAGGTGCCCTGATCCGACTCCCACCCAGTCCTCGGACCTGGGCAAGCCCCAGACCTTCCATTGTCTCACGTTTCTCATCCAGAAGAGGGAAACAGGGCTAAAGACAGTGACGATGAAAACACCTGGCGAGGGGAGCTCCTCAATAAATGCCTGCTCCTCCTGCTTCCCTGGCCTTCCCAAGACGGAGCCCACGGACATGGATATGTGGGGGGTTATCTGTGTCAGG
The DNA here is from genome assembly GCF_001604975.1 of Cebus imitator. NCBI lineage: Eukaryota > Metazoa > Chordata > Mammalia > Primates > Cebidae > Cebus > Cebus imitator. The sequence goes on from NW_016107375.1 coordinate 2,933,730, forward strand.
TGTGATGAGGTAGCCTGGCTGACTGACCTCTTGCTCCATGGTCTCAGTACGGTGGGCACTGGAGCCAGCAAGAGGGAAGGTGCCTCTGCAGACAGGAGGGAGAACAGTAGGTAGCTACTGACCTCAGGGGACTGAGTATGCGGGAAGTGATGGGCTGGCTGGAGTGGGGGCTGATGTTCTGGCTGGCCCTTGTTTTGCCTGCATGTTTTATTTCCTTGGCCAGACTGCAAACCTCTTGGGAATCTTATTCCTCTTTTCTTCTCTCGAGTAGCTGGCATAGAGTATAGCTGGGTATAAAACAGCAGTTTGGGGACTCATGCTGACCAATGTATGAATGGAGGCCATCAAGATATTTCTGATGATAGGTATGCTGACTGTGAAATACTCGTAGAGTGGGGAAGAAAAATCTATCTTGTCACCATGCATACTGAGGTGCCCCACCTTCACCCCACGGTGGTTCTCTAACCAGAGCCAGGGAACCCTTCCTCCAGCCGCTGAAAAGCTGGTGCGCATGCACCTCCTTCAAGTCTCAGTCTACTTGTCTTCTCCTCCCAAAGGCCCCCCGCCTTCTCTAAGTAGGCCCTCCATGCTTGTGACGTCCCTCACCGTGTTGAGTTGGCTCTTCTGTGTGGCCCCATCATAACTGGAAATGACAAACTTGTAGGTTTATGTGTTTAGTGATTGCCTCTCCCACTTGGATTGCAAGTTCTATGAGGGCAGAGGAACTGTCTGCTTTATTCAGCAATGTACCTGCTGCGTCTGGCATTCCTGAAGCCACTGAAGGCCCTCAGTGTGCATCTGTTAACTGAATAAATGGATGGGGGTCTCCAAGGCAGTGGCAACTCCAGGGAGGAAATAATTTTGGAGCACAGAGTGAGGCAGACTTCTGGCCTCTATACTAATGGGTAAGTTCCTGGCTAGATCTGAGCTTGGTCAGAGAAGGCATGAAAATGAAATCACTCTGGCTTTGGGCTACTACAGAAGTTTCCTAGGAGAAAGAGAGGCTTCTAGGATGGGAAATTCATTCTGTCCTTATTCAGGTATCCATTCATGTTAAGGTGGATAGAAGAGAGGACTGAGTCCTCACCAACATGGGATCCAACAGGACCCAAGAGAGAACAGGAGCACTAAGATCCAAACTGCTCTAGTGAAAGAGCAGAAATCCATCATCTGGGGGCTTTTTGACCTTGGGCAAATTATTTACCCCACTGGGCCTCAGTTTGGGCATCTATAAAATGGGGCTGATTCTACTTGTCCTGTCAAGCCCATAAGTTGTTGTGAAGATTGAACGAGGCAAGAGATATAAAATCCCCTTGTGAACTGAGAGTATTCTACAGAACTGTGTGGTGTGTCTTCATGGCCAGAAACCATACCTTGCTTAGCATCCCCTAAAAATCTGGCCTGGTCCCGGCCCTGCAGAGCTCAGGAAGACTTTCTGAACCACTCCACGTGACCCGAGGCTGCTGGCTGGTACCATTTACCTTCTCCTCTCACAGCCCTGCTGACCCAGCTACCTCCTGTCGAGTCACGTGCTGGCGGCAGCGAGAGGAGGCTCCATCCGCCTCAGGATTAGAGCAGCCTTGCCTCATCTTGGCACTACTGACATTTTCGGTCGGCTCATTGGTTCTTGGGGGGGTACTGCCCTATGCACCGTAGGCCTCTACCCACTCAATGCCACCAGAAGCCTCTACCCTCACCTCCGGTTGTGAAAAATCCAAATAATGTTGCCACGTGTCTGCCGGGGGCAAAATCACTCCTGGTTGAGACCGCTGCTGAGAGCGACAATGGTGCCCACTGCTCCTACCCACGGGACAACTTCTCAGGACACAGCAAGATCCAGAGGTACCTGAGAAATATTGGGAAGTGCATCCAGAGAGAGGGCTATAACGTAAGGCCTGTGGGTGGGGATGCACCCCGACACTGCCTTTAAAAACCTATAGGCTGCACAGGACACACGCCAGCATGCCACACAGCTACCTCATGAGACTCGGAACTCAGCACTGTGCTAACTTCACACATACTCAGTAGTCAGTGCAGACGACCTGCCCCCTGCACTGAACCTGCAGACTGCAAGCACTTTCCCACTTGCAGAGGACAGATAGGGGAGCAGGGTTTTCAAAAAAGCATGAGCCCTTACGTGTGATGAGCTCAAAACCCGAGAGGGTTACATCAAGCCCGGGCTCTGGGACTGACAGCTCCAGGCTTTGGTTCTGATGGCAGCACCATAAGCAAATTCCCTCCCAGGAGTCTGACTGTGTCTTTAAATGTTAATGGCTTAGCATGCTTAACACTTATTTGAGGGTTCCTTGGACAACAGATAATTCAACTGCGCTTACCAGATGACGTTAACAAATACCTCCCACGCCAGTGTCCCCAGATAAAAATAACGCCAGCTCCCTCACAGGTCTGCGGAAGGAAAGGACAGGAAGCTGGAACTGTCAGTCCTGTCTGGCACCTCCTCACCCGCCTGCTTGCCCCTGGTGGCACTGGCTCTGCTGTGGGCAGAGGAAGTGCTACCCAGGTGATAAGAGATGCTCTCACTGTGGTCAGAGGAGCAGAAAGGCCTGGCAGGGTCTCTTTCCACCTGCTACTGGCTTTGGCCGCCACCAAGGGCTCTGCTTCCTCGGCAAACATCCAAGGAGAGTGCAGAGTACCAAGAGAGCTTGGGCAAGTCATTCGGCCTTGCTGAGCCACATCTAGAGAATGGGTTAGTAAGATGCTCCCTGCTACCTCACACAGGTACTATGAGATCTAAATGACTGATTCTTGTTTTACAGGGAGAAACCCAGGGAGGCCTAAAAGTGCAGGCCTCATTGGATGGATCTGAGGAACATGTAGAAGGGCCCTCTCCGCCTTGAAGCATCCTCCCACCTCAGAATTCCACAGTGCCTGAGGTCACCCCACTAATACCACACCATGAGGATAAGGCTCTGTCTCCCCAGCAAATTCCCAGTCAACTCACAAGGTAAAACATCAACTATAATTCATGCCAGCACAGTTCAAGGGATCAGAACTCAGAAACTTGGCCTTTTTTTTTTTTTTGAGAAGGAGTCTTGCTCTGTCACCCAGGCTGGAGGGCCGTGGCACGATCTTGGGTCACTGCAACCTCCGCCCACTGGGCTCAAGCCATTCTCATGCTTTAGCTCCCCAGGTAACTGGCATTACAGGTGCACACCACCATGCCCAGCTAATTTTTGTATTTTTAGTAGAGACGAGGTTTCTCCATGTTGGCCAGGCTGGTCTTGAACTCCTGGCCTCAAGTGATCTGCCCACCTCAGCCTACCAAAGTGCTGGGATTACAGGTACCCAGCCAGAAACTTGCCCTTTTATGAGAAAAACAGGACTGAGACAAATTGGGTTTGAAGGGAGAAAACTTAGGGATAGTCTAGATATTCCTTACAGGGTGGTGCTCTGGGAAATTATCTCCAGGGTGGCTGATCACAGGAGACCTCGGAGTCCGCAGGGGACTCTGACAAGTCCGTTGGAGACCTGGGCGGAGCGAGGCCATTGCTGCAGATGGCTGACATGGCCTTTTTGCTTTGGGCTGGGTACCTCTGATTCCAGCTGCCAGAAAAAAGACCTGAGCTCTGTCAAGGATGGAAGCTGCAGGTCTCCAACCCAGATTCACTAAGCAGTGCAGACAGGGGAAACAATTCCCTCCACACAAGTCCCTCGCATCAGCTACTTGAGGGATTTCGGTAGGAGTGCACTGACAAGCATCCCAGAAACTGTGAGTATGTGAAAGAGGCAAGAGTGTTCTAAGTCCTTCTTCCCTGGGCAGCCGTGGGCTGGCTTTGCCTGTCCCAAGTCCTTCTCCGCTTGGGTGGCTGTGGGTTTGAGTGTGGAGGCAGGTATCATGGGATGGCAGAAGTTCACATGGTCACTTCTTTGTTGTTATGTCCATGTTGAGAAACTGCTTTCTGTTCTCACCACCTCCAGCTCGCTCCCTCTGTCTGTACACAGGCCCTCACTGATCCATAAACATGCAGAATGATGGACACATTAGCCAACTTCAAAACCGGGCATTTGGGCTGGGCGCGGTGACTCACGCCTGGAATCCCAGCTCTTTGGGAGGCCGAGGTAGGCAGATCACAAGGTCAGGAGTTCGAGATGAGTCTGGCTAACATGGTAAAACCCCATCTCTACTAAAAATACAAAAATTATCTGGGCGTGGTGGCATGCACCTGTAGTCCCAGCTACTCGGGAGGTTGAGACAGGAGAATTGTTGCAACAACCCAGGAGACGGATGTTGCAGTGAAATGAGATCACACCACTGCATTCTAGCCTAGGCGACGGAGCGAGACTCAGACTAAAAAAAAAAAAAAAAAAAAAAAAAAGAGACTCAGCAACAGTAAAAAATAAAAAGAAAAAAAAAAAAAAAAAAAATCAACCACCCCCAAACTGGGCATGCAGGGGTTGCTTCTCTTCTCTGTCCTGAGCTATAGTTCTAGTAACTTCCAGCACAGGAAAGATGGTCCCTGGCTGAGAGCTGTGGGCCCCAGGCGGCTCAGCTTTCCCAGGGTGTGGATGGTGAAGACTTGTGTTGGGAAAAAAATCCCCCCAAAACAAAAAAACCCTGTTTTCTATAAACATTAAACTCTTACCCCTCAAGGGAGAGGGTTTCTCCTAATGGTCTGAAATTCTTCCCAACACAGCATTCTTAGTCATCAGGCTGGTAACAAAAGAGAAAGTGTACTCAAGTGCTGAACTTCATTCTGGGGAGCCAGAGGGAGGACTAGTTATATTTCACGGTTAAAAAGCTCCTGGGGAAAATAGGACCACCCACCCATCTGAAAGAGCCCAGGATACAGGCACCTCTTAGCAAAACATTTTAAGAAACCCAAATAAGATGCAACCAAGAAGTGACCTTTTTCCCCAGTGGGTTCTTCATTCAATGGAAGCACTCAGTGCAGGCTTCCTTTTATCTGGGACTCCCTTAAAATACTCCTGGTTAGATAAGAAGGTGAAGTACAGGCTTGTCTGTAATCCCAGCACTTTGGGAGGCCGAGGCAGGTGGATCATGAGGCCATGAGTTCGAGACCAGTCTGGCCAACATGGTGAAACCTTGTCTCTACTAAAAACACAAAAATTAGCCGGGCAAAGTGGCACACACCTGTAGTCCCAACTACATGTACAGGCCCATGAGACGGCCCATTTTTCAAAAAATGCATTATCAGAACCTCAAGAACTTGTGATCTTGGAGAAATCAGGTTGGGGGAGAGGCTAAGGCCCACCAGCAGGGTGCAGGGCGCTCTGGAGGGTCTCGGGAGCAGGAGGAGAATGGCAGTTATGGGCTCTCGGGACGATGGCCTCCGTGCTCTGATGAGCCTCTCTCTGGCAAATATGTCATGGTTTGACACAGTATCCTTCAAGTCAAAGGTAAGCTTGGCCAGGAGTAATGCCACCTGCTTACAAAAGATGGCTTATTCCTAAGGTGAAGGTGACATCTATTAACAGGAAGCTAATGCAAAACTAACCACTTAGGATTACCATGTTCTGTCAGGGATCCTCACACAGGACTTGTGACAGCTAATTTGGAGTCTACAGCCATCCATCTTTCCATCTACTTACCCACCCGTGACCCACTTAGCCACGCATCCGCCTCCTGCTCACCCACGCATCCCTCCCTCCACAGATACTCACGGGCCTCCTCTCCGCCAGGGGCTGACTCGAATGCGATAATACACACAAAGGGCCTGGGGGAAGGAAGAGCCTAAGCTGCCTTCTGAGATCTGCTGAACAATCAGGTAAACCTCCAGAGTTCCCACACGCTTGAGTCTGACAGGCATCTCCAGAGGGCATCTGCTTCGATCCCATTGCCTTCAATCATCTGGGTGGTCTGCAAAGCTGCCCTATTTTTAAAGCTATTCTGGGAAGAATGTCCCCAAACTTCCCTCTGCTTCCAAGTTTCCCTTCTACCCCCAACGTCAGGCAGTTGGCTACTGAAAGGTCAATCCCCCCACTCAGCCAGAGCCACTCTATCTGTGGAGAACCAGCCACAGCCCAGCTACCCCTCCCCGAGCCCCAAGACCCTTTGCCTACCCTGGGGAGGACGGTTTGCTGTGTGGAAGTTTAGCTGAGGGCCTTAGCTCTCGAGTTGCAGGTGGCCCTTAGATCTGGCTTCTCCACCATCCTGTCTTTCCAGCACTGCTGTGCAGAACCCTCACTGATTCTGTGCCTAATGTGACTTAACACTGTTCAAAGTCTCACCCATCCTTTAGCTTGGAACCAAGCTGGGAGGAATACATCTGTCAAAGGAGCAGCAAAAGATGTGAGTGGTATTGACTGCATAACTCTAGGAGGAACCAAGCTGGGGGCTAGAATGGGAAAGTGAGGTAGAATGGCCCTGGGACATTGCCTTGGGGTCTGAGGCCACCCTTTGGGCTACTAGTCAGAAGATCAAAGGATCCCAAGGTGGTACAGATTTCCCTGCCTCCTCTGGGGCGATGGGGATAGAGATGAAATCTTCTGTAGGGCAGAAGAGAAGGTAACAGGTGTTTAATTTTTGGTATCCCACTGCTAGCACTGTGCGGGCGGGGGCTGGCAGACTCAGGGTCTTATCTACAAGGCTGGGCTGTGTGATACAGTCCTGTGGTCCATGTATTGGCTGTCTGGAAATCAGGCTCTTCCCCAAAAACCTTCCCACTTTCCTGGGGAAATGGCACTCAAGTCGGATAAAACCGGGGTGGGCTGCCATTTTGAAGTCATCCATTTTCCGGTTTGGGCATCTGTACAGCAGCCTCAAAGAAGTATTAGGGAGCAATTTTAGGGAAAAGTCGATAAATGAAGATAGAAACTTGAGCTGGGCTAGTTGTTAAGAAGAGAGAGGAGGGGAAGGGGGCACACAAGAAGTGCCCTGGAGCCTGCGGCCACCCAGCATGTCACCGCACCAAGAGATTCTGTTTACTGAGCTGTCCTCATGGAGGCAGGAAACATTTTGTCAAAAACACAGAGCACAAAATACAGTCGGTGCTAAATACTTAATCCTACTGGCACCATGCTACAGAAGCCAGAGCTGTAAATGGCTGTGGGAAAAGGCCTGAGTTATATAAAGCCACGGGGAGCAAAGCTAGCCCCAGGCGCTGATCCTATCCTCTCTGTCAGTTTCCCGGAAGCTGAAATTTAAGCCTTACCAAGGAAGAAAATGATAAAATGACACCATTTTCCCACGAAATGTCAAGAGGCTTGGAGGGGGCGGGGCTGCAGCCTGCCCTCCCTGCTTCTCCCTGGCAGGGCCTCCTGGTTTATAAGGATAATTACTTGTCTCTCCTGAGCCCTCCCCTGTGCTAGCCTGCAAGGGGATCCCAGGGAAGAGGCAGCAGCTGCAGTCTCTCTCCTGTGGTTGGCCTGTTGTGACCAGGGTGGAGTCAGAGCCCCGTCATCAGCCACCCATTCATAACTCTGGACAACTGTAGAAACAACTTCTGCCCAACAGCAAGTGGCCTGTGCACCATAGATCCTCACCCTCTGGAGATGGCATCCCGCCTCATGGTTTTGCATGCTACCTAATGGCTCCCAGAGGCTTTTTTCTTTTTTTTTTTTAATTGCACTTTGGGCTCAGGGGTACATGTGCACATTCTGTATTCTATAGGATTGTTGCATAGGTATATACACGCCATGGTGGTTTGCTGTCTCCATTCCCCTCATTCCCCTGTTGCCTACATCAGGCATTTCTCCCGGTGTTATCACTCCCCATCCTCCCCCCCCTCACCGTCCCTCCCCTCCCCTCCACTCCCCCACCTACCCCAGTGAGTGATGTTCCCTTCCCTGTGCCCAAGTGTTCTCATTGTTTGTCACCCGCTTACGAGTAAGAACATGCGGTGTTTGGTTTTCTGTTCTTGTGTCAGTTTGCTGAGAATGATGGTTTCTAGATTCATCCATGTCTCTACAAAGGACACAAACTCATCATTTTTTATGGCCACATAGTATTCCATGGTGTATATGTGCCACATTTTCTTTGTCCAGTCTATCATTGATGGGCATTTGGGTTGGTTCCAGGTCTTTGCTATTGTAAACAGTGCCACAACGAACATACATGTGCATGTGTCTCTATAATAGAATGATTTATAATCCTTTCGGTATGTACCCAGTAATGGGATTGCTGGGTCCAATGGAATTTCTTTTTCTAGATCCTTGAGGAATCGCTACACTGTCTTCCACAATGGTTGAACTAATTTACACTCCCACCAACAGTGTAAAAGTGTTCCTATTTCTCCACATCCCCAGAGGCTTATTTCTATCCAGACCACCCCTCTGAACACCGGACGTCAACTGCCCACTCGACCTGGCCACTTTCTGTCTATTGCACAACTCCAACATGACATGTCCAATAGTGAGCTCCTGGTCCACCCTCCAGAGGCCAATCCTCCCGAATCATTGTCCCCACCTCAGTTAGTGGTAAGCCCCTCTTCCAGTTGTCCAGGCCCCAAATCATAGGTCATCCTTGACCCCAACATTCCCTTGCACCTACATCCATTCCTTCAGAGGATCCTCTCAGCTCCTCCTTCAAAGCAGACCCCGACTCTGACCTGTCCCTTTACCCGAATCGCTTCACCACCCCTTACTTAGACTCTCCCTTATTTACTCATTTGTGGATCTGTTGCTTTTACGCTCATTGTCCCTCTAAAGGCTTCAGGCTGGCATCCCTGTGTCTACTCCACCCTTTCAGACTACTCTCAACCCAGCAGCCTGAGTGACCCTATTAAAATTCAAGTCAGGCCAGGCGCCGTGGCTCACCCCTATAATCCCAACACTTTGGGAGGCCGAGGCGGGTGGATCACAAGGTCAGGAGTTTGAGGCCAGCTGACCAACATGGTGAAACCCCGCCTCTACTAAAAATGCAAAAATTTGCTGGGCGTGGTGGTGTGCACCTGTAATCCCAACTACTCAGGAGACTGAGGCAGGAGAAACGCTTGAACCCAGGAGGCAGAAGTTGCAGTGAGCTGAGATCATGTCACTGCACTCCAGCCTGGGCGACAGAGTGAGACTCCGTCTCAAAAAAAAAAAACAAAAGTAAAGTAAAACTCAAGTCAGAGTGTGCCTTCCCCAGGTGAAACCCTCTGATGCATCCCATCCCTCTTGGAGCTAATCCCATCCTGTGAGGCTGTAGATCCCTGCATCCACTGATCTGACACCTTCCCATGGCTCCTGCCCACTCTCCTGACCCAGACTTTTTGCACTTCCCCTATGCGGTAGGCACACACCTGCCTCTGGGCCTTTCACTGCTCTTTTACCAGGATGCTCTCCAGGACTGCACAGCTCACCCCTTCAGCCTATCCAAGGCTCACGTGGGTGACCCTTTTCTAATCACCCTCTTTAAAACTGTCCCCACAGCATGCCCTACTTCCTTCTCCTCCACAGCCTTTTATTTGCAGATCTGTTTCTCCTGTGCTCATCATCCCTCCTTGCTAAAATGTAAGCTCCATGAGGGCAAGTTGTTGAGTCTGTTTGCTGCTGAATCCCACCATAGCCCAGGCGCGTGGTAGGCCTTAATTCATGGAGTGTTGAATGAACAAAGTTGCCTAAAGTTCGGTTAGAGAGACAGGAACAGACCCAAGAAATGACACTGAGAACACCAGGTGGCAAAAGCTGAGTGCCCAGTGAGCGCACAAACACACTCCAGTAGCTTCAGTGATCAGGGAAGGCTCCAGAGAGATTTCCTGGGAAATTTGGGAAAAGGGATGATGATGGCCTGGGAAAGACACTCACTAGAGAGGCATGGAGGAAGCTGATAACAGCTACAGATGAGATGGGGCCGGCTGCTGGGGGCGAGAGATGTTGTGACTGAAGTGCTGGCCCTCAGGGTCTCTGGGCAAGCCACTGGCGCATTCCTGTCTCCACAAACTGTTAGCTCCCACTGAGGGGAGCATCCAGGGCCAGGCTGGGGCTTGGTGGGAGGGGCTTCCACTCAGCTTGGGGGCTGGGGGTGGAGGCTGCCCAACCCTGGGGCACTCTCTTCTTTCCTCTGAGTTTCTGGTAGCCCTGCCTGTGTCCCTGCCTGTCTGTCCAGAGCCGGCCTTTCTCTTAAAGAAGAAAGAAAATGAAGAAGGAAAATGAAGTGAAACCATAAAAATGACTTAAAAGAGCTCGGGGCTTGGAAGCCCTAGATCTTCCATCCTGCTCTGCCTCTATCTTACTGGAGAACCTTGGGCAAATCATGTTCCCTCTTGGGCCTCAGTTTCCTCATCTGTCCAGTGTGGCTCTCACAGTCTGACTGGCCAGCACGCAGGAGGCCAGGGGGCTATCTGTGGATGTGTGTTCCGGCTTCGGCCTAATGTCAACCCCTCATTGGGCCTGAGTCACTGTGTAAGGCTTGTACAGAGCCTCCCTTCCTGCCCGAGGTCTGCTCATGACCTCAAAGAAAGAGATGTGACATTCCCAGGAGGTCTGTTCTGAGAGCCAGGACTCTCCTGAGTAGATGGAGTGAGAGGGTGGACAGGTGTCCACCTCTCAGGAGAGGGGCTAAGGGAGAGCACGGATTGGGGGAAGCTGGCTAGAGGAGGGCCCACAGCTCAGCAGAAGGAGAAGGTCTATTTGGGAACCCCAGCAGGTGGGCCAATAGACAGGGACCCCAGGAGGACGTGTTCCCCGGCACGAGGTGGCCTATGACGTGCCTCTTTGATTTCCAGGGTGGCGACCACAGGCGCCCATGGCTCCAGCCGGGCGGGGTCCGAAGTGGGAACTTCAGAGCTGGACTTGGCTGCATTCCTTTGAAATCCCCGGCCTGTGAGAATGAAGGCTGCCGGTCACGTCCTCCCTTCGTCTGCTCCTCCGTAAGAGACCTGACCTCGAGCCTCTGACAGCTGAGGCCGCCCCTCCAGCTCCCAGTGCTTTCTTAGTCTTTCAGGAAATGTCTCCAGGTCTGCTGGGGTATGTGTGTCCGGGGGATGGGGAGGGGGCTGCTGAGCTGGGCCCAGGCCAAAGGGCTCCGTGGGGCGTCCTGTTGGACTTGGCAGCCTGCCTCTTGGTGACTCATGCCTGCTGGTTGTCCCTTACCCACATGCCCCCTCGAACTCGGCACTCCAGAAACAGCCTTCTCCCAGGGCCCAAGAAGCACCTCTGTAGCTCCTTGCCATGGACCTTTGCTCACACTCCCCGTCTGTTGGATTCTTCCTCTGAATTTAACCTTCAGCCAAGTGACCCTGGATGAGCTACTTCCCCAGTCTCAGTCTTAGAAAAGGAGGGGGCTGTATTCACAGAGCCTGAGATCCTCATTCCAGAATTTCCCTTTTTGGAAAGGTGGTTCAGCTTCTAGGCTTTCCTTCTACAAAGGACATACAGTCCTGGGGGCAGAACCTCTGTCCTCATTCTACTTCCATCCCTTCCCCAACACCTAGTAGGCAACCTTAGGCTAACAAAGGTTAGCTCCTTTCATCCTCACAACGACCCCATGGCAATGATGCTGTGATCATCCATTTTACAGACGAGACACCTGGGACATAGAGAGGGGAAAAGTACCCTGCTGAAGGTCATGAGGTGGCAGGTGCAAAGCTGGCATTCAAAGCCAGGAGCCAGGCTCTAGCATCTATACTCTTAACCACTGCCCTACATTCCCAGGAATCAGCATGGGGTCTCTCATTAGTCTTCCTAGCTACACCTAAGATTCCTGAGAGCAAAAAAAAAAGCCTGTAATCTATACTTCTAACATTGTTCTTTTTTCAAGACTCCTTTGGATATTGTAGCTTTTTTTGTTTCCATATATATTTTAGAATCAGTTTGCCAATTTCTGCCAAAAAGGCTTAATGGCATCCTGATTTGAGACTGTTGACTCTAGAGAGCAATTTGGGAAGAGCTGACATTGTAATAATATTGCGTATTTTAGTCCATGAACATGGTATGTCCCCGATCTACACTTGACTGTATCTCCCTAAAGTTTCAGACAGGGCTAGACCTATAATATTAGTGTACACCTGATGAATCAAATTTAAATTAAAATTCCTTTTGCTATTATCCCAGGCAAAGTCCAACTGAACCACTGCCAACATTATGAGCACTTATTGAGGGCCAGGGTTGTATTATGCCCTTTACTACATTATCTCATTTAATCCACAGCAATTCAACCCAATCATTATCATCCTCACTTTACTAGTGAGGAAAGCAAGGCTTGGAGAGAGTAAGCAGCTCATTCGAGGTCACACAACTAGTCTGTGACAGAGCTGGGATGTTAACCCAGGCCTACTGTAGTCATCATGTTATAAGAAAATAAAAATCAGTGACTCTATCCTTAAGCCCAAAGAAAATGACTTGAGGCTTCTCTGTGATTCAGCACTTCCTGCCAAGGAAGCAATGGTGCAGACTTAGAGTGACTGTACTAAAGGAGGATGAGGCTTGCAGTCCAGAACACGTCCCATGGGTGCTGAGGGACCTCCCTGCACACACCTGCTCTTTGCCACCTTCCTCAGGCTCAGCACAGCACATGTCCTCCTGAGTCTGCCCAGGGTCTTCCAGGCCTAAGGGGTGTGCTACTGGATGGTGGGAATGGGACAATTTTGGCCATCGTTAACCACACTCAGTCATGCTCACTCTGAAGTCGCAGTGCCTTCCTAGCACCTGTGTCCACTGTTGGCCTCCCTACACCTCTGGGCAGGTGATGAGTTCACACCCACCCTGTACAGAAGTACGAGTGCATCTTTTCATTTTTCCTATAGTGACCTCCCCAAGGGAGACGCTGAGTTTTCTGTGATGGTGAGAGGGTCTGTGTTCTGTCCCTATCACAGCCACACCTCTGTACTTCCCAGACTTAGGAATCTTATCTTCAAAGGCTGCCACTGTGCCTCTGGCTGTTCCCACTGCTTTCCTGACCCTTTCCAGCTCCTTCTTGGTAACAAGCCTCCAGGGGAGGGGGAAGGAAAATGGCAGGGGTAAAATGCTCCAGGTGTGGCCCTGGGATGCAGGGAGATAGGAGGAACACAGTCGCAGGATTCACTGTTGACACTAAAAGGCCCTTGGTGGCTTCAAGCCACTTATTTACAGGTGAGGAAACTAAGGCTGGAGAGGGAGAGACAGCTGACCCAAAGCCCTCCTAGGAGCCGAGCATCTGAAATTCTGGCCTGAAATGTTGGTGTCTGCCCCTCCTTGGTGCACCCCAACTGTGTTTTATATGGGAGGTGCTGAGAATGAAGCTCCGTATCCAAAGCTGGGACACTCTGGTCCCTGAGCATGTTCCTAGCTCAGGCTATTGCTGTTACTGAACGCTTTCCTATCCCTTTCCTGGGAAAGAGACAAAAACCCAAAATTCAGGTTTCTCCTCCCCACAGCCTAAAGGCTAGAGAGGGTTAGCCATCCAATTGTCCCCACGGGACAATTGGAGACTTTGAAAGGGCGGGATCCCAGCTCAAGGTCAGCAAAGCTGCTCTCCCCAAGCACTGTTTTAAGGCAGAAGAAGTGCGTGGCCACAGCCTCACCTCCCATGGAGATCCTGCCCATGTCACTCCCAGGAGAGACAATCAGGGCAGACACCAAATGCACAGGACGGCCAGGCCTCCAGCCCGCGGCATTGCGTACACAGCCAGCAGGCTCTCCTGTGCCTTTCTGCATGGCCAGTCCCCTCAGGGCACTGGGGAACTGGGTGAGGAGCAGGAGAATTGAGCAGGAGTTGGCACAGGGGCGGAGAGAATACTGTTTCTAGCTGGTAGCCATGAATGTGCACTGCAAACCACCCTTTGGAGGAGAAGCAGACGGCACAGGCAGACAGAGGCAGCCGTCTGGGAGATGGAATGCGTGACGAGGCAGCACAGCCATGCTCATGCACACGCACACACACCTGGCCTCTTCTGCCTTCAGGAGGGAGCAGATTCAACCAGGAGAGGACACCCAGGAGGCCTGGAATGGGGCCTGTCACGGTCCCCCGTTGCAATGCCTGGTTTGGGGGCAAATGTACCCAAGGCCCTCAGAATGGAGGCAGCTGAGGCCTAGAGCTGGACTCGCCGCCGAGTGTAAAGCCACCTGCAGGCTGATGACTGCCCAAGGAAAACCCTGGTGCTTTTTCTCTTCTGAGATATGCGTCCCCTCTTCCACCCCTTCCTCCTTCCCTCCTTCCCTCCTTCCTTCCTTTCTCCCTACTTCTCTCTGTATCTTTCTCTCTTCCTCTCTCTTTTCCCTCTCCCTACCTCCCCTTCCCTTCTTTCTTTTCCTTTCATGCTTAACATGTGAACCAATGTGGCCACGGCCATTCTGGGCTGGGCACCCCCTCTGCCCTATCCCTCACAAACAGTAAGGACTGCGGGTGGGTGTCGGTCATCCTTCTGGGCCGGTGACCCCCATACAGCTGCTCCCAGAGAGCCAGGGAAAGGCACTGCTGTTGTCCTGACCACATCCCTGCCCCTGCCTCAGTGGTCTGGAGGCTCCAAACAAACTCCCAACCCCAGGGCCACTCCCAGGCTGCTGGCTGAGCCACATGGATGGGCTGTGGGTCCTGGCAGGGCACAGGCTGAGTGGTGGGGCAGGGGAAGGGAGATTTACTGCCGTAGTGGGGGTGAGGAGCTCCAGAGGTCCCCCAGGCCACCCCCTGCTCCATGCAGAAGGTGTTTCCAGAGTTAGTGGTTGACTGGGGTGGGTCGGGGGAAGGGTGATAATGACCATGTGGGAGAGGAAGAAGGACCCTTGGGCTGGGGTGAGGACCCTGAACTCAGGGTCCTTCCTTGCCCTTTGGAGTTCCAGGTATGGACTCTGAACCCCAGGGGTTCTGATCTTCTAGCTAAGAACAGGCAAGGCCAAAGGGTAAGCACCGACTTAAACTGATCACCTTGACTGGGTCAGGCCCACGTTCCATCAAGTTTCTGTTCAGTACTGAACGGCACATTCACAACAGTATCTTCAGAGTGGCCGGGATTGTCTTGCTTTCTATGTTCCAGACGCTGCTTTCAAGACTTACACGCCCTGTCTCATTTAATGTTCCTAATAACTCCATGATCACTCCATCATGCGGATGAAGGAACCGACATACAGAAAGATCACTCACTTGGCCAGAGTCACACAGCTTGGAAGTGGTGGAGCTAGGATTTGAACCTAGGCAGGAATGCAGTTCCTGAGTCCAGGCACTGGACAGTGCCCACCGCTGGGCTCAGGCATAAGAACATCTGCTGAGTGAGGCTCAGGTTCAAGTGGAGCCAGAGGGCCTGGATCCCCAGGACTAGGGACCAATCGTTCCCTGGGAGGGAGGCTGGAAAAGAGGCCTGGGGCTTGCACCCCCCTCCCAAATGCCAAGAACAGCAGACTGTTCCACTGGCAGCTCCCCTGTCTCCCCAGTAAGCTCCTTCAGTTGGATGGCTGGCTCCCTCCCTGATGCTGTGTGGGGTCTGTACAGGTATATCCAGCCCTGCAAAGGAGGAACAGTGATGGTTTGGGATGAGGGAGAACCTTGAGGATCTTGAACAAGTCATTCAAACTTGCCCAGCCTCTGCTTCCTCATTCATAAACCTTGGCAGGGTTGCTGTGAGGATTCACCTAGGTAAGTCCCAAGCCAAATGGCCAGGGGCAGTGGTTCTCACGTGGCTGCATGCTGGGCTCACTCGGGAAGCTTTAAACAATGTTGATGCCGGGGTCCCACCCATAAGATGGTGACACAATCTGCCTGGGGCATAGCCTGGGCATTGGCATTTTCCAAAGCTCCGCAGGTACCGCCAAGCAGGGTACACAGTAGAAATTTTGTAAATGGCAGCTATTGATACCGTTTACCAAGGGCACGGAGGTCAAAGCTAGCTCATGGCAAAGCCATTCAAAGCCTGGTTCTGACTCCCAGCGAGTCTCTTAAGAATCCTCAAATCCCTTCCCCTGGGTTTGGTCTCTGGGGATTCTCACTGTTGAAAGCCTTTTGCTTTCCTCAATGGTCTTGTGGCTGGGTCCAGCTCCTCCGCCCATTTTAGAGGAAACTGTGACCTGTCTTCAGGTGGACAGGGGGCAGGTTTCTGTAGGACGCCTAACAGCAGGGTCAGAAATGCTCCCCAGCCTGAGATGTGACGGCTACCCCCAGCAGTGCAGGCGGCAGTGGTGGGGGCTTCATGACACATCAAGGCTATCTAGCCTTCTTTGTGAAACGGCATCCCAAGTCAGGTTCCATTTCTGCAAATTATTTTTCTAAGTTTGTAGCCATTTAGAGCAAGCACAGCTGAGTTTCAGTTTGGAGCCTGTAAGAGTCAGAAATGTCACAGACTGTGGTTCCTTCTGCCTTTCGTGAGCTTTCCTCATGAAAGAAAGGGAGGGAGGGAAAGAAGAGAGGAAGGAGGGAAGGAAGGAAGAAGAAAAGAGAAGGAGGAAGGAAGGAAGGTGGGATGGAAGGAAAAGAGAAAAGAAATTCACCCTAGTGCCTGTTTTTTCCCAGAAGCAAAGAACTGAAAGGAAAACAGGCCAGAATGAAAAACCACGTGCACGCATGCAGTGAGGCTGAGGGCTCCTGGGTTCTTTGGGGTTTGTTTCTTAGGAACTAGGGGGACCATGTCGAACGTGGCCATTCCTGGGAGTGTGGATGACAGTGCGGGTTTCCCCCAGCACGCATGAGAGGAGTTACTCACATGTGCACATGCATGAATGTGCACACGTTTCTCTGCCCAGGGGTCCTCCTGCTTATGGTGCTGATGCATGTTAAATGCCCTGCAGGCACCCAAGCTGGAAGCTTGCCATGTCCCCCCACCTCCCTCTCTTTCGTTGACCACTCATGGATCATCCCCTGAGCCTTAGGTCCCATTGCCCCTGCCTGAGATGAGGCTGCCCATACCACTCCTGGCTCTCACAGTACGCTGCAGGAGGACGCCCCCAGTGGGCTGCTCTGCCCCTCCAGGGTCCTTATCCTGCCCTCCTCCACCCTGCTGCAGAGGAAGAGCCTAAGATGCCAACCAGGAGACATCACCTCCCTCCTTATCAACCTTGGGTGGTGCCCCAGAGACCAAAGGGTATGGTCCCCCAGACCAGGTAGGGCAAGCAGTGCCCCTCCCAAGCTGGCTCTGGCTCACACACTCTCCTTCTCCCCACTCTGCCCCAGTGCACACTTTACTCTGAGAACAACCCCTTCTTTTGCTGCACGTGATTCTCGCCTCTGCTCGTGCTCCTGTGTTCACCTGGACAATGCCCTTTTGCAGGCTCCTTCGTTTGGCACCCCTAGCCCAGCTGCTGGGATGCTGGCCTATGTCCCTCTCTCTGTGAGATGCCCTCATGTGAGTTCTCTCTTCTCTTGATGCTCAGGGCCATCTGGGTGTGCTGCGGTCGTGGCACCTAGCATGCTGGTTTGGAGTTCCTGGGTTCTGTCTACTTTCCCCACCAGATTAGGAGATGCCCAATGGCGGGAGAGGTGACCTCCTTTTTCATTTTTCCGCCATTTTGCTGCCTGGAACACAGCAAGTGCTCAGCTGATAAATGAATGATTCTTGGTGTGGAAAAGGCTGTCCCAACACATGGAGCAATGTAAAGATGTGTGAGAGAAAGGGCAGGGGACTGGGGGTTTGGTGGCCCTTGTGGGTAAATGTGGATGCTGCGCTAGGCTGGAGGGAGTGAGTGCTGACTGGGTGCCTCTGGGACTCAGGGACTGGGGTCAGAGGGCGTGCTAGGCACGTGGTATTGCCTGGAGGCAGCCTCCGCAGGATGGTGGCAGCCTGTGGCAGGCAGTGGGACACTGAATTCCCAGCCATGTGGGAGGAAGTGTCTCCAGCTGAGAAGATGGAGGAGGTGGGGCGGGGTGGAAACCCCAGCTGTAAAGATGAACTGGCAGTTCAAGCTGCAAGTTACTGTCAGGACGAGACATGCAGCCCCAGAGTCAGGGGCTTCCCAGCTGTGCCCCACACACTCACCAGTTCCTCTTATTCCCGGGCTCCTCAGTGCCAGGAGAGCCAGTGCCCAGGTGAACCGTGCTGCTCTGGGACCACAGTCCTGAGCTCCAAGATTTATTGGACTGGTAAAATTTGAAGGTTACCAACATTTTCTTTTGATTTTTTTAAAAAAGCTTCATCCATCATATCATAAAAGAAAGGACAATTTAATGCCAAGATGGTAGGAGGGATACAATCTTAGAGTAATGGCCAGTCCTTCCCAGAAAGGCCAGCTGATGAGTGTTCAAGTCATTCCATACATAAGCCGTGCTGGTGCGGTGCAGACCAGCTGTGGTTGGTGGACTGGCCCCTGGGTCCCCCCAGCTAAGGCCTCCCAGCTGGTGCAGACCTGTGGTGGCCTGCATGGGATGCTGCATCTAACTGGCCTGGATCCCAGTTGCTCTTCCCAGCTCAGGCATCAGTCTTTCCCAGATAGGAGGGGAGGGCAGTAGACCCTGTCATTCACTAATGGGTTAGGACCCGGGACAGGTAAACGTCAATTGAGATGAAGGAGAAAAGCATCTGTCATCTGGGGCGTTCTGGGAAGCCAGGCCTGGGCAGGGAGAAGGGTGTACTGGCGAAGCTCCCCACTTCCCACTCCTACCCCACGGGCTCTGGTTCTGAGTCTGTGGCTTGGTGGCCAGTGGAGTGGGGGTGGGTGGTGGCAGCTGCCCTGGGCCACAGGCGTGGGCATTCCTCTTCTAAGCTCCACACTCATATCCAGCCCTGTTTACAAGGCACAGGAGCCAAGGAGTCTGTGTGGCCCCGCCAGCTCAGCCCGGAGGCCCAGAGGAGGGAACCCAAGCTGAGGTTGGCCTGAAGCACGTCTCATGCCAGCCCCAGGACCTGTCCGCCTGCAGCTTCCCAGAGCCTCGGGCACCTGACCTGTGGCCCTCTGGGTGCCCCAAGTGCCTGGGATCTCGGCCAAGGAGGGGAAGGTGAATGCTGAGAAGGCCTTGGGGGCGGGTGGCATGCATGCCCCCTGGGTGCTGCACGCTTTAAATAGCTCAGCTTCTCTCCAGCTCACAGTCTTGTCACCCCTGCCAGCTCCTGCCTGAGTTTCCACATCAGAGAGGGCTGGTTTCCAGGTCAGGATGGGGAGCGGGTGGGAGGACAGAGGGGCCTGGCTTCCTTGGGTGGCAGAGGCTCAGGAGAGGAAGACACAGTGCTACCCCCAGCCCTCTGCAATCCTCCAGCCTGGCAAGGGCCTTGGAGCTCGATGGGCAAGGGGCGTCATATGGCCTCCCCTGTCTATCTGGAGAAGCCCATGCCCAATCCAAGCCACCTTCTACTTGAATCAGCAAACCCGTGACCAAACACCCCCACCAGAGAGCACTCGGACGTCACCCTCCCTGCCTACCCTGGGTCCTAGTTCCGGGGGGGTCACTTGCCTGGGCCCGTGACCCACCCCTGCCTTCACAGAACCTTCTGTGGCCCTAAATCTTGGTCCTATCCAGCCCCTCCTCCTCCCCACCACTCAGCACCCAGTTCATCTAAGGCAGGTCTTTAATCAGCAGCCCCACCCCCGCTTCAAAGCAGTTTGAGTCAGTGCAACTCTTTACATTTCTGCGGCACTTTACAGTTTACAAACTATTTTCATGTCCTTATTTCATAAGATCTTTCCAACCGCCATGCGTGCTATGTAGAACAGTTATAAATAATCCCCATTTACAGCCAGTGAGACTGAGACAGCCAGAAATATTAGGGGAAGTATCCAAGTTCACACGTCAAATTAGTGGTACAATCAAGACCGAAACCAGGCCTTTTACCGCACTAAGAATGCTTCCTCTCCTGCCCCCACGCCCCCTCCCTTTTCTCCTGTTTGACAAAGGGAGAGGTGGGGAGACCAACACAAGACAAGGGGGAGGAGAGGGGCTGGCCACGTGTCTTCTCTCCCAGGCCCTGAACCCTGCTGCTGGCTCCATAGGTCACTTTCACAACCCAGAACAAAAATCTCACTAGATATGGCCTCAGACCGCCCGGCTCCAGCCACCCTTGCCGGCAGACGCATGCAGACACACAGAGAACGGGCTGTTATCTCTCCTCTCCAGCCGTTTCCTCTACTTCTCAAACAGCAGATTTCTTCCAGCCTGGCTGCCTCCCCTGGTCACCACCCACAGCCACTGGCCCCTGGGGCCCTGCCAAGTCCCCCCTGCACCCTCTTTGCCCTAGACTGTGACGCCGAGTCTCTGCTAATCAGACAGTCGCCTCTGCCCTCCCAGCAGCCGCCCCCAGAGTTCCCTGGAAATGTCCCTTCTGCAGGCCCGGCCCCCGCTGTGGCGCACGGCTTTGTCTGCACACACAGCTGACTTGTGTTTGCAGGGACAGACAGGGGCTGGCGCTGGGGCCGGAGCCAGGAGGCGCTAGGAGGGTAGAGCAGATGGGGAAAAACACAAAGTCCAGAGAACAAACTTTTGCAAGCAAGCCCTTTGGGGTCATTTGGGAGTCTGACAACAAGAAGAGGGGGGCTCACAAAGCCGGGAGCTCCATGAAGGCAGGGATTGGGGGGGTGGTCTTTGCCTTCTGCGACTCCCCTAGCAAATGTGTTGGCTGGCTAGTCTTTTGAGATCTGAGTACAGGAAAAGCCATACCAGCCAGCGGGGGATGGGATGGAGTCCAGGGAGATGGGGAAGGACAGAGGGGCCTCCTGAACCTATCAGCACGTCCCCCTCCTCAAGCCCTACCCCGGTACTCTGCCCTGCTAGGTACACAGAAGGAGATCCATAAATGCTGAAATGGCCTCTGGCCATCTTGCCCCTGTGGGGCCCTCATTCCACTGGCTCCCAAGCATGCTGCCTCTTCTGTGTGGACTGGCGGGAGGGGAGCCTGGGAGAGCAGCTGAGACAGCCCAGCACACCACGCATGCATCTTGACTTGTCCTACGTGCAAGGATTCCCCCTTGTCAGGCAGAGGACCTAGTGTCTGCAGGGCCCCGCCAAGCTCGCAGGGAGGGCCATGCACAAACCGACGTAGCAGAGGTGCAGTTGCCATGTGCTGGATAAAGTGTTCCTCGCCCTCCCCCAGCCTCCCTCCAGCCTTTTCAGCTTTGAGCCTGATTCTGAACCAACGCTGGGACACTGAGATGACGGGGTCATGATAAATCAAGGTGTATGGGGGTGGGAGGAGTTTTTTTGCCTTTTTTTTTTTTCTGAGACAGAGTCTCACTCTGTCACCCAGGCTGGAGTGCAGTAGTGCAATCTTGGCTCACTGCACCGTTGCCTCCTGGGTTCAAATGATTCTCCTGCCTCAGCCTCCTGAGTAGCTGGAATTACCGGCACGCACCACCATGCCCAGCTAATTTTTTAATTTTTAGTAGAGACGGAGTTTTACCATGTTGGCCAGTATGGTCTCGATCTCTTGACCTCATCATCCGCCCACCTCGGCCTCCGAAAGTGCTGGGATTACAGGCGTGAGCCACTGCACTGGCCTTGTTTTTGTTTTAAAAGGCATGGCAGCACGGTGAAGAAAGCTGTTTACAAGGTGGTTTCTTCTCCGGGTGACACTCTGGGCTATGTGCTGGGGAAGACTTAGAAGGGTTTCCAGAGGACACCGCAGGGTCCTCACTACTTCATCATTTAGTGTGAGAAATGACACAGCACACTGGCTCTCATTTCTCCCTCTCTCTCCCCTTTTTCCTTTGCAGGCCTGGCCTCTCAGGCTGGGTGATCCGTGAGGAAGGGACCAGTTAAAGGTGCTAGCCCCCTTCCTCCGGCCTAGACAGGCAATGGAGATACACAGCTTCATCCGAGACACAAGCCACTTCCTCAGGACTGCTGCTGCTGGAAGCTGTCACAGGAGACCCTGCCACCTGACCGCCAGGGCTGCGGGCAGAAGACGCTCACAGATGCCCATGTCCCACAGACCAGGACCCACCCTCACCCAGAGCTGCAGCCTCCAGCACCTAAGGCTGCCAAGGGGAAGCAAAACAAACCCATCTGAGTGGTCTTCTCTTTGCATTCATGAAACGTGAGGTGGTGGGCTGAAACCAGCCCGGTGGGAAGGAAGGACTCAGAGAAGTCTTGTCCCCCCTGGGAGGACAAGGAGCCATCCTGCTGTCTGTCTGTGGCTTGGTGGAGAGCCTCCCCCACCCTCGGCAAGATAGGAAGGAGGGCAGCAGACCCCAGCCTGCTGCTGAGCGCTGGCCTGGAAGCTGTCTCTCAGTTCTTTCGGTCACAAGACGGCAGTGGGGAGAGCCCAAGGCCACTGTCTGGCGTGCGGGGGGGAGGCTGGGAAAACATAGCCATCTAAATGGCATGCTTCTTATCTCGTTTCCCGGCCACCTCTCCTCAGCCGTATAGCTGACCCCTTCCAGATGCGCTCCTGACTAACCAGGGCACCGGGGGGGCAGCGTGTTCTGAGGTGACGGAGTGTGGGGTGCCAGGACTTGGCTCAGTTCGGTCTGTCACTGACCAGCTGTGTGACATGACGTATGTATATTGATGTATATATTGCTCTCTGGAACTTTCTTTCCCCATGTATAAAATGGGGCCATTAGCCGCCACCCACAAAGGTCTAAGGGATACTTAGGGCCCACAGTGTCTGTATCCAGCTGGTACCCAGCCAATGACTGCAGAGGGCCTGGCCAACGGCGAGGGAGGCGGACATGGTGACCCTGCTGGACCCATGGCAGGAGACCCGGCGTGAACAACACCAGTCGGCGCTGCTCTTACGCCAACATCATCGTCCCACCGTTCAAGCCTCATCCACCCATATGAGGCAGGTATTATCTGCTACCCCGTTTATAAATGGAAAATTTGGGCCCAGAGAGGGAAAGCCACTTGTTCAGGCCACACAGCTACAAAGTATTAAACTTAAGCTGTGAATCGGGGCTGCCCAGGTCCTGTACTCTCAGTCAGGGCTGAAACAGTGTCATGGCATAGTTGTCAGTCAGAGCAAAAAGAAACAAACTGTCATTCTGGGCTCCCCAGGGATCAGCGCGACCTGCTGGGCTGCCCCGTCCTGATGCGGTGCTAGTGAGAATGCTTCCAGAATGCCTCCAGTTCTGGGGTTCAGAGAGCACTCCCAACCCCCAGTGCTCGCCTCCTGGCTGCTGGCATTTCAGTGAAATGCAGTACTCTGCCCACCCTCACCGCCACCCCAGGCCGCCCAGACACCCCTGCCTCTGCCTGCTTCCTGCTTCACAGCCCCACAGTGGTGGATGGGAGAGGCCTTCTTGGCTCAGGGGTAGAAATTAGAAATGAAATGCCCAGGGCAAACCATGAACTGCCCCTTCTCTCAACGTGCCCAGAGTCTAAACAGCCATTCCCCGCCAAGTTCCCCTAGTACAAACCCCAGATGACAGTCCCATCGATGAAGACAGACCAGGGACCTTTTCTACCAAAAAGAAATGCCTGTGGCCTTCCCCGGTGCATTTTCTGGGGGATCGAAGGCTTGTTCTAAGTTAGCTCGGCACTGACCTGCTCCCATCCTTCCCCGCACTGCTGCAGACCTGGGGCTCCTGCTCCCCGATTGATAAATGCTGTACCCTTTGAACAGTGAACATTTCTGAATGAATAGCTAAAATAAGGAGATAACTACAAAAGAGATGACCCCGTTTTTCTGCCCAGCCACAGCAAGCTCCTTAGAAGATGGCTGAGAATGCCCTTCTGGCTCAGGCGCTCATGCTGTGCACAGACACTGTCTTTGGAATTCTGAGGCCTTGTGGCCTGCCTGCCTTCTACTTTGGGAACATCCTGACAAGGGTGCCTGCTAAAAAGCCCCAAGAAGAATCCTCCTAGAAGCTTCCACAAAACATACTGCAATGACCCCAGGGGCCCCAGGCGTGGAGGCAACAAATTGGCGGTGTTGAGACAGTGACTGGATGGCTGCTGGTGACCAAGGCATGCCTGTTCCAGGGCCCCGCAGGTGTGGAAGGAGCTGACGCCCCACTCGGAAGCCCCTTTGCCCCTGCACAAAGCTACCGAGGCCAGATGAGGCTGCAGCCTGCTCTCTGTCCCACCACCCCCTGGCCTGCCCTTGACCTTGGCTGCAGCCCCTCTGCCCACCCCTGCTGCATGGGAGAAGCCTGCTGACAGCCGGGGCGCTCCCCACAACCTCTTCCTGCTGTTTGAGATGGAAAATAAACAACACTAGACAAACCAATGCATTTTAAAATAATGCAGCCTAAGCTGGTTGATACTCATTCATTCCTAAGGGCAGCTGGGTCTCTGGGCAGGGCGCTGTTCCTGGGGAATCCAGGACCCAAGCTCTATCCTCCTTCTAAGCTACCTGACACCTCTGAGGCCCTCCTGTGGCCTCCAAGAGCCTTGGTTGTCTTGGGTATAAAATGGGAATGAGCCCTATGCTGGCCTGCCTAGAGGTCTGGAGGGACCCTTACTGTGGGTTCTAGCCCAACTCTCAGCCTGAGGTTTCTGGACTCAGGGCTGGGGGACTGAGCCAGGCATAGAGCTTCACCTCTGTGCCTGGCTGGGTGGTGGGTGCCTATCTCCATATAGCTCTTGGAAGCAGCTGGTCCAAAAAGAGGGGCTGGTTGAGGTACATGGGGGCATATGAAGGTGGGCGTCCCTGCCCTCTCCTACGAGGCAGTAACTTCGCCAGGGAGGGGCGGCGGGGGTCTCCTGGCCTCAGATGCCCCCCCCAGGGGGACGGAAAATTGCACATAAGAGGGTGGCTTGGTGGTAGTCACCATCATAGAGCTGAAATCTTCCCTGTAGGACAGCCTCCAGGATGCCAAGATGTTGGGAGGCGGCCGCAGGCAGGGAGGGCTGGCCTTGAGCACTGGTGCCCCCTGCAGGCTGCCCTGCCCACCCAGCAGGTGCTGCCGCCAGCACACACAAGCCAAGCCGGCCCCAGACTCTACAGATGGGGCCAGGGGGCTGGGGAGGAGCCAGCCAGGACCGCAGACCCTCTGGGTGGGGAGAGTTGGGGATGGGTCCTGCTCTGTACTGGTCAACCTGCTAATCAGTCAGCAATGGCCATTTAGCAGGCACCTTCTATTTGCCTAATGCATCTGCTTTGGAATAACAAAGCTGGAAGGAATCTCTGAAATGACTTCTAGTAATCCCCCTATGTTTTATGGGCAACGAAGCCACCACCAGAGTGGAAGGCCTGGCCTGAGGTTGCCCAGCTAGAGGAAGGCAGGGCTGGGGCTCCCCACTGGGTCCCTGCAGCAGAGCACCTCCTCCCGCGCTGAGCCTTGAAATCCTCAGCTTCTGGCTCCCTGTTGGGGATAAACATCTGCCAGGCTGCAGACGGGGCAGCTTCCGTCTTCTCTTCCCATCCGCAGTGGGTTCCAGGCTCTCTGAAGTCCTGGACCTCCATGCAACCTTCACAAGCTCCAGGCACTCGAGGGGCTGTGCCAGGTGGACAGAGGTGCCACAGAATCTGCTGGAGAGGGCCTGGTGCCTGGCTGGGGAGACCTGACCCGCAGACCCCACCCCACCCAGTGCCCTCGTTTCCCCCAGGGGGACGTTGAGGCTCAGAGGGTGACATTAGGTGAGGGGCTGGCTTCAGACTTTGCCTCCTGCTCCACCCTGGGGGGAGGGGAGGAAAAGGGGCTTCTGCAGAGGGAGTGAGGTAAAAGCAGCAAGGGCTGCTATGGGGGTCCGCCCCACAGCAGCCTCGTGCATAGTCCTGCTCCGGCTCCCGCAGAGCTCCCAGGGGTGGCATCAGGAGCCCTCCCACAGCAGGTGCTTCACCTCTGTGCCTGGCTGGGTGGTGGGTGCCTATCTCCATATAGCTCTTGGAAGCAGCTGGTCCAAAAAGAGGGGCTGGTTGAGGTACATGGGGGCATATGAAGGTGGGCGTCCCTGCCCTCTCCTACGAGGCAGTAACTTCGCCAGGGAGGGGCGGCGGGGGTCTCCTGGCCTCAGATGCCAGGCTCTCAGTCCCATACCACCTGCCTCAGTGAAATCCCGGGATTCAGAGTCCCTGGAGGCTGGCCAGGTCCCAGATGCAGCAGCCCTCTCTGCCTCCTGCCGAAGACGGCCTGAGGCTGGCAGGAAACTCACGACTCTTGAGGTGAAAGTTTTAGCTTTGGATCAAAATATGGTCTTGGCCTGAAATGCCAAGAAGCAGGCGCCAGTGTGGTTACGGTGACCTGGGGTCACGGCCTGGCTGGGCAGCCTCAGCCCTGAGCTTGCAGACTGACACCCTCCGCCAGGCTGGCGGTGCCTCCTCCTTCACCCTCCTCTGCAACCCCTGGTCCCCTGAAGGGTCCGTCCACCTACAGATCCTCCTGTTGTCTTCTGTCCACCCAGATCTTGCCTCTTTTTTCGTGCCTCCTCCTCCAGGAAGCCTTCTCCAACCTCCTCCACGTACAAGGTTTGCCCCTTCCTCTGGCGTTCCTAAACTGTCCTCTGGCTAAGCTGGCCCTGCCCCTTCAGCAGGCCTTTACATGTCAGGCAGAGGCCAGTGCCTATTTCACTGGGCTTTCACAGTGCTGAGCTCAGGGCACCCTATGGGGCCTCCAGGCCAGTCCCAGGGGCCCTTGGGAGCTTTCCTTGTGGCTGGATCCTGGGCTGTCTACAATGCTGCACCTGAACCCCAAGTCCTACTGCACCGGGGGCTCCTAGGCTTGTGGAAGAATCTCTGTGTGGGCACCGCAGGGCCCTTTCCCTGCCTGGGACCTCCCCTAAGAACTCTGAATGAATGGATTCATCAACGGGAAAAGGAAAGGCATGTTATGAAATTCACAAGTTTCTCCTGAAGGGGGAGTCTTAAGGGAACACAGAAAAAGTCAGGCGCTTCATTGGATTTTCACAATGATAATGTCAGTACAGTAGGCAGGGGGAGGAGACGGGTATTATGACCCCATTTAACAGAAGAGTAAGTGGAGGGCTGCCACACTTCGAGATCCACCCAGAGTCAACCAGCTGCATGGGCCAAAACTAGAGCCAGAGGGAGGTGGCTGGCTCTTGGCCGCTTGAGTAATTTCTTTTCTTTCTTTTTTTTTTTTTGAGATGGAGCTTCATGCTTGTTGCCCAGGCTAGAGTGCAATGGCGCGACTAGACTCACCGCAACCTCCACCTCCCAGGTTCAAGCGATTCTCCTGCCTCAGCCTTCCAAGTACCTGGGATTACAGGCATGCGCCATCACGCCTGGCTAATTTTTTGTATTTTTGGTAGACATGGGGTTTCTCCATGTTGGTCAGGCTGGTCTCAAACACCTGATATCAGTGATCCACCTGCCTGGCCTCCCAAAGTGCTGGGATTACAGGCGTGAGCCACCACGCCCGGCTCACTTGAGTTATTCATTATGTCACAGGTGCTCAGGCATTAAAGGAAGTGTCTATGGCAGGGGAGGCTGATTCCAGGTGACTGTGCTTCTAACCCCACTCTAGAGCTATTACTCTTCTCGCCTGATTTTTTTTTTTAATACCTAGAATAATGCAACAACTGTTGCCTAATGGGGTCATGCTAAGTGTGGGTCCAATATGTGGTGTTCAGTACACAACTGCTCAAGAACGCTTTTATTCCCATTACAGCTATTCACGGGCTTTAGCTGGAGTCTGGCTGTCCCCAAATACCTCCTAAGCTACTCCCTTGTTTGGTATGGCCTTTGCTCTGTGGACAAACTGAGAGGCAGGGGCATGACATAGTGACGTGGTGGCCCCCAGGCCCTCTCTGCTTAATGGGTCTGGTTGTGAGTGACCTAGGTGCATACAGACCTCTCTGGAATACACTTGGTTCCAGGCTGGGCACTGTCAAGACGGGATGATTTTGAGCATGCCTGTGCTCACAGTTCAAAGTGGCCTGAAGCTTCTCTCAGTCTGGGACATGGGATCTGTCCTGGAAGGGCCAGCAAAGGGTTAAGGGAGGGCTGTTCTCCACAGGTTCCTCCCCGTGCCCCCAAAAGGGGCAGCTGTTTTTCCCTGAAGACTCAGAGCTCTGTGCCATGGTACCGAGTGAAGGCCTTTAAACCTGAGCTCTAGGCTGGGGGCGGCAAGCGGTGGGCACTCTGGTGGTGTGCAGGGAGCCCTTATTCTAGGCTCTGGGTTTCAGGGGCAGAGCCATGCTGAGCTAACATGATGCAGACCCCTGGGCCTACGGTTCTGCTTCCGGTCGAGGGTTTCCACCTCTCCTGGACAGAGGGGCCCCGGACAGGAAAGATGTAGAAGTAGGAAAGCTGGCCTCTGGGCACAACATGGGTTTAAATTGCATACACGATGCCCATTGGCCTCAGACTGACTCAGGCATGGATGGCCGCACCACAACAGCGCCTCCCTTCTGTGCTCGCACGGTGCACCCTGTGTGCTCCTGGCCCCTCGGTGGCTGTCTGGAGGGGAGCTGGGGAGAGGGGCCTGCTCTTTATCTAGAGGAGATGGAACCTGGCTGGACCGAACACTGTGGAGATGCCCTTAGAGCAGGGGATTTAAGCAAGTGTGGCATTCCTGCTGGCGGCTGAAAGAGTTGTCCTGTCATCTCCTCTTCCCGTTCCTCTCCCGCTCTGTCCCCCAGCTCCTTTCTGGTTGATTCTAGGCATCAGAAACAAAGCCCACGCAGGTTGGTATGAGCGAAGGGCAACAAGGAGATAAGCCCACAACAGTGTGGGGAGGGCACCAGGGCCAGGGGGTGGGGCACATTGTGCAGTCCCTGTCGTTTCTCCCGACCAGCAGCCCGCAGGCCGACATTAGGGGCCCTCTCTGGAATATAGGCTATGCATCCTAGGCTGGGAGAGCCTGCTCACCTGGGTGGGGTTCTGGTTCAAAGATGCCTACCAACTCATCCCAGAAGTTCCTGGCACCCACCATGGCACTTACTGAAGGAAGGGGACCAGAGCGAGATGAGCCCACAGGGACCCATGGCAGGGAACCCCAGCTCCCAGCTCTGGCTGGTGGGGGCAGTGGTGGGAATGCCACTGTTCCCTGTGCCAGGGGCCGGAGAGCAGGCTCCCGAGAGTAGGGCGGGGAAGTGAGGTCTGGCATCACAGCTCAGGTCTTTGAGACTTGAGCCTGGGCGTGCTCTTTCCACAAGAGATCACTGTGGCCAGCTAGAACCACTGGTTCTCTAATGTAAGACATCTTTAAGCCACCATCCTATGACCTATCAACAGGTCTTCCTACAACATGGCCTCTTTCCACCTCCCCAGGCCTCTATAATACGAGGGGGTTGGACTGGATGATCTACAGATCTTCCTGCAAAGCGACACTGGTCTATGTGGAACTCTGCATCTCAAGAACAACAATGGCTCCCTAATCCCACTTGACAAAGTCCAGATCCTTCTGTCTCTCAGTTGGTCCACCTTATAGACTTCCTCCAACTTTCAGCTGAATTTCAGTAAGGCAGTGACCTCATTGTCCCTCACTTGTGTCATTTCTTTGGGTCTTGGTTCATGATATTTCCCCCATCAAAAACACCCTTCCTGGAAACAGTTTGGCAGATACTCAAAAGCTAAAGATAAAATTTCCACATGAGCCAGCAATTCCACTTTGGGGTATGTACCCCAAAGAATCCAAAGCAGGGACTCAAACAGACATTTGTGCATGCATGCTCCTATCAGCATGAGCCACAACAGCCAAAGGTGGAAGAAAACCAAGTGCCCATTGACCGATGAATGGATAGACTTTATGTCTACACCAAAATGTGGTAAAAGTGAAATAAAAAGTATTTTGTATGATGGCCCATGTGTGCTATTTGTAGTGTGGGTGAATTCATGGAGACGGAAGACGGAGGGAGGCTGCAGGGGAGTTACCACTGTAGGGGAGTTATGGTGGGCACAGGGCTCTTGTTTGGGGTGATGAGAGGGTTTGGCGGGGCGGCGGGATGGTCATGGGGATTGTTCAGAGTTGTAGGTATGTGGGGTGCTGCTGAACTGTGCACTTAAAGATAGTTAAAATGGTGAATTTCATGGTCTGTTTTACTGCAATAAAAATTTGCCAAAAAGGAAAGAAAAACAGCAACAAACCATCCTGGCCTCTTCCTCCTCTGTGGCCACTCCCTGCCACTGGGGCTAGCTCTCTCCTTGCTAAGCTACTGGGCCAGGCCTCAGAGCTCCTTAAACATTTTCAGGAAACACCTTGGTCTACTCAGGGCCTTGCACAGGCCGGTTAGAAGTACCTCAGATTACTCAACACAATTTTCTTCCTTTTGAAAGAGTGATCCTCTGTTGTCGCCTTCCTGCCCAGGGGCCACTGCTCCCCCTTGGTAGCGGCTGGGAGCCTCCCTGGGGAGCCAGGGACAGGGCGGTGAGCTGTTACGTAACCTGCAGGGAGATTTTTTCCATCAGCCCAGGCGGTGCCAGCTTTCCAGCGGCAGCCATGGCAGGTAGAGGCGCCCTGTCTGGGCTGGCCGTGCCCAGGCAGGGCAGAAATGCTGCGATCTGGAGCCGCTTAGCATAGCTCAGATTCCCCGAGGCGGCTGGGGGCCGGCCACTCGAAGAGCTGCGGGAAAGGATCTGCTGTCTCCTGCCTGCCTGGCTCCGGAGAAGGAGGAGGGGGAGGTGCTGGCGCTGAGCTGCCAGCCAGCCAGGGGTGACCCTCTGGGGCCCGGGACACCCGAGCTGGCCTTCTCCGGTAACCCATTTATCTGCAGGGCCTGGTGTTGCAGCCTCAGACAGGGCAGTGCCCGGCCAAGTTCTATCAGGGGATTTAGCAGGGAAAATGAAGCCGGGGTGGGGGGTGAGGGCATGCAGGGAAGAGGACACAGTCTGGCAAGGGACATGGGTGATGGTGAAATAATTCCTGACCTGGGGTAAAGCTCTCCTGCCCAGAAACAAGAGGGGAAAAGCCCAGGCCATTCCCTTTTGTGGCTGTGGCCTGTGCTATTCCCACGCCTGCCTATCCATGCTCCTTCCTCTCCACTGGAAGAAGCTCCTAGAGCCAGCCAACTGGTGCCTGCTGAGTTCCTGCTGTGCAGCAGTATGGTGATGGGACACAAAGATGACCCAGACACATTCTTTGCCCCAAGACATCCACAGACAGAAGCCTCAGAGAAGAAAAGCTTCAAGAGGCGTCTAGAAGACTCCATGAAAGGAACACATGGTAAATGTTCAAGGATTAGAGGAAGGTGAGGTCCCTGGGTTGGAAGATCAGGGACGGCTTCCTGGAGGAGGCAGATTTGACTAGGAGGAAGAAAACACCTGTCCATCCTGGGCCCACCACCCAGGAAGACAATGGTCTAAAAGCACTCAATCCCTGCCCTCATTCTTCCACACTTACTCAGCATGGGAGGGGGAAATTAAATGCAGCCCAAGACAGAGGCATGCGGTGGACTTTGGACATCTAGGATGGGATACAGTAAGAAGGCCTCCCAGTTCATCCCACCAGGGCAGGGCACTCACACTGAGGGAGCCATCTGGGCGATGTGGCTCAGAGCTGGGGTCCCTGCACGCATCACCTCATGTAAGTTCTACCGCAACCCCATCACCCCTTCCAGGACAGAAACGCAGCTGCAGAGACATGTTTTCCATGATCAAGACCAGGGTTGAGGCAGCAGTTGATGCTACCACACAGGTTTGCTGCTCCTCAGGCCTCAGCGTTGCTGCCTCGGGGAAGAATCCTGTCTAGAGAAATGAGATTGAGGGGTGTGACCGCACCTGTCTGCTCCAGATGGCCCAGTTGACCCAATTCGTGAAGCTGTAGGCTGGTCTTGCTCTCCCCTCCTGAGTCACCCATGCTCCTAACAACATGGCAGTGGCCACTTTTCATGGGACACAGTGACTTTTGTCCAAGGCTCCCTCAGCCTCTGCACATCTAGAGTGTCTCTCAAGGCCTGCAGTAGACTGCCCATGAGAATTCAAAAATTCATCTGTGCGAAGAAAGGCACTTTGGGCTTTCTCAGGAGCAGGGCTCTCTGCAATTTTGAAGACTGCAGCAGTGGCGCGGAGGCAGGAAGCTGGGCACTGGGTTTTGCAGGAAGCTCACTGGCCCCCAGGGGCCTGGGGTAGTAGTTGGCACTAGCAGCACCCAAGGCCTGCCTGATGATATGATGACCAGACACCTGGCATGCTGCTGGCCAGGGCACCTTCCAGGACTGGCTGAGGATCAGTGGTCATTTTCTTTCCTCTGCTTATTTTCAGATTCAAAAATCAAAATGCTTGTTTATGATCTGGTCATTGGCTGCTCTGTCTCACTGAGCACTTCAAAGCTCCAGAGAGAACAGCAGTGCTCCTGGAAGCCACGTGCTCCATCCAGACTCAATAGTCAGGGCGATTTGGTCTAAACACTGGAGTTGAGGTATCCCACCTGGGTCCTGAATGCAATGCTTAAGAGTTGCACAAACAGATTAAAAGACCACAGGGGAGGGCAAATGAACAGAGACACACAGGACCTGCCACAATGCGTGGGGTATAGAGGTGCTCAATATAAAGACTGGAGAAAAGCAGGTAATATTTACTCATTCCAAAGCAAGTGTAGATGACAAGTTTGGCAACAAGGCACACGGCTCCTACCCATTGTGGCTCTGGCCACGGGGGTGAAGAACACGGTAGGAGCCAGACATCAGCCCTTCCTGTTGGGGGAGCCCAGGGCTGCCATAGAATCCTGGGCAGGGGTCAAGCTCCTGTGACCACCAGCCTCCTGTGATGCCAGGCCAGTCTGCTGAGGCCTGTTGGCACCCACCTTCAGGGAAATGTGTGTGCCAACTCCACATGTCCCTTGCAGGCAAGATGTACCACAGCCTTCAGCATGGGTACAGATGACCTGCGGGGGGCAGGGCAGGAGCTCAGATGCCAGCCATTTTTAGAAAAACAGCCCTTTTGTGGGCCTTTGCAGCCTTCTGCACCGTGGGGAAAGCGGCCTGCACAGCCTCCGGCCCTGTGCTTCAGCCTTTCTGGTTTCTAGCAACCGGCGGAGGGAGCTCGGTGTGGATACGGCCCAGGGCTTTTGCTCAGGCTTTGGAATGCACAGAACAATGTGCTTCTATCCCTGGGTATGCCTGGCTTGGGCCAACATTAAAATTAGTTTACATGCCTGGAGTGCACATCGGCTCAGCGGTGGGTGTGCAGAAGTGAGGGAGGGGTCTGAGAAGAGGGAGAGGTGTAAGGAGGAGACGGGAGCCGGGGCCGGCAGCCTGTGTGGTTCAAGGGACGAGGCGAATGGAGGGTTCAGGGGTTTCCTCAGGTACCCTTGGGCTCCAGAGGCCCTGAAACTCAGAGACCCAGCGATCCCTGGAAACACAGTGGGATTATTCCACAGGGTGGGTTTTGAAATCCCAATTGATGACTTCCTGAGAGGGATTCCTTTTTGTTTTTTGGAGAGTCTCACTCTGTTGCTCAGGCTGGAGTACAGCAGCAGGGCCCTAGCTCGCGGCAGCCTCGACTCCTGGGCTTAATGGATCCTCCTGCCTCAGCCTCTGGAGCAGCTGGGGCTTCAGTAGCATGCCTCCATACCTGTCTATTTTTTTTTTTTTAGAGATGGGGTCTTGCTATGTTGCCCCAGCTGGTCTCAAACTCCTGGCCTCAAGCAATTCTCCTGCCTTGGCCTTGCAAAGTGCTGGGATTACAGGCATAAGTCATTGCTCCTAGCCATGATGCAGATTCTTGATTTTCCCAACTTTTGAGCCTTACACCTTATTCAGGATGTGGATGGGGAGCCAGGAGCCCTGGCCAGCCTCGTGATGTTGGGTGAGCCTTGCAGCCTCACTGAGCCACTTTCCCCAGGTATAAACCTGGGGAGGGATCCCTGCTCTGGAATCTACTTCCGATTCACACACAGGTAAGTGCTCAGAGGACTTTCAAAGCCTCCAATGCCCCAGGGAGCATTGGTACTCATGGCTGATGGCTCCATGCCTCCCTTCCACAGGCATTTCCTGAGCATCTACTATTAATCATGAAGCCAAGAGCTGGGGATAGGCGATAACTCAGCCAGGATTCCAGCCCTCTAGGAGTTTCCAACCTAGACTCCAGGAATCAGCATCATCCCCCTCCTTCCCTTCCTACGTAAAGACAAGAGTAAGGAACTGCAAACTTCTGACAGAGGGGAATGACTTATTTTCCAGAGACCTTGAGAGAACCGCAAGAGAAGGAGTGTTTCCCCTCAGGAAGAGAGCTAGAGGAACGACCCAGGTTTTCCTCCCAAACATGGGACCAGGAGAGGGGCAGGAGGATGGGAGAAACAGGGGGTAGAAGTGGTGGCAACACACACATCCAGGGTGAAGTGAGGGTCAGGGCTTGTCTCACACTGGAGAGATTCACTGATAAGGACAGCCAGTCCAGAAAATCTTGAGTGCCCTTTCTGGGCTAAAGTCATTCCCAAAGACCCCACAGAGTCACCACTCGACTGAGCTATTTATGAAAAGCCCAAAACACAATGCTTGATGATGACCCAGCCAGAAACTCTGAAGAGTTTATCCGCTTTTTAGCGCGAGGTCAACTTTATAAGGGGCTGTCTTTTAGAAGGTGCTAGAGAAGAGCAATTTATTCTGAAATCTGGTCACACACCAGATTCTGATTTTGTGTTGTCTTCTTACAACAGCCCTGCTGTGTTTATGACTTGTTGAGATGATTTTTTTTTTTTTTTTTCAAAAACAGGTATCACATCCTTCTGTTAGCTGTGTTGTTGGCAACGGTTGCTAGGGAGAGCGGGGCTCACTTACAGACACACTGATGCTGGCTCTAATAATACTTTGCTCTGCATAGCTCGGATGCAGACACCTCTTGGCTAAACAGAGCACGCACATTTCAACAGAGGAGGGCTTGAACTTGTACTACCCAAGCCTGCCTCAGCAAAGGCGCGCTCCCAGCGCCCACGTGGACGTCCCGGGGCAATGACCGGACAGTGCTGGGCAGAGGGGGCTCAGGCTTCCATTCCTGTCATTCCAAAGGTCCCATAAAAAGAGGCACACTGATTCTTCACTTCTCTGTGAAACTGGACCCCCCTCCCACCCCGCCACTGCCCTGTATCACACCACAGTTCCCTGATGAGGATCCCGGGAAACTTTTGGTTCCTTCTCTAACCCAGATGCCCGGGCAGCCCACATTCTCCTGGAAGCCGGAAATAATCAATGCACGTCATCTAGTGAGTCAGTCAGGACCCTGCAAAGACAAAGACACTGGGAGTCTTGGTGGGAAGGGGTATGGGGAGACAGGCTGGATTGCAAAGTACAGCCAGCCTCTGGTGCAGCCTGGCACTGTGGGTGAGAGTGAGGCCTTTTCCCTAAAACATGTGATAGCTGTTCCAACACATACTCCAGGCCAAGGAAAAGGCAAACAGGGAAAGGAGCTGAGGACAGAGAAATGGAGCCATTGGGAGAGAAGAGGCTCAGGGTGATGATGGGAAGAGCCTGAGGCTGGGGGAGTGGAAGGCCTGCTCTCAGCGGCTGACGCCACCTGTGCGACAGGGTTCTCCTGCCAGCCCAGGTTCAGAGTTTTCCCCCACGGCTCAGCTGAGAGCCCAGCACCTGACAGGTATTTCTTGACCAGTTTGTGCCATGACAGGAAGGGCCAGCTGGTTCATAAGCGGCCACGATGAAACAGTCCAGTGTCTCTGGGGTGTCTCCCCAGTGATGGGGTGCCGCCCTGGCTAAGGAATGCCGAAGTTGTGTTCTCGAAGAATCTAATTCAACTGATGAGGGGTAGGCCCCTGCCTACTGTGTTTTAATGATTCTCATGCACAGCAAGGCTAAGAACCACTGACCTAAAGAAGATCTGGTATCTGAAATGCAGTATTTCCAGGCCGGACCTCCACTTCTGATAATCACACTGATGAGAGACCGTGCCTCAGTTTACCCATCTATGAAACAGCCACCACCTACAAACTTGTGACTTCACACTGTGGTCCCTGGAACAGAGCACTAGCATCTCCCAGGAGCTTGTTCAAAATGCAGAGTCTCAAGCCCACCCCAGGCCTTCTGCATCACAATCTGCATGTAAACAAAATCCCATGTGATTCATATGCACATTCCAGTGTGGGAACGCCTGACCTAATGAAGACAACTTGCTTGGCACATTTAATAAATAGAATTTTACTTACAAGGACACTACTGAGAAAAGGGCCACATTTCAGACAAAAAGGAATTGGCCTGGCTGTAAAGATCATTTGGAGCTGTGGGATTGGTGATGGGGTCCTCTGAGACCCCAGGGTCTCCAGCACTGTCATGGCTCATGAGAATGGTGTTTCTGGGTTCCTTGAGGGAGCAGTGCTGAGTCTAGCTGGGAAGGGGTCAAGGACCTTAGATCTCCCACCCTGCAGTTCCCACTTCATGGGAGCTGCACCTCAGCTTGGCAAGAGCCCTCAGACCTCTGCTGCCAGCTGTTTACCACATCTGAGTCGCCCCTCTCCCTCCATGCCGCTGGCTCCCATTGTCAAAGCCCTGGAAGCAGGAGAAGGCAGCCAGGGAGAACCAAGTCTAAAGACGGCTGCCGGAGCTGAGGTCAGGAGGCGCTTCACACCCTGGCCCCTTCGTAGCCTGCCCTGCCAAGCCGGGCCCAGAACCTGTGTGTGGAGGTGGCAGCTGAACCTGATCCCATGGGGACATCTCGGAGGCTGCCAAACTGAGTCAGGTGCTGGTTGGGGACCCAAAGCCAGGTGGGCCTTGAGTGGATGGAGCCGAGCGCAAACCTCAGGGAGGAGGTAGGGGCAAGGGCTGTGCAAGCTGGGTCTAGAACTGCCTGCCAGGAAGGGATGCAAACGCGGTTTGGCAGGAAATGAAGTCAAGTGGAAAAAGACATCCCTGGAGGTGTCAAGAGGGAAAGCAGGTTTCGCTGACCCAGGCCCATTGCCTTCTTCTCTGCAGCTCTCGGGTTTGGGCTGTGAGGGGCCATGAATGATGCTGCCCAGAAAGGCCTGCTCCACCTCTGTCTCCCTGGCTGCAGAGGAGGCCCAACCAGATGTGGTTCAGGTGTCCTCTGGGCCGTGGAGTCAGGGGGCCATTGTGGGGTCAGGGTAGCCCTGCACCAGCACAGCCCACCTGCCCTCCCATGGCAGCCAGAAGGGCCTGGCCTTGCTATCTGGGAGGCCTGAGGACGCAGATCAAGCCTCTGGTTTTATACCCTCAAGGAGCTCACATGAAAGCTGGGGC
Source organism: Cebus imitator (assembly GCF_001604975.1). NCBI lineage: Eukaryota > Metazoa > Chordata > Mammalia > Primates > Cebidae > Cebus > Cebus imitator. The sequence continues at coordinate 2,970,442 of NW_016107375.1, forward strand.
TGCAGATGGTGAATGGGGTGAGTGGTGGCCTATGTGGACATTTCGATTTCTAAAGACCTGACCTGCAGATACACAGCCCAGGCAAATGGCTGGCTTCCTCCACTGTGGGGGAGTGGAGGAGAAGCTGCTCTGAAGCCTCAGAATGTGAGCCATGCCTACCTCGAGGGGGAGTCCCTTCTTGCCCTGGACTTCAGCTGTCCATGCTGGCCCCTGGCCCATGGGGGAAGGGAGAGAGGGAGGCTTCCAGCACCTTCCTTTTCAGACATCCATTTCCCATAATGACCTAGGGCCCTCCAGCACCAGGCACTGTGAAACCCCTGGGATACAGAGTTGCAGAAAGCAGAAAGCAGAGGGGTCCCCACCTCCCAGAGCCCAATGTGGGGGGGCAGTAACAGCATGCACCCCAGTTTGTCACTGTGGATTCATGTGGTCACTGGTTTAAATTCAACTTCTTCATTGCAGACCTCTTAAGGACAAAGCTGCGTCCATTCACTGACTGCTGTATCCTCAGTCCCGAGGCTGGTGCCTGGCACACTGGAAATCCTCAGTGAATACTAGGAGGGTGACTGAAGGTTGTGGCTACAGGATGAGAGGTGCTGGGACAGGAGAAGGGCCAGCGCATCCTAGAAAGTGGGACCCCACCACCACCTGAAGCAGGAGTGTGAGCGCTTCGGGGGAAGGCGTATGCTCAGTGGGACAGAAAAGTGAATTCTAGGCCAGGGGAGAGTCTGTCCATACAGGGTGTAGTGGGAGACGCAGCCTGGCTGGTGGGGGGTGGGGAGCAGGAAGTGGAGTGTCAGTTCTCTGCCCCAGAGACAAGGTGGCACCTGCAGGGCTGGATCTCTTGGGCTGGTCCCAAAGCCTCCATCACTCACGACAGACCTACCAGTGAGCCCCAATATGGGGTGAGGGATTTAGGGGGACCCAGGACAGTTTCCTACCAGTGGCAAGGCCTGGGGAGCATGAGAAAGGGAAAGGCTCACACAGTCCCTTGTGCCCCTTCCTGAGGCCCCGGCTCATCGCCAGCAGTGCAAAATCGAGGGAGCACTGCTGAGGGCTGCGGTTTGCACTTCCCAGAGGGAACTACAGAGGCCAAGCTCCAGCTGATGATGACCGAACCAGGTCTAGAGTCCTCGCTTCCCAGCCTTCAATTTTGTGTTTTTTTCCCACTGTAGTGTTTGCCAAACTGTCTCTCAGCACACTAATCTCACAAGAAGCTCTTAGCTGGGGAATGCAGAGGACTTGGTCAAGTTAAACGCAGCCAAACAAGTTTCCTTCCTGCTGGGACATCTGGAGCCTGTCCTATGCCAGGGCACTTTGAGGTTGATGGAGAGGTGAGGGCAGGGGTCGGAGGGCCCACTTTGTGGCTGAGTGTTCCCCAGGATGGATGGCCCACTGGACACTTGTGGGTGAGGCCACCCTAACCGTGGCAGGTTGGAAGAAATGCCTGGTCTGGGGTGGGCCTGCAGCCAGCTGCCCCCCCCAAGTGCCCCTTGCCCTGGGTGCCTGTCTGCCACGGCGTCTGCCTGGGTTACTTGGAGCTGGCAGCCATTGTCTAGAACTCTTGCCCCATCCTGGCCCTTTTTTGAAAAACAAAACCCAAAGCCAAGACCATAGGCTGATGCTGTCCCTGACTCCCCTGTGCCGGGTGCTCTGTGGCAGACAGGCTTCTCCCTGCCTGCCATTCTCCATGGGCTCCCAGGACATTCCGGCCCGCGAGGAACATGCCCGATGTGCAAATCCTTCAGGTAATGCGGGAATTCGTCACCGGGGGAGCACGGGCGATCCAGGAATGGGAACCTGATCAGGGCCTGGAGCAGGAGACAAGCAGCTCAGGCTGGCCAGGGAGGGCTCATGTTGCAGTGAGTGCAACTCACATGGCGAGGAGAGGGCGGGTGGGGATGGAGCCCTGCCTGCCGCATGCAGAGGTGGCCCTATGCTCTTGTTTACACCTGTTGTCTAGGCATAATTGTGACCTGAACCCCATCTGACTCTCACAAGTGTTGCAGTTCAGATGATCTATCTTATGGTCACCCTAGTTAAGACAGCCCTGTTGCCTGCCATTCTACGTCATAACTTGCAAACTACCGTTTTATCTCACCTGGGCCGGCAGCTCACTTTGTGTCTCAACTAGTCCCTAAAATACAAAACAGGAGGAAAGGAGAAACAGCTCTCCCCCAGCCAAGAGTCTCCAAGGACAGTCCTGGGACCTGGTGTGGCCACCATCCCATGACCCTGCGATCCCTCCCTGATGCCACCAGTTTTGGGGCCACCTGCTCATTTGCTACTGCCTGCACAGACAAATAGGTACTTGTGAGAGGAAACGTTGCTGAGCTCAGTCCAAATGCACACACCCACTCCTATTACACAGTCACGCTGATAGAACCACTGGATGCTGGTCTCCACGGAGGAAGCAATGATCAGGGGTGGGGTTACACTCTCAGAGGTGAAGGGACATTGAGAGGGAAAGACCAAGGAATGAGAGTCTTGCGTCATCATGCCTTCCCTCTGCCCAGAAGCCCTAGTGCGTTGGCAGACAGACTGTCCCTTTTCTGCTCCTGCGTGGCTTTGCTTGAACCCATCTCACTACCAGCAATGACCAACTGCACTGCTGCAAAGGTCTAAGGACCTGGCCCTGGGGAGAAGGAGGAAAAGAAAAGTCTACAGCAAGTTCATATCCGCTTGGACGTGGAGAGGTCAAAGCACAGAGCCAGGCTGAGACCGAGAGCCAGCCTCTGATCATGAAAATAGAAAGGGGAAAGCTGGTTAAACATAAAGACCTATAAAATTATATTGGTCCATCGTAACCAGGGAGCCTACACATAAACACACACAAATCCAGCCACTCGTTCCTGGCCCCTCGACTGCCTTTGTATTTTCTATAATTAATCGGGCAAGGGCGGAACTTGGGAAAAGTCCAGCTGTGGCCAGAACTCACAGCCTGCTTGCTAGGAATAACTCACCGCACGCAGAGGGGCAGGGGGCGTGGCAGCGGCCGGTTACCTGTAGCATGTTGAGAAGCAGGCTCCGGAACTTGGTCCCCTCCACCATGAAGAGCGCCATCTTGTCGCAGAGCTTGGCGGCGGTGAAGGCGAAGCTGCGGTCGGACACGGCCTTCTGGTAGATGGTGCGCACGATCTCGCCCAGCATCTCCTCGGAGTTGGTGGAGTTCTGGGCCTCCTCCATGAAGGTGGTGAGCTTGGCGTCCACGTCGCTGCTGTTGTTCCGCATGCTGTTCAGGATCTCGATCAGCTTGTCCATCTTGTTCTGCTGGGGGGTGGTTGTCTCTACGGCCACTTCATCCTGGGGGTGTCGGAGACAAATGAACGTGCCTCAGTGAAGCCGAGGTCTCTGTGCGGGGGTGGCCTGGTGGACAGAGGGTGGCCACCCCCCGAAAGCAGGATCAGGCCGACTTTTCTGGGCCTGAAGGCTGGTCCCTCTGGGAACCTCCACCAAAGACCCCTCCTGCCCCCAAAACTCCTTGTTGCCTGTTTTCTTGGCCCCTATGACCTCCAGGGCTGATTCTGCTTTTGGACTCTAGCTCCTTCCCAGGATTTTTATATACATTGGCTTTTTTTGTTTATTTGTCCATCAAACGTCTTACTCTAGAAATGACTGACTGGAACTTATGAAGGAGGAAATAAGATAACAAATATGAAATCGGGCCCAAGAGAAAATGAGGGCAGGAAGACTTGGTCAGGAAGGCAGGTCAGACCCCAAATGCCTGCAGTGGTGGCGAGAGGCAGCTCAGGCAGCGGTCACCTTGTCCCCCATCCCCTCAGCTCCAAATGCCCGAGGATGACTTGTTCTCTGGGCATAGGGCTCCCTGTGGGGACAGCCCTGGCTTTTTGTCCTATGGAGACTATGCTGGTCTTCTGTAGACACATGCCACACACCAAGAAATCCTCCCATGTGCCACTAAAACAGTTTGTGCTTCTAGGGGGGATATGACAAGTAAAAAGCCCTACAGCCTTATGAGGTCTCACTGCAACTGGGACCAGGCCAGGGGCTTGAAAAAGAAAAAAATGTCTTTTTATTGTACTGACTCTTGGTGGCCAAGAATGGGAGCAACTTAACTGTGTGGAGTGAGATCGGCTTGGAAGGGCAGGGTCAGGTCGTGACATGAGATCCATGCTTGTTCTTCTGTCTTTGACAACAGAAGCTCTGGGCTCGGAGGTACAGACCGAGGCTCTTGATCCCACTCTCTGCCTCTACCTGTGTGGCTCTGGGTAAGTGCTTTCACTCTCTGGGCCTCAGTTTCCTCATAGGTAACACGACAACGTTAGACGGGAAGATCTATAGCTTTCCTTGAGACCTTCCTTGGTGGATCCAGTTCCGAGGGCAGCTAGTCTCTCTCTTGAGAACCGAGTCTTAAGAAAGCACTGAATCTGGGGTGAAGGAATAGGGTGTCCTCGTCCATCTCCTCAAACCCATCCACCTCTTCAGGGAAGGCTACCCTGAATCCCTGGGTGAAGTTAACAGGACACAGCTCTCCACCCCAATAGACATCTCACTCTTTACCTGTCTCTCGAGAGGGAGAAAGAAAGTGTTGCTCTCCCTGATGAAAATCTTGTTTAGGATGTGGCTGGGGGCCACCTAGGATTTACCCTTTTTCAGAGTGAGCAGCTGGCGGAGCGGGGAGTGACCCAGCCTGAGCCTAAGGCCATGTCTTCTTGGTCCAGGAGTTCAGGAGTCCTCACCTGAGTGGAGTCCTTGAAACTGATCTATAGGTACTACAGCTCTAACTTCTCTGTTCCGTTCCCCCATACCCCCATCTCTCCAGACCATCAGGGCCTCAAGGCAGAATAGCAGTCTGCATATAGAATAGGAACTACCCACAAGAACGCATCTGCACAAGTTATGTCATTTAACCTTCACAGTCTTGTGGCAAGGTGAGTAGTATTATACTCATTTTACAGATGAGTGAACTGGGGCTCAGGGAGGTTAGGTGACTTTCCCAAGACCACCCAGCCAGTCAAAGGCAGAGGGAGGTCTGAGCCTGCTCAGCTGTGCTCTGAAGCCCGTGCTGTTTCCACTCTGCTGCCCTGCAGTTACATTTGGCAGCACTCTAGAGGACTTGGTGGGGAGGATACTAGGAGCAGCATCTCATCTTCAAAAGTAGATCCAAGAAGAGGTCTGACCTGCCTTATCCTGCCTGAGTATGGACCTTGAGCCTGGCCTCTGGGGCAAGAGCTTGAGGATAGATGGCAGAAGGGAGGATGGAGGAGAAGCCCAGAACGTGGAGCTCTGCGGAAGCCCCAGGAGGAAGACTCTGCAGGCTCTGCTGCTGTGTGGGGATGGCTGTGGGCAAGCTGGCCTTTCCTGGGACAGTTCCTCTCCAGGGTGACCTTACCTGTGCCCTTGCTGGGCAGTGGGGTGGGGGTGGTGGTGCTGGGGTGAGCACCATGGAGTTAATGCTTCAAGGACAAATCCCCATCCCTCTTCTGGGGGTTTAGGGTCATCTCCACTTGAAGCTGTGGGCCAGGCCAGGGCCAGGGTGCAGAAAGAGGCTCATGGAAGCAAATGTAAGGAGGCCCCACTCTTGGGTTCATGCTGGCACAGGCGGGCACCCACGTGATGCTGAGAATGGAGCTGCCTTACGGTCTGCACTGCAGAGCGTTCCCTGGCCACTGGGAGATGAAGTGGGGAAAGAGGAAGGCTGTAGTCAGCCCTCCTGCACTCTGCAACTCACCTCTGCTCCCCATCCTGGCAGAGACTGCTGCCTGGATGGTACTCACCTGCAGAAAAGCTTCAGTCCTTATTTCATAAGCCCCACGTTTCCCCAAATGCCCTTCCACACAAATGACTTCTAACCCTAGAAAATCCTCCCTGCACACCGACCGCCCCATCACTCCCAGGCATGCGCCTCTTCCCCCCACTCCCTTGGGCTGGGGGCTGGTGCCAAATGCCTACCCTGGGCCTCTTGGAGGCTGGAAAGTGAAAAGCACAAGCGTGCTGGAGGGGCTCACGACGGCCCTACCTGCTGGCAGCAGTGGACCAGCGTGGTGGGTCCCCACAGTCACCGAAACCTCTGCTTCCCTGCATGCAGCTCCCCAGACCCTCAAACCCACAAGGCTCTGCTCTGCGCCCACCTACCAAAGTGCCTACCTCTTGCTGTCGTCCCTGGTGCAAGAGAACAACAAAAATTCAATTACCGGTACCTTTTCCTTTAGCCTTCGCCGCAGTCTGTCTTTGGAAGACTGGAGCAGGGTAATTTTGGGCCGCTCCCCGATGCGCTCGGGAAGAATACTGTCTTTACGTTTTGTCTCAACCTCTGGCCCCCCTGGCTGCTGTGGAGGCAGCCGCTCGGAAGCCACCGGGGCCAGGGCGTCAGGGCTGCGGGGGGCCTCGAGGCCGCCATGCCCAGTGGTGTCCCCTGCAGTGTCCTCTAGTTTTGGGCTCTCGATGGTCACGGTCTCTTTGGCATTGCGGTGTGCGCCTGCCTCTCCCTTGTCGCCTGGCGGGTGCTTCGTGTTGCCGTGGTGCCAGCGCCGGTTCTGGCTGTAGCCATGGTGAGTGGGCCTCCCTGAGGGGTGGGGTGCTGAGCCCCCCTGGTAGGATTTCTGGTGGTCCCTGTTGTGTTTGGCACTGCCTGGCTGGTGGTCACCATGCTGCTGGGGCTTGTTCCCCCCCGGAGGTCTCTGCTGCCGCCTGCAAACGGAAGGGGAAAGACAGAGAGGGCAATCACTGGGCGGGCCGGTCAGAGTCCCTATGCCCAGACGCCAGAACAGGAAGTCATTGCTTTGTCCATGTATTCATTCTTCCAACAAACGCTTCCTGAGCATCTTCTACACGCCTGGGGACACAGCACAGAACAGCCAGACAGGTCCTTGCTACTGCAGAGGACCGAAGCCAACCCTCCGCTTAAAATCAGTACTTTATTCACTTATTAGAATATGTGTGAATGCACACATGTGGAGCGAAATTAAAAAGATCCAGCAGCAGATACAGTGAAGCCTCCTGCGTGACTCTGTTATCACTGACGGCCTTTGGAAGCAGCCATCCCACGTGTGTGAATCTTCCAGACATATTCTACGCATGTCCCAGCAAAGCTGCACACAGACCTGCTTCTCACAAGCACCTTCCTAGAATGACCGTTCACCATAATGCTTTTCGAAAAGTTATATCCCTTTCAAACAAATTTTTTTGAACGTTGTCATTGTCACCCCACCAACAAACTAAATATGCTATAGGAAGTTTTTATGGGCTAAATTGTGTCCCCTCCCACCCCCGAAAACTTCATATGTTGAAGCCCTAACCCCTAATACTTCAGAATGTGACTGCAGTTGGAGATAAGATGTGACGAATCACCTTTAAAGGGGTGATTAAATTAAATGAGGCTGTTGTGGTGGGCCCTAATGCGATCTGGCTAGTGGCTTTATAACAAGAGGAAACATCCACACGACACCAGAGAGGCTGCACGCCCAGAAGAAAGACCACATGGAGACGCAGCGAGAAGGCAACGGTCTACAAGCCAAGGAGAAACCAGCCCCACGGACACCTTCATCTTGGACTTCCAGCTTCCAGAAGTGTCAGAAAATAAAACGCCTGTTGTTTAAGAAGCCCAGTCTGTGGGACTTTGCTATAGCAAGCCTAGCAAACAGATACGAAGGAGTATTTAACATGATGGGTGTAGGTCAAGACAGGCTCATCTGCGATACTTTCTGAGAACAGGGAACAGGTATGAGTTGTGCGCCAGGGACAAGCTCCAAATGTTTTGAGTTGTGGCCAAAAGGCAGGTGAAGGAGTGATGAGGGGCATTCTCAGGACCCTTCTGGCTGGCTTGAAGGCTGCTTCCTATCACTCACAGCACTGCTATGTTCAAACTCCATCTTCCCCTCAGGGTGTTTTCCATGCTGCAACTTTACTGCAAGTGCAGTTGGAGCACAAGATAAGCAGAAATCCCTCAAAGGTGGTAAAAGGGTGGAAAGGTTTTGCAGAAAGATGTTAACTTCTAAAGAATAAGCCTGTACCTCCTCCATGACCTGTCTCGGGTACCACAGCCCTTCACTGCATTGCATGTTATGAACAAATTGTATTTATTTACTTACAACTTATTGCTTACATAAATTCAATGTTAATCACTTGATACATTTTTATCTGTGAAAAATGGGGGTTATCCTGGGTTGGGATTAAATGCATTATTTTTTCTCATTAAAATTAATACTTTTTTTTTTTTTTTAAATTGAAAAGCAGCCATTGAAAAGCTTAGTGGCTCATTATCCCCAATGGGGATGACAGTTGGTCCCTTGACACCACCCTGGTGGGGGGCTGGGTACCTCCTCACAGTCTAGGCCCCTCATTGGGCCTCTGCTGGAGTGCTGGGTGGGGGTGGGGCCACAGTTCCTGCAGGGGTGTTTGGCTGGAGGAAAGGACTATCGCCTCGTGTATTCTGTCCTGCTAGGCTGCCCCTTTCCTGGTGCTCTAGCTAGAATGAGCGGGCTTTTGTTGGGGCTCTGTTTGTCTTCTCGGGCCTCATGGTGTTTCTGGGTCTCCGTTTTCTTTCTTTCTTTTTTTTTTTGAGATGGAGTTTTGTTCTTGTTTTCCAGGCTGGAGTGCAATGGCTCAATTATGGCTCACTGCAACTTCTGCCTCCCGGGTTCAAGCGATTCTCCTGCCTCAGCCTCCAGAGTAGCTGGGATTACAGGCATGCACCACCACGTCTGGCTAATTCTGTATTTTTAGTAGAGACGGGATTTCTCCATGTTGGTCAGGCTGGTCTCGAACTCCTCACCTCAGGTGATCCACCTGCCTTGGCTTCCCAAAATGCTGGGATTATAGGCATGAGCCACTGTCCCCAGCCTAGGGTCTCCAGTTTCTTTAGCTCCAAGTCTGGGATACCTGAGCCAAGAGGAAAACCCAGGAACTCACCAGTGTGCCATTCTTCAGCTCCTAAGGTCCCCGGCCTGTCTGTCTGAAGTCTTCTTAGGTTTGTTTTTATATACAGTGTCTAAGGTTTGGGGTTGTCTGTGTTTACTTCAGTAATTTCAGAGTCATCATGAAATATCTATAAGTCTGGTAACCTCAACTGAATCCTGCTGACTAGGCATGCCCTGGGCCATTTCTCAGGAGGCCTGCGTGGCATCTTTCATCTTTGGTGTCAAAGTTCAATCTTGTTGGGTTCTGATTTACATTTCTGGGCAAGGGCACTGCTGGCCTGACACCTGGGTGGGTGAGGCAGCCCCTCCATTCCCAAATACACCCCCTCCTCCCTGGCAGTTTGACTCCATATGGCAGGGTAGGTGCTCTCAGCACCAGCCCCTGGAGAAGAGTTGGGCCCCATCAGAAAAATGAGGCCCTTGAGTCAGGTTCCTCCCAGCAACTCTACCAACTGGCCTTCTGATTGCCCAGCCCGACCCAGCCCCAGATGCCTGAGTCAGTGCAGAGGGCTGCAGCCTCATTCTGCAGAGTGTGAGCCAACCCCCACTGGAAAACACAGAAGAAACTGTGGCTCACAGACCTCCGCAGGGTGCCGTGTACCTCTGACTTTTTGAGAATTTTCCCTCCTTTAATTTCTCAATTACTTTCAGCTAATTGCTCCTTCCATTTTCATTGTTCTTTAAATGTGAGTTATTTTTAAGCCCAGAGAGGAACCTTGGAAATTCCCTGGCAGATAATGATTGATTCTCACAACTTCTGTCATCCTTATTTAGAATTTTTGTGGCGCCTGCAGCTATGGCCCAAGAAACATCCCCAAAGGATGGTTGACCAAGCCCTTCCCAACATCCGTCTTGAAACGGCCTGGTTTCCCACTTGTCATATCAGGGATTTCCCTCTCTCGACCTAGTGCACTCTTCCGCCCCGCCCCCCCCGCCGCCGAAAGAAAACAGCTTCTGTCTACCTGGAGGGGAAGGCAGTAATTGCTACACGGTTGGTGGTCAGGGGCTCCAGAAAGAAATCAGCTGGCTCCTGCAGGGCTTCTGCTGTTCATTTCTGGAAATCTGCAGGTACCTGGAATTCCATGTCTTCCTGGTTGGAAAGAGCTTGGAGCCAGCCAGCGATGGCCAAGAGTGCCCCAGGCCACTTGGCATTAGTGGGGGTTCTTAGACTCACTCTTCCTGGGTGGCGGCTCCTCTGTACATGTGAAAAGCTCTCCATAGGTAGCAGGGGAAGCCAGGGAGTCCACCTCAAGTGTTCCCTCCTAACTGGGTGGGCAAGACTAACAGGTTCGAAAGTAGGAGGTCTTGATACGGAGCTCAATGGCGGATAGAATCAGCTGAGTGGACCCTGGGAGGGCGGGGAAGAGCCCAGATGTCACTGGAGGAAGAGGCACTAAGACTGTCCCTCTATGCTCCCTTTTCCTTCTTCCTGCACAAGGCCTTGCTTAGTTCTCAGGGCAAGTGATTGCTGGGACTGGCCGGTGTGTGCAGGCAGGCCAAGAACCTGTGTTCCCATTTGACAGACAACTGAGGCTCTGTGAGGGGCACTCCCACAGCAGAGGGCCTGCCAGAGGTTCCAGGAGTGGGCCAAGCCTGGAACTAATCACAGCGCCTTGCAGCCACCTCCCATCTATCTCCTGTTCGCCTTTAGATCCAGCCTCCTTGGCTGATAAACACTCAGGGACAAGGAACGCAGTGACCTGTAATAATGGAGAGAAAGGGCTGAATGGCCACTGAGGCCTCGGTGGTAGCAACTGCACGAGGTCCAAGTTCTTTGCCTGAGATGAAGCCAAGAGGGCCGCTAAGGGCACTGGAACAGACTTGGGGCTGGGCCTCGTTCCCCAGCAATGGAGACCCAGGCTTCGCTGCTCTGACCATTCACAAATATTTGTCAGCGGTTGTCAGCTGGGCCAGCCAAAACCAGCTCCTCTCTCTTCTGTGTTTGCTGGCACTGGGTTTCATCAATACCTTCGTTCGGGGGCCAGCTGGCTGCTCCCCATGAAACCTGTGGGTTTGGGGTTTGGCTGGGCCAGGGATGAGCCTATTTTGCTCCCAGCAGCCCGGCAAGGAGGCTGCAGTTGGTCTCAGACACATGGAAATGTGGATCCTGGGTCGGGAGTCAAACTGGACACCCAGTTTTGCAGCCCTGCAAGCAAGAAGGGCAAAAGCCCATCTCTCTGCCTATTTCTGGGGAAGTCTTCGGGTGAGGAAGAACAGCCCAGGAGATAAGATTAATATTCCATTTGTGCTACTGGCAACACCTGCTGTTAGGACAATAATGCTTTTTTTTGGAGAATGGAAATTGTCAGCTTATGCTTTTTCCATCGTTCATTTAGTTTATTCTTTCTTCTTTGGGTTCTGAAATCAGATGTCTTGTTTTACTCTAAGACTGCTCTCTTTTATACAAAAAACAAAAGTGTTCTCGGAACACCACAGCTGCATTTTGGGAGGTGGGTGTAGGGAGAATAACTTCAAATTGTGTTTTTAAAAAAAAATCATTTTCACAGTAGTCCAAATGGAAACAAATGTCCCTCTGTTCATTTTTTATTTCATAATCATTCCCAACTAGATATTCTGAGGGCCACTGACTTATTATGGTTCTCTCCATGTCGGACACTTTACCACATAATTTGTAGGTCTGCTTAAAAATTTCTGAAAGCAAAATTCCTAGGGCAAGTGGCTTGAAAACTATGCATGGGCTCATATTTCTTGCCTTCAGGAAAAGTGATGACTGCTTATTACCAGTGTCGGCACCTCCACCTCTGCCCACCTACACATGCCCCGAATGAGCTCTGCCTGCCCTGGCCCAGCCACCCCGGACAACGCAAGAGTTGCAGTGAGGCTAGGAGGCATGGGCACCAGAAGCTTCTCTGCAGCTCAGGGGGGTGCTTGGCTGAGCAATAGCGTATAGAACCCAGGAAAAAAGTCACCCCACCTACCTCAGTTTGCAGAATGATGGGGAAGCTTAAAAAGGAAAAGTATAGGGGAGGGGAGTTTTCTTCCCTCTTGAGGGAGTCAACCAAAGGGCATCATGGTATTGGCTGGTGAACACTTGGAGACAAGGATCGCAGTGACCTGTACTAACGGAGCACTCATGATGTGTGCTGGGCTGAATCGGATGATGGGTGTCCCCTGCAGGACACTCCTTGCCGGTCTGTCTGGAGCCTGCACAGAGCCTGGCTGCCACTCACAGTTGCGTGGGCTGGGTGATCTCACCTCTCTGTGTCTCTGTTTCTAGCTGTGCCGGTCCCCACCGCAGGGGCAGTTGTGAGATTACATGAGTTACAGCGTGACGGATGAGAAAACCAAGGTCCAGGGAGGTTGCTTTGTTCTTCTAGGGTCGCCCAGCTAGTGAGTGGCAAGGCCTTCACAGGAATGCAGCTCTGTGTTTCTGCTGTAACACGCTATATGATTGGATTTAACAATTACTTATTGGAGATCTCAGTGCTCTTTGGAGAACTGGGGACGTCGCTACACAGCTTAGGCAACTCATTGGCCCTGTAATTGCCAGGACCATCATTAGCATCGTGGCGGCAACAGCAGCACTGTACCGGCTGCTTCCTGAGCACGCCCTCCCAACAACCCTGAGAGGAGAGGGCCAGCATGCGTCAGGGACGCTCCTGCCACCATGGGCAGCCAGCCAAGCTGCAGACTCTCCCACTGCAGTAGATTCTATGGCTCTCTTTGCTCAGAGTTGGACAGAAAACAATTTAAGATTGAGGTCTTTGCCAGCCTAGACAAAAGTTCATGTAAGACATGTGGTATCACTGCATGGACTAAAAGCTTTAGAAATCACACGTTTACCTGGCCAAATGGATGCTCTGGAATAGATGAAAGGTCTGATTGGTACCTCTGTACCCTACAGGCAAAGACTTTTCTCACCAACTGTAGAATGAATGAATGAACAATGAATGATGTGAAGACAGGCTGGTTCATTGTTGTTTCATTAACTAAACACATGCTGAGACTCTGCTCTGCCCAGAGGTTAATCAGAGATGTCAGTGGGATCGCCTGAGGCCACATAGCTCCTGCAGCCCTCTGAGAGAAGCTGAGGTGGAGGCGGGGTGTGTGTGTGACAGAGCTATTCAGCTGTCCCTAGGGAGTCCCTCAGCACTCCCCTAATCCCATCCAGACCTGACCTTTATGTCCAGACCTGAGCAGGAGCCTTCCCCAGCTCCCAGGGTCCCGCCTGAGCCCTCCAGCCAATACCATGATGTCTCTGAGATGATGACAGTCTGGAACACTCTACATCACACCCACATCTCTGCCACCAGAGTGTCCTGTGTGTGCCTCTGAACTGCTCCCAGAGCATCCACTTCCTTCAGATGAGGCAGAACCTTCTCTACATCTCCCTTGCAGTCTGGTGCGGGGAGGCAGCAATGACTACACACACAGGGCTGCTGCTTTCATGAAGCTTAGGGTCCATTTGGAGAGACAGACATGAAGCCATTAATTACAGAAACACACCTCCAGCTTCATCCCAGGACAAGAGTCATGACGGAAAGAAAGCAGAGAGCAGCACAGGCTCGTGTCCTACCTTGGCCTGGAGGCAGGACCGTCCACATAACGAGTGGAGCCCTGTGCAAGATGAAAATGTGGGCCCCTGGTTCCAAAGCTGTTGAGAAAGTCAAGGCAGCCACATCAGAGCATAAGCCAAGAGCAGGGCCTGGACTCGGGCAGTGCACATACCCGGGAAGCTGGCCCCACCCCGAGGGTGGCCCTGAGGCCACAGGAATCAAACTCACATCACAGGGACGCAGAAGAATGGTTCATAGCTAACACGCAGGAAGCAGGTACTGTGCCAGGCATGACTTGTTTAACCCCAAGAGAGCCACTATTGTTCACCCCATTTTACAGAGGCACAGAAAGGGTAAGAAACTTGCCCAAGGCCACACTGCTTGCACTAGGCAAGAGCCTGGGTTTGAACTTAGGTAGTATGGCCCCCGAATGTGTGCCCTCAGCCGCCACACTGAGGGTTCCGAGGGGGCAGGGCAACCTGCACAGCATTGCTGAGCCACTAAACCCAAATTCAGAGGACCACAGTCCTCAGCCAAAGTCAGCAGGGAGGGAGCCGTGGGCTGTCCTGTGGCAGCGTGTGGTGTAGAAGTAGGGGCCAGACGTGCAGAAGCAAAGGTGGAGGGCTGAGCCAGGGCCTGCGGGGAATGGGGAGGCTGGGGCTGGGGAGGGGAGTGCCTGGGAGGGCTCTGGAGAGAGGGCTGGAGATCCGGCCAGCCAGCCTTGGCTCCACTGCGTCTGGGGAAAACCACAGAAGCCACTGCAGCCCTCGGTTTCCATCTGCGCTGGGAGCAGCCCTTTCCCACCACAGTCTGCTGGTTCCTGTGGCTGGGGCCTGTGGGGCTGGGCTGGGGGGTTGTTTCTGGGGCGGCCCCCCTGGCTTCACTGCGGCCCCGTGGGGAAGGGAGGAAAGCGCACAGAAGGCTGAGGGAAAAAGGCTTTCTTGGGGATATTCTATGGGGTTCTGAGCTTCACTCAACTGCGGACACATTTCTGAGGCCCTCCTCTAAACCCCACTGGAAAGCCAGGGCTCTCAGCCCACGTTGCTCAGAACCAATTTGCTGGGCAGCTTTGCCCAACCACTCAACTCCCCGTGGCTCAGTATTCCCACCTGCAGAATGGGAGACCAGCCCCAACTCAAGGTGTTTCTCAGGGTGGCCTCCCACCGACAGGACTCCTGCCTGGATCACAAGGCTAGTTTGAGGCTACAACAACATGAAGCCAGGGGCAGCCTGCGGGGAACAAAAATACGTTATAAATACGAGGTATTATTTTTGTTCCAGGGTGAATCCGGCATTCCAAGAATCCTCAGCCTCCAAAGTTCTGAGGCAGCGTGATGTCATGGGAAGAGCAGGCGGCTGCCCTGGGGAGTCGCCAGGCTCCGCGTGAACCTCGTGGAGTGTTTCCAGGGGAAGGCCCTCGCCCTTCCGCTCGGCCTGCCAAGCCCTGCCGTCTCCCAGATCTGGCCGTAGACCCTCACTGCAGCCTGCTGGCGGCTCTGGGCATCCCCCGAGCTTCACAGTAGTTCGTGGGAGTTTGAAGTATGGACTTTGGAGCCAGATCCCCAGAGTTCAAATCCTGACACTGCACTTTTAGCTGTGCAACTTTGGGCAAATTCCTTAACTGCTCTGTGCCTTAGCTCCTGCCCTTGTAAAATGGGAACAAATAGAAAACCCATCTCATAGGGTCTTATGAGTTTTAAAGGACTTGATATAAGTCCTATATTAGTGCTTGTTTGTAATATTATTATGCTGTGGGTTTTCCAAGCAATGGTGCATGAGTCCTCCAGCTACGCAGAGGAAGGGATTACACTGTGTACCCATAGTACAGATAGGAAAACTGAGGCTACTTCAAGGGTTAGGTCAAGGGAGAGACCCCAGGATGTCTGGCTTCTAACTCCTGTTCTAACTTTGGCCTCTAAGGGCTAAGCTTTGGGCATAGCTTCCCACCACGAAACTTCATCAACCAACACTCACTACCACCATCCCCAGGGAAATATTGCAACAGGGTCCTCACAGCCTGGGGTCTACCTTCAGTGACTTTCTCTACCCCCAGTGCAAAGCCTGGCCATTAGAGTCCACTGCAGCTGGCTTCAGTACCCTGGCCAATGGGTCTTAGCTGGCCCTCTGCCGTCTCACTCCCCCACAAGTTGATTGACCTGGAAGTGGCCCTCCCGTAAGTCGCCCTTCTCCTTGGCTATTTCAGTCTCACCATCTCGGTGTGCTGGAACAGCCCTTAAACTAGAAAAGCAAGGACCAAGGGGAAGGCACATAGAGAGAAAGTCGCCTCAAAGTTCTTTAACATCCCAGGTGTGACGGATCATAGAGCCTGCCTGAGAAAAGAAAGGTGGGGAGGAGTCAGTGGGGGAAGGCCCGGAGATGCAGCCTGGGCTCACTTAACGAGGGAACTTTCTTGTGGGGAGCGCTGCCCCGCAGCAGACGGGTCTGTCTGGGGACGTGATGCGCTTCCTGTCACGGGAGGCATCCGATCACTGGCCAGCAGTGCCCTATCCCTCACCAGTTAGCTATTGCCCATTCTGCAACCAGCATCTCATCCAGGAAGCCCTCCTGGACCTCAGCAGCCCTCTAAGGAGTTCTCATCTGGAGAGGCAGCCTGATGTGGTGACAACTTGAAAGTGGGGCACCCTTGGGTTCATATGCTGGTTTTGACCTGGTACAGCGGGGAGGTCTTGGACAAGTCACTTAACCTCCCTGTTATCTATCAATCAGATGGCCCTCACAACAGCTATGTACGTGGTGGCTGTGAGGGCGGGGAGGGCTGATCTCCGGGAGGTGCTTTCCCAGGAATGGGCCTGCCTCCATTGTTCCATGCTGTCCCACACCTCCGGGCTTCTGGCTTTCCTTCCACTGTCAGGGCTGCAGTGACGGTGGAGTAAAGGCGTAGTGATACTTAAATCATTTATCCCTCCCTCCCTCCCTCCATTCGTCCCAAGTCACCATGGTACTCAGATTTAACACGGAGTGGCCCCCACCTTCTGGGGACACACATATTCCCTCGATCCTCACAGTAATCCAGGGGAGACTTTTCCCCTTGGGAGCGATCGAGCAGCAAGCCCGCCCAGGACCAGGGCCCGAACCCCCATCTCATGCCTGGGCTCTTTCACTCCAAGAGAGTGCCCCATCTGTGCTCTTCCAGAAAAACGTTCTCACTGCTAGTTAAAACAATCTAGCAGGAATAACTGAGAAATGCAAAAGATTAGGCATTTTAATTCATCAAAGCCCATCTTGGGACTGGTGGAAGGGGCTGCTTTCTCCATTACTTCACCCATTGATGGGGTGACAGCTGATAAGGACAAAAATCTTTTTTTTGTTAAATTATTATTATGATGATTTCCTAGAGTCAGGGTTTTGGGTTTTGCTCTGTTGCCCAGGCTGGAGTGCAGTGGGGTGATCATAGTTCATGCAGCCTTGACCTCCAGGGCTCAAGTGATCCTTCTGCCTCAGCCTCCCAAGTAGCTAGGACTACAGGTTTGTGCCACCATGACTGGCTAATTTTCTTTTTTTTAATTTTTGTAGAGACGGGAGTTTTCCTATGTTGCCAATGCTGATCTTGAACTCCTGGGCTGAAGCAATCTTTCTACCTTAGCCTCTCAGAGTGCCGAGATTACAGGCATGAGCCGCAGCCCCTGGCTACAAAATCCTCTTAAACAAGCCGGTTTCCTCCTCTCCTAGACTTTCTGAATAAAGTGTTTCACTGGAGGCCTGAGCATGAAACCAAGTAGTGACCCCAGGACTCCAAGGTGTCAGGAGCTTCCCTGGGACAATGAACAGGCCTCGGCAGCCTGAACTGCGTGTGGGCCGCCACCCTGCTGGTTCCAGTGCAGGCCCTTCCCCTGCCCAGCGCACCTCCCTACTTCTGGCTAGAGGCCCTCCATGCAGACCTGCCTACTGGGGTTTCCCAAGTATCTTAGCCAGGAACACACTGGGGAGCTTGCTAGGGCAGGAGATGGGGCGCCGGAGGCTCAGCACTGGTTGGCAAGCTGGCCGACCAATAGCTTCCTCACCCACCATAGTTTATTCTCCATTCACTGAAAACCATATTTGATCAACAAGTGAAGAATATTGCTTCTCAGGCTGGCCTCTCCCCTGAGATCTGAGTTGAATCACATACCACCTTTCCAGTCTTCCTTTGTAACGCTAAAATCTGATCAAACTCTGGTGTATTTGTTATGCGTAGGGGCTCAGGTAGCCACAAAGCAGCGTAACATATGGTTCCTGCCCTTGGGGATCTTAAAATCTAGCGGCAAGATTGCTGTGTCTACTCAAAGAACCATATACCACAGCATGGAGCAAGACATGGGGTCTGGTGAGTTCTTGGGGTGAGGTTAGGGAGGGCTTCCTGGAGGAGGTGAGGTAATGGAAGAACCCACAGGACGGAGAGGAATGCCCTGAAGAAGAGTAGAGACACCAGCAGTGGTTGGAGGTGGGATGATGGAGACAGATAAGTACTGGAGATGGGAGAATCCCCCTAAGATTGCAGAGGAACTCAGCTCTACCCTCGGTCAGGGACCAGGGGGCTGGACTCGGCATTTGTGACCCAGGCCTTCCAAATCTCTGTTTCTGGATGAAGAGACCACACCACACTAGGCCCCTCTCCTCCATCCATCCTGCTTTGCGGCCATGACTATCGTCTTGCCATGCTCTGACCTGAAACCTTTGGTGACAATGCTCCATCTCATCTTATTCCTGACTCCTCCAGGCCAGCCGGGCCCTCTTATCTGTCTACCAGGTAAGAGTTAGAGAGGCGGTGCCACCATCATAGCGCTGCATTTGCTTGTCCTTGCGCCTGATCTTCCCCACCCATCAAGACCCTCCCCACACGCTTCAATCGGTATGCATGGAGTACCTCATTAGGCTAGCAAGCTGTGACCCTGGTGTCCCAAACATGAGGGTCCTAGAGAAGTGCAGCACAGGAGAGACACTTTTTTTTTTTTTTTTTTTTTTTTTAAAGAGACAGAGTCTTTCTTTGTTGCCAGTGGTGTGATCTTGGCTCACTGCAACCTCCGCCTCCTGGGTTCAAGTGATTCTCCTGCCTCAGCCTCCTGAGTAGCTGGGACTACAGGCGCATGCCATCATGTCTGGCTAATTTTTGTATTTTTAGTAGAGATGGGGTTTCACCATGTTGGCCAGCATGGTCTCCATCTCTTGACCTTGTGATCCACCAGTCTCAGCCTCCCAAAGTGCTGGGATTACAGGTGTGAGCCATCGTGCCCGGCCGAGAGATACTTTTCAAGAGGGAAAGTATGGAGCCCGGGGCACCTCCAAGAGCAGGCAGGTGTCGTGTTTGTGCCTGGGGGCTGGAAAGCAGGGGACAGCTGAGCTAAAAGTGCTGACCACAGGGTGATGATAAACCTTGTCCACATTCCTCCTGCCTTGGGCTGGCCCTGGGAGGGGACGCCAGGCCTTCTTGGGGAAAGGCCCCTACACGAAGCAAAGATGGGACGCAGCAGAGCTGGCTGGGCTTCGTGGGCGTGGAGCTTCCAGGCTCTTGGCAGAGAAGGCCGCCAGCCTTCTCACTCTGTTAGCCCTCTCAGCCCAGCCACCCTTCTGGGACTGCCTCCTCCACTCACGACTTCACTATGTGAAGTTCACTCGTCCCTGAAGGGCTGTTTTTCCATCCTCGGAAGGAAAGGAAATGTGAAATGGAGTTAGCTGGAGTAGGGCCTCCCCTGGGCCACGTTTTTTCAGCCAGGGCTGGTGGAACTGATGGGCTGTGGCGAGATCTTATCGCGGAGAGGACTCAAGGCTTTATGCGCAGCAGAACCCCCAGCCCAGCCATCTTGGGACACGGCTTCCCAGCACACACTTTCTTGGTCTAGAATCTTCCAAAATACAAGAGACCTTGTAGCAGGGTGCTGATAACCTTCACATTAAACACTACTCAGTTAGGAGTCAGCCTGTGTATTCTGGGACAAGGACCCGCTCTCCTAGTTCCCAAGTGCTAGGGTCCTGAGGCTAAGAGCAGTGAGTTAAAAGTCAATGAAAGACTTTCCCTTATGATGAAAGACAACTAGTACATTTAGAAGGAATGATGGAATTAGAAAATCACTTGGCAACCACCATAAGAATAATTGTTTCAAGCAAGAATCATCAATGGAAGCCAGTGGGTGAAGGTTGGAAGAAAAACAGAACATTGGCGTAGCCTCAAAATATCTCCCCAAAGTTATTTCTTAATTACAAAAGAGAAACTTGTAACTTTATAGTGGAGAAACTTGGAAGACACCACTTTAGCCAGGTAATCACAGTTAACATCACCAGGCGGGGGATTAAAGAATGGCGTGTACCTTCTGACATGGTGCACTGGGAAGGTCACATCACCGCAGTATGTATAACCCGAGTCCAACCATGAAGAAAGGCCGGAGAAACAGACGTTGAGGGACCTTCTACCAAAATAACTAGTCACTCTTTAAAAAAAGGCCAATGTCATGAGATATAGAGACTTAAGAATTGCTGTTGAATACACCCCACAGTCTAGGATCAATCGCTGGAGAAATGTAAGGTCTGTAGACTCAATTTCAGTATCGTATCTATGTCAGCTTCCTGATTTTGAGAATTGTATTATGGTTATGAAAAAAATGATTTTGTTTTAAAGACACATACTGTGAAGTATTTCGCAGTAAAAGGGCATCCATTTGGCAACTTACTCTCGACGGGTCAGGAAAAAAATATATACGAGAGAAAGAAGGATAAAATGTTAACATCACAGAACACTGGGTGAAGGACCGACGAGAATTTTTTGTACTGTCCCGCAACTTTTCTGAGAGTCTGAAATTTTGTCAGAATCAAAAGTTTTTAGAAATAAGTAGGATTTAGTTAAAAGGGAGGAAGTGGAGAGGCCACTCTAGAAGAAGCACCAGGCTCAACAAAGGCTTCGTAGCAATTTCTCTTAAGTCAATTTCTTATGCGCCGGGCAGACCAAATGAAATACAGTAGAACTGGCACAAGGGAGTCCGCTGCACCTAGCAGGAGGTGACACTGCAGAGACCCCTCTCCGTAGGATGGCATCACCAGCATCGAACACAGAGCTGGTTGTGCGTCTGTGTACTTGGAACCAATAGAGTTTTCAATGGCACTTGAGTGTCTGGGCACAGTCTGAAGGGCGGCCAAACCCCGCCACATCTTGGGGAACCTGGGAGGGCCTGTGCACCAGTGCTCACCATCAGCAAGTCAGTCAGCCCTTTTGGAAAGTACCTGTGGTCAAATTTCTCAAGGTAAGCCCCTGCTCTCTGGGGTGGGCCTGTAAGGCACTTATCAGGAGACCTAGCCCCTCAACATGAGGGAAAAAGGATGGAATCTCATTATGCTTCTTTTTACCTCCAGGCAGTTTAGAGGACTGCTGCAGCTGGATCTTGCTCGATCCTTTGGGACTTGAGAATTCCTCTCACCGTAATATTTTATCTTGCAAACACCATCTTAAGTGTTTAAAAAATATTTTGTTATTTTTGGTAGTACCCGATGAAGAAGTTATTTTATGTCAAATACAGTTGTTAGACTGATATGTTATTGGAAGTGAATTCCAAGGTTTGTGTGTTCAACCCGATCTTTACTAACATTTATGAATAAAGGCAAGATTTAGCCTTCTGCCAATTATCAAGTGATGCATTCTTCATTTGTTGTAAACGAGTTATAAAAGCAAAAGCATGATTTTCTACAAAGACGTTTCAGAACGACAGATTACCATTACATTGTGGCTTTGGCATCAGTACACGCTAAACTGTAGGCTAAAGTTTGACTATATAAGGCATAAAAAGAAACAAAAAGCAAAAACTGATTTCATAGCCCACTGTTTGGAATTCTCGAATTTTATGTTTTTCTAAAAAAATAAAAGCCAGTTTGTTTCTGAGATATTCTTGTTTGTTTCTAAATGCTGAGACCCGAGAGTTTTTAGGAAGTACCTCTGCCCAAATTGCACAACCTGAGTGAGGAGGGCCTGGACTCCCCGTGGACACAGAGTTGGATGGGTGTCGGGCTCTGTCTGTCTCCAGCCGTGGGCTGCAAAGCTCTGCAAGCTGCAGGCGCTGCCGCATGAGAACTCCGACCAGATGAATGAGACTTGCAGATCTGGGCAGAGCACCCTGAGGCATATGTGCAGAGTTATTACCACTTACGTGTTCCTCATGAACCAGCCTTTTAATATCAGTGTTCTTTAATGCTTCCTGCCTTTAACCAACTGTCCATTATGGGTAAAAAATTAAATATTTGACTAGGAATAAAAATAATTTAAAATATGTAATGGTCAAAACCACCAAAGCGGCTCTCCAGGATGCTGAGTGATAAACCGGTGGAGGGGGCGAGTCCTGGGTGTGCTGCTCCCATCTCCATTAAGCCCCGATGCTCACTCCATGCTCACAGGCAAGGACTTGCACTGCGCTGTTTAAAGATGAAGAAACACCCCTGGCAGAAGCAGGGAGAGCCAGCCTCTGGACCCAGCCAGACTCTGGACCCAGTCACTTTCTAGCATGGGCCCCTGGGCAAGGCGCTTACTGTCCACGCCTTGGTTTCTCTATTTGTGAAATGGGGGAATAATGATGATAAAGGCTATTGCATTGGGTTCTGACACAGAGCAAGGCTCAATAAGTTGATCCTGCTCCTGCTGCTGTCATCACTCACTCCGGGAATGGCAGCAGTGGCAAGTCAGGACTTCGGGCATGGTGCTCTCGCTGTCTGCGCAGGAACCCAGGAGACGTAAATGCAGAAGCTACCTCCTCTGGCATCTGTAGGGTTCCTGTGGCAGGTTCAGCCTCTTCCAGATGACCTCGGGTCTGTAGCCCCTTTGGGGGCATTTGCAAGGGTTTGGATTCCTCTGCTTGTCCTCTGGGGAGCCTCAAGGCTTGAGAAGAATCCCGGGGCACCCTGGGCACTGTGCTGCCACCTGCCCTGCTCCTTTCTTTCTCCCTGTGAGCACCCACGCTATTCCCCTGCAGGAACCCCCTCTGCACTCATCTTTGCCTCGACACATCTTCTCTTGGTTCTTGGGGAGCTTGTGTGTGCCTCTTTCAGGAAACGGTTCTGGTCACCCTGGCCCACGAGGACTGCGCTGTCTGTCCCAGGACCTTTTCGTGCATTGAAAGTAAACATCTCCATGTTTATGGCCTGTGTCCACAGCTCATCCCTGGAGGCAGGCAGGGACCATGTCCTGCTCTTCTGACTCTGCCTGGCTTGCTGCACATGGTATTGGGCTCCACTGGAAGTGAATATTCTGATTTTTGCTGTGGGTTAGGGGCCCTGGCAAGTGGTTTCTGAGCTGGGGGATGAGCAGGCAGGTGTCGGGTCCTCGGCCCTAGTGCCACTTGCTGGCCCTCTGTTCCCAGAAGGCGCGCTGAGCTCCCTTCTTGTGCTGAGTATGACCTGAGGGAAGGCGAGGGTGATGAGAGGAAAGCACAGTGGGAGGCTCTCAGCCCCATCAGCCCATTTCTTTTGGTGGGAAACTGAGGCAAGCCTCTTAAAGATGGCCTTGGTTGGCTGGGTATGGTGGTTTATGCCTGTAATCCCAGCAGGTTGGGAGGCCAAGGCCTAGGCAGGAGGATCACCTGAGGTCAGGAGTTTGAGACCAGCCTGGCCAACATGGTGAAACCCTGTCTCTACTAAAAATACAAAAAAATTAGCCAGACATGGTGGTGTATGTCTGTAATCCCAGCTATTTGGAAGGCTAAAGCAGGAGAATTGCTTGAATCTGGTGAGGTGGAGGTTGCAGTGAGCTGAAATTGCATCACTGCACTCCAGCCTGGGCGACAGAGCAAAAAAAAAAAAAAAAAAAAAAAAAACATGGCTCTGCTCAGTAGGGGAGGTGAGGTGGCAGCTGACAGGGTGGGCCGGGCCAGTGCTGGCAGAGCCGACAGGGCACAGGGTGGGGTAGGGAAGCACCTGGGTACTTTAGTCTCACTGAGTGCCCACTGCCTGGCAACGTGCACCAAGGAGAGGCAGAGGCAGAGTAAAGAGCAGATCCTGGGGAGAGGCAGGTCACCAGGCTCCACTCCAACCTGTGGCTGTTAGCTGTGTGACACTGGCTTAGAGGACACACCTATCTTGGCCCCAGTTCTCTTTTCTAACAAGAATAACAACCACTACCAGGATAATGAATGACACGTTTGGTGCTTTCTATGTCCAAGGCCCTATTCTAACAACACAGATTCACTGATTCAATCATCAACACAATTCTATGGGGCAGACAGTGACATTATTGTCCTCATTTTATAGCTGATGAAACAGGCAGGAAGAAGTGAAGTAACTTGCCCCAGGTCACACAGCTAGAAAGTAGGAAGCTGGGGAGAGCCCACAATCTTAACCACAGTGCTATATTTCTGGACTTGGTGGGGTCAGGGTGTGGGGTGCTAGATAAATATTACAAACCAAACACTGTCATATTTCTAGAACTCGTGAGTAATATTTTAATGGTCCGGTTTCAGTAGCTCCAGGCTTCCAATGAGTTGACCACGGGTAGGGAGAGGTCCTAGGAGCTGGAGTCCACTCCTTCCAAAGCCAGAGCGTCTCTGCTCCCTGGGGATGCAAAGGAGCAATGTGAGGGGTTGGGGAAGGGGTGACAGTCAAGGCAGTCCAAGGGCAAGGACTGAGTAGCCACGGTCGTCCTGACTGGTGGATAGAAAAGACTTCTTGCTCCTGGTCCTCAGGCATAAAAGTGCCAGAGTAAACTGAGGAAAACCAGCCTGACCCTGACCAGTCTGCTAAGAGCAGATCTGGGACCTGCAGCCCAGGGGGTTTCTGGAGAAAGGACAGTCCAGCAGGGAAGGCCCAGGCATGGTCAGAGAGTGCGGAGGTCCAGTTGATGGAGATGCCGGGTGGATGGCCAGTGAGGATGGAGTTGCAGGTGGAGATTTTGGAAAGTTAGGTTGGGCCAGGTTTTAGAGGACTCTGGAGGTCCATGGTAGGGGGAAGGGTAGGAACTTGGTTCTGGCTAATGGGGGCCATCTCTAAGTTTGGAAGGTGGATGGTCAGAGTTGGGCTTCAGGGGCAGGGGCTGCAGCTGGGTCACAGGCTGCCAAGAGAGGTCCCAAGGGGCTGGGCAGAGAGAGAAAGAAGGGGAATTGTCCACGCCTGGAATCTACAGCAGCCTGCCTGCATTCAGGCCCTGGCTTTGCCTCTGACTTGTTGTATAAACCCGGGCAAATTACAGAACTGCTCTCTGCCTCAGTTCCCTCACCTTTAAGATGCGGACATAATAGCACCTACCTCAAAGGGTGGTTGTGCTGACAATGTGCATTGATATTTGCACAGTCCTTCAGACACAGCACACATGCTCTAAGAGTTTATTAAACACAGTAGCCTCTGGGTGCAGTGGCTCACTCCTGTAATCCCAGCACTTTGGGAGACCAAGGCGGGCAGATCACGAGGTCAGGAGTTTGAGACCAGCCTGGTCAATATGGTAAAACCCTGTCTCTACTAAAAATACAAAAATTAGCCAGGCATGGTGGTGCACACCTGTAAGCCCAGCTACTTGGGAGGCTGAGGCAGAAGAATCACTTGAACCCAGGAGGCGGAGGTTTCAGTGAGCCAGGATCGCGCCACTGCACTCCAGCCTGGGTGATAGAGCAAGATTCAGTCTCAAAAAAAAATTACTATGGCCTGGTGGACCCCACAGTACATCACAGGAGGTTACCTGGGCCACTGCAGATGGCCAGGCACACATCGGGGATGGGGAGGAAGAGGGGAGGGAGAGAAGCCGACGGATAAATACTCCAACTACATGCACAACTCCCTCCGAGGATTCTTGAACAGAGGAATTAACTAAAGGCATCTGTGAACTTTGAAACCTCAACACATGACAGAGCTGTGCCCCACGGGCCTCTCGGCTTCCCGTGCTCCTGGGAAGGGCCCTGCCGAGGGCCGCTCTGCAGGGCCGCCATTCTGAAATGCTGGCCACCCAGTGTGGGTGCAGCACCCTCAGCACAGGCTCACTCAGCCTCCACCGCCGCCCCGGGAGTGGCAGTGGTAACTTAGTCTCTTTAAAGATGAGGTGACTGGGGAGGGGCAGAGAGGTTTGTCCACAGGCCAGAGAGTGACGAAGGGCAGAGCCAGGGCCAGTGTGGGGGCCACCACACCCCACCAGGTGAGTGAAGGGCCATCAAGGTCAAATGGAAACCTCCCCCAAGTGGCCATCAAGCAGGGATTCTGCCCTTCACAAAGGCGTCATGGGCCATGACATGGGGGCATGCTTGCCTGACGTCAGCTTGGGGGTTAGGTCTGTCCTTCAGACACCTCAGCTTCCCTCAATAACCCACTGTGGCCTGTGCTAACTCTGTACCACAACCACCTCTGCTCTGTCCTGAAGGCTCCCAAGCCAGGAGGGATCTTGGCTGTCCCACTGGTGACAGGGAGGGTGAAGAGTAATGACTCCTACCCAGATGAAGACACTCCCAGCCCTGCATGTCACAGGCCCTGGGAGGTGGGAGAAGACTTAGAGACAGGGTGACCAGCTGTCCAGGGTGGACGGTAGGAACTGAACTTTCCTTCTGCTTCGAATCTGGACTCTGAGGCTAGGACTTCTTGGGGTGTCTAACAGGCTTATGTCTGAGCTCGTAGGGAGACCTGCAGGAGGGGAGCTAGTCCAAAGAGCTGGGCAGGTGTCTAAGCAAGGTGCTGAAAGGCCCTGAGAGGACAAAGTACGTGACTTTGGGCAGGGCTGGTTACTTCCTTGTCCATTCATTCATTTACTCAATAGCAGGTTAGTGAGCATTCACCCGATGCCATGCTCCGCACGTCACCCAATGGGGAGATGCAGAAGATAAACAGAACAAATGCACCATGGAGAATGCCAGAGCATGGGAAGGCCTATGGAAGTGGGAAGCTGGAAGGAGGGCTGGGAATGCTGTTGTACGGTGGGGGCACCTCTGGTGGACACTGCCCTTTTAGGTTGGAGTGGTTGAGACAGGCTTCCCTGGGAAGGTGACATGGAGCAGCCAAGACTTGAGGGGGGGAAGGGAGGAGCCAGGCAAATACCCAGGAGAAAAGCAATCCGGGGAGAGGGAACAGCTGAGGTGGGACTTCTGGCCCCTAGGAAGGCAGGGTGGTGGGAGTGCAGAGTGTTAAGGGGGATGGTCAGAGGGGTGGTGGGAGCTAGATCATCTGGGGCCTTACAGACCATTGAAGGGACTCTGGCCCTTATTCTGCATGAAACTGGGACCCACTCAAGGGTTCTGAGCTAAAAAATGCATTGAAAAACGTGAGATCAAAGACAGTCACATTCCAGGAGCAATCCTGGTGAGTGCCCACGCTGCTTCGGCCCAGCAGGGAGAAGCAGAGGGAGTAAGAGGTGGAGACGCTGGATCTACTTTGAAGGTGGGACCACAGGAATGGCTGATGGTCCACTGTGGGTGGAAAGAAGGGCTGGAGTCAAGAGTGTCTGCAAGGCCTCCAGCGTCGGCAGCAGCAAGGAGGATGGAGCTGCCTTGTCTGAGATGGGGAAGACGGAGGGACTGCGGAGGCTCAGGGCAGACGGAAGCCTGGTTTTGGAAACACTGATTTTGGGTATTAGACATACCACTGTGGGATGTCGAGAAGGCTGGGGGACCCTCTGTTGCCCAAGGAGCTGGTCTGGATGCCTTAGCTCAAGCAGCTGTCTGCTCTCTCAGGCACAGCAAAACGTTTGTTTTTACGTCAATCTAACTTTTACTTACACTGTACTTATGTGAAACATTTAACATGACTGTGAGGTGAGATCGGCAAAGCAAGGCATTCAGAGACGTCCAGTGCTACTGACTCCCCTGGTCCTGTAAATAACCCTTCGATTGGTTTTATGGTTTAGCTATCCATCCATTATCTTTAATATAAGTAGCGGGAATATATTTTTGCATCTGATCTGTCTTTTGAGAGAGAAACAGTAGCATACAACTATACTTTTTTTTACTTTGCTTTTTTTTTCAGTTAACATTAGTAAGGTTCATGTATTTCCTTCTGCTTTTGATTTTTAGGGATGACCTTTTGAAATAAATTTATCCATCTGATTGATTTCTAAAAATTTTCTGTTTCAAGGTGGTTCAATTCTGCTTTCCAGCAAGGTCTACCACTCTGTCTAAGGGGCAAAGAGCCCCTAGAATTCCATGTGCAGCAGCTTATAAGAGAATGGGTTATTTGTGGTTTCTTCCCCTTCTGAACATCAAGACCTCACTGCTTCTTGGTGACAGAGTGGGGCCTTGAGAGATGCTAGGAGCAGCACCAGGGCAGGAGCTGGAGACTTAAGAGTCTGGCTCTCCTAATGGCAAGGGTCTCACCTTGGCAAGCCCAGCTCTGGGTGCGAAATGAGGGCCTTGGATAAGATGTTGTCCATTGGGCTTGAAATGGACACTGTGGACCTTGTGCAGAGGCTGACCCAAACCCACTCCTGGCCAAGCCACAGAACAAGCCAACTTCTCCTTAGAGGAAGGAGGTCGAGACAGGAGTCTCTCATCATGCAGCTGCCTGAGGGGCCATCACTGGCTTCTCTGCACAGAGGGGCTCAGGGTTGCTGGGTGACATGGAGCCATGTGGAGAATCAGGGAGACAGGCTGTGAGCGGGAAGCAGAAGTAAGCATGCAAAGCAGGGTCGAGCAGCAGTGTGAGTGGATGCAGTTCTCAGGAGTTCACGGTTGCCCGAACGTGAGTGCAGCAGCAAGTGACTGGGCAGCTGGTCAGACGGCAGAGGGTGGACTGCTGTCCCAGGAAAAAGGAGGCCATGCCCCCTGTGCCTGGCCTGCCCCAACAGGAGGCTCCTTATGCTCTGCCTGCCTGAGGCCGGGCCAATGTCAACTTCCCCAGGAGGGCCATCTGGGGCCTAGGGGCTCACTGGCCATGGTGCAGCAGGTCCAGAAACTTCCTGATCCACAAGAGTGGCTTTTATTCTCTCTTCCACTATGAACATTTCAAGTCTGGAACCACCCATTCTATATGTTTTTCCTTCTTCCTCCCGCCCCCGCACCTTCCACCACTACTCACACATGCAAGGGCAAGAGGCCAGGAAATATACATGCCCAGAAGGAAAATTATCGGAGGAACAGGATATAGCTAAACTCTGGGCATCCCAAGGCGGCAGCCTGGGTGGAGCGTTCCATGGAGCCCTGCACCATACACTCCTGCTTGGGTCCTCTCCCTTCTATGCGTGGCTCTGGCTTCCACTCAGCGCAGTTGGAGGAAGAAGGGGACCCTAAACCCCAGAGACATTGTGATATCTGCTGAGTGGTCCCAAAGCATGCCCAGCGCAGGAGGCAGCTTGCTCCAGAACCCGGAGAGGCGCATGCATTCACCCAAGCCCTTCACCTTCCTCATCCCAGATGTGAAATACATAATCTCCAAGCTCATTAACCACAGCCCAGTGGGGCTGTGTGGGAAGGAATGTGGGAGAGGAACCCACTTTCTGCACTGACCGGGTCTTGACTCAGTGTATCTTGGAAGAAAGAAGAGGAGGTCTGAATGCTCATACCCAGAGGTGGCTTGGTAATTGCAGGTTTTCATAACACTCTGGGAAGGAACAGTTGCTGCTATGGAGAGGCCAGGGAAAATGCTTCGTGGCAACTGTTCCCAGGAACGGAGCCATCCTAACCACCAGACCACCCGGGTGTGCCCTTTCCAACTCCTCCGCTTCCCATGACATACAGGATCACAACTAGCCCAGCCCTCCCCAAGAGGCGATCCACAAACATTTACCGAGTGTTGACTATCTCCGCCCGGAACTGATGGCCGCAGCTCCCAGGGAGGACTGGAGGTGGAATGGGAGTCCCTCCCCCTTCTCACCAGACCCAAGCACCCCTGGGTAAGAGAATCTCAAGTCTCCATCATAGCCTATTTTGGTGGGGGAAACAATCATTGGCAAGAATCATAAAGACTCCAATCTAAATGGGTAGGAACCGGGCTCTGGGGTCCAAGACAAAAATCCAGGGCTCCACTGGACACTTGGAGACACAGAATCTGTTCAAACACCCTGTCCTCACCTCCTTCTCACTGACCCCTTTCAGTTTCCAGTCTTCCAGTCACCTCCTCTTAGCATGCACCTGCCTCCTCCGCATCCTCCACCTGCTACATGCTTCCTGCCATGCGCCTGTGCGCTGGCTGTCCCTCCAGCAACATGCTCTCTCAGACTTGCTGCCCATACATCTGCATGCAAGACAGGCGCAGATGCAGCCACAGCACGGCGCCCCGGCTCCAACTCTTCCCTGGCTGCCCACATCCTCCTCCCTGGCTTGGTCTCTTTCCTAACAGGGTTCTCTGCTCCTGAACACCATATCAGGCAGGTCCCACCTCTGGGCTTTTGTCTCTGCTTGGTCACTTATCAGGAATGCTTTCCCCTTGCCCTCAGCCTGCCCCATGGAGATGGATCAAGTTCCACCTCCTCCAGAAAGGCTTCTTGGCTACTCTAAACTCCAAAGCCTTTCCTTTCTCTGACATTACAGGGCCTTATGGGCTGCACTATACCATCACACATACACACACACACACACACACACACACACACACTGGACTCGCACATATGCATAGACACATAACACATGCATGCACACACATATACACATAATCGCACACATGCATATGCATGCATACATGTGTGCATATAAACGCATATACACACATACACGTATATATCACATAGATAGGTATATGCACACAGGAGTACACACACAGCAATATGATATTAAGTGTAAATTGTCCAGTATATTTTAATCACCTCGCTCCAACTAGACGGGATGCTCCTTTATTGCCTGTCTCAGTCTAGGCCTTCAAGAAGCATTCACAGAGCCTCCCATCCCAACCACAGCTCCCTCTCCCTCTGCTTCCTCTCCATACAGGGGCCGGTGAAGATCACTGCTCCCACCACCCTGGGGTCATGAGGTGGGTGAGGCCAACACTGCAAAGTGATTCAGCTTCTGGGAAATCTTCCCTTTCTCTCCCAGAATGTTGCTGTGATGATAAACAGGATGCAAATGAATCCCAGCGAATTCTGGGATTCAAATAATTTTTTTTTTTTTGAAACAGAGCTCACTCACTCTGTCACCCATGCTGGAGTGCAGTGGCATGATCTCAGCTCACTGTAACCTCCACCTCCCGGGTTCTAGTGATTCTCCTGCCTCAGCCTCCCGAGTTGCTGGAACTACAAAGTCACCTAATTTTTGTATTTTTAGTAAAGATGGGGTTTCACCATGTTGGCCAGGCTGGTTTTGAACTCCTGGCCTCAAGTGATCCACCTGCCTCAGCCTCCCAAAGTGCTAGGATTACAGGCATGAGCCACTGTCCCCAGCCCAAATAATTTAAGCATGGCTAACCTGGCATTATCTCTGATGACAGCAATGCTGGGGGTGGGGGACAGAAGGTGCAGCTGAGGGTCTCCCTACTCCCTGTCCCAGGGGAAGTGGGTGGGACTTGAGCTCTTTCTTCCAGACAGCCTGTCCCCTTCCCTTATAGGAAGCTCCCATGCTGGGTGTGAGCCACGGCTCATAGAGCAGGCTTAGCAGAGTTAGAAGAACACAGCGTCCCTCGTGGTGCTGCCAACTGGCTTTGCTGGGTGGATGCCCAGCTTTATTTTCAAATATCCCTTTTATTGAACCCCAAATTGTACTCGCCTCCTTGAGAATGAAGACCCCTGCTGAAATGCTCTGAGGATTCTTGGGCTGGAAATCTTAGCTCTGAGACAGCCCTGAGAGATTCAGAGAGAGAGGGCTTAGTCATGATTTCCAGGGGGAAGGGCTTCGAGGGGAGCTGGGAGCAGGCACTCTGGGGTGTGCTGGTGGGTCTGCTGGGTGTGCAGAGCTGGGAGGGTCCCCACAGGTGTGGCCTGAAGCTGACCTCTTGGTCAGCTGACTTCATCATGGGCTGCAAACAAAAACCCTAAGTGGGCTCAGATCATTTTCTTCCCTCTCCTCGATCATCCCAGTTGCTCTGTGGTGGATGTGCCGGCTCAGCACCCACACTGTCCCCAGATGCCTCCTAAATACCCACCCAGAACCAATTCACTGAAGCTGGTGTGCCCTTGACTACCAGGGAGGAAGGCCAGGGAACCCCTGCCTGACAATCTGTGTCCCATCACTCCTCCCAGACACAGGATGCTCCCTGGGACTTGGGCACGGCTCCATCAGTGTCTGAGAGCACCCCACTCCTGTGCATTCCACAGGAGACAGTGGCCAGCAAAGAGTTCAGCTAGCCCTATTCAGCCACCCAGGCTGTAGCTGGGTCTGCAGGATTAATGCACATGGAGACAGGGACTCCCAGAAGAGACAGGCAGGGCCCCGGCACCATCGTTAGAGGACTCAGCTTGATCCTCACTTCCACTCCCAGCGTCACCCCTCCACACAGCTTCCCACTTCCTTCCCTCTCGGCCCCTCTTCGTCTCCTCCCCTATCTATAATCCACAAACGATAAAGTTAGTGACAGAGGTGTCTGTGTGTCTTGGGATACTGCCTCCCCAGGGCAGCTGTGCTTTTGAAGGGACCACAGGGATTATAATTTTGTTGTTATTGTTTTTCTTTTTTGTAGATGGAATCTTACTCTGTTGCCAGGCTGCAGTACAGTGGCGTGATCTCGGCTCACTGAAAACTCTGCCTGCCAGGTTCAAGCGATTCTCCTACCTCAGCCTCCTGAGTAGCTGGGACCACAGGTGTGAGCCACTACGCCCAGCTAATTTTTGTATTTTTATCAGAGATGGGGTTTCACCATGTTGGCCAGCATGGTCTCCATCTCTTGACCTTATGATCTGCCTGTCTTAGCCTCCCTAAGTACTAGGATTACAGGCGTGAGCCACTGCGCCCAGCTGGATTATGAATTTTTAACCCAAATAAGCATATACTAATGAAGAAAGTCCAGGCAACCAGGCCCCTGATGCTTCTCAAAATAATGCTCCTCCTCCTCCTCCTCCTCCCCCTCCTCCTCCTCCTTCTTCTGATGATGGTGATATAGTCTATGGCCATACCACCCTGAATGCTCCCAATCGCATCTGATTATGGTGATGTAGATCAAATATCTGGAAGGCAGGCTATGTATGGCCTCTATTGAAAACTTGAATGAATGAAGCCCTGAGACAGCTCTCACAGCAGTGAGTGCCTCCTCCTGCATTGCACAAATCGGAGATCTTGGATGGGATCTGGGCAGCTCTGTCCCTTCGTGGCATGGCTGGGGAGGACTGGAGGGCAGAGGCAATACTGTGAGCCAAAGGAACTTGAAGAGGGTGAACAAGAAACCTCATGTCCAGAAGGAGCTGGAGAAGGATGGGCTGCTGAGAACAAGAAAGAAAGAGGCCTCTTCTTATGCCTAAAGATGCTTCGGGCTCTGGTTTTAGCTTCAGGCTGTGGCCCCCGTAGAAGGGGATGGCTTTGTAGCAGCTTTTCCAGGGGGGATGCTGGAGGCAGTGGTTGCCCCGTGGTGGACGTGAAAAAGATCCACACAGGGCAATGTAAGACCTGTCTCCTGGCTGTGCACTGCCCTGCTGGTCCCGTCTTCTGCCTTCTCCGGGGGCTGTCTTACAACCTCAGGGAAGCAGGGGAAACAAGCTTCTATTTTTCCTACAGCCTTCCAGGTTCTGCTGTTACCCCCGAGGCATCACTGGCTACCCCTGGGCACCCTGAATCTTAAGGTTTCCCATGGCAGCACCTGGCAGGGCCTTCTGCAGCTCCAAGTCAAAACGTACCCCAGGGAATGGGAGCCTTGCTCAGACAGGCCTGGGTCTGCCTCAAAAGGCATGTGAGCCCAGCAGCAGGGCGAATGCAGTGCTGTAGCACGGCCTCCTCGGCTGTAGGATAGGAAGGGAAATTTCATTCTCTTTTGGGGTGCTGGAGGATTCATGATAACCTACATCAAGGATTGGCCAACAGTGACCTCTGGGCCAAACGCAGCCGCTGCCTAGTTATGGAAATAGTTTTATTGGCATGCAGTCACTTTCATTCATTTATATATTTCTATAACTGCTTCTGTGCTACTATGGCAGAGCTGAGGAGTTATAACAGAGACCCCATGACCCTCAAGGACTGAAATATTTATTCTTTGGTCCTTTATAGAAAATTTTGCTGGCTGGGCCCAGTGGCTTATGCCTGTAATTCCAGTACTTTGTGGGGGCTGAGGTGGGCAGATTACCTAAGGTTGGGAGTTTGAGACCAGCCTGACTAACATGGCGAAACCCTGTCTCTACTACAAATACAAAAATTAGCCAGGCATGGTGGCGCATGCCTGGAATCCCAGCTACTCAGAAGGCTGAGGCAGGAGAATCTCTTGAACCTGGGAGGTGGAGGTTGTGGTGAGCTGAGGTGATGCCATTGCATTCCAGCCTGGGCAACGAGAGCGAAACTCCATCAAAGAAAAGAAAAGAAAAGAAAAGAAAAGAAAAGAAAAGAAAAAAGAAAAGAGCTCTGCTGACCCCACATCCAGAAGATAGACTGCACAGCCTAGGAGGTGTCCCTCAAAAGCAGCTTCAATAATTGCTGTTACAATAAGTGTGAATGAAGTCACTGCAGTGGTAGGGACCACTGGGTTTCTGGTCCCAACCCGATGAAAACTAAGGAGGTCTTCTTTATTCATTGGATTATATGGGTAGTTTCCATATAAGACTTTGTTTGAAGAAATTCCCTCCAACCACACACCCTTCACTTACCACAAACAATCCGAGCCCTTACTAGGTCCCTGAGCTGAGTTGGGCAGTCACTGGGAAGACATTGCTGAGATGTGGTTTGTGCAGTTCTCCAGGAATGAGAGGGTTAATGGAGTTCCACTCAGGTGTAGACGGTAGGGAATATGGTGACAAAGGACCAATGGTGAGTGAGGAAATGGGGACGTCTCCATTCTCCAGAAGCTTCCAGGCATCTCTCCCTATTCCAAAGGATTTGTCCTGGATGGACCATCCATAATGAGTGCTCTCCACCCCTGTCAGTGATGCCCGTCAGCTGTTGGGGGGCTGTGCAGCTCCCGGGGGTCCTGGCGGCCTGTAGAGTGGGTCTGGAGCTTCTAAGAGAAGGCACCGCAGGAGGTGGTCCACGCTTTTGGGTTTTGAATCCCAACAGGGTAGGCACAGTCTCCCTCTCCAAGCCCCAGATCAAAGAGGAGTGACCATTTCCTGAGCACCCAAAGGGGATACACACTGCTCCAGGAGCACCCCTTCTCTTTTCCACCTTCCTCTTCCTCATCCTCAGGCCTTCTCCCTGGCCCTCAGGCCTTCCAAACAGCTCTCCACTTTTCTCTCCTCCCTAATGCCACTTGCCTGCCTCTCTGGGCTGGGAGAGTTTCCACAGGGCAGGGTCATCTGACAGAACTTTTTTCCATGATGAAAACGTCCCAGAGCAGCACGGCCCAGTGCAGAGGCCCCTCATACTGCTGGAGGCCTCTCACACCTCCGACACTTGCACTGTGACCCCTCACACGGCGGAGGCCCCTCACACCTCAGGGACCCCCTCACACCGCAGAGGCCCCTCACACCTCAGGGACCCCTCACACCATGGACACTGTGGTGGTCCCTCACACCGTGGAGGCCCCTCACACCGCAGAGGCCCCTCACACCTCAAGGACCCCTCGCACCGTGGACACTGTGGTGGTCATTCACACCGTGGAGGCCCCTCATACCTCAGGGACCCCCTCACACCTCAGGGACCCCTCACACCGCGGAGGCCCCTCATACCGCAGAGGCCCCTCATACCTCAGGGACCCCTCACACCGCAGAGGCCCCTCACACCACGGAGGCCCCTCACACCACGGAGGCCGCTCACACCGCGGAGGCCCCTCACACCGTGGAGGCCCCTCACACCGCGGAGGCCGCTCACACCACGGAGGCCCCTCACCACATGTGGCTAGCCCTGAATGTGGTCAGTGTGCCTGCAGAACTGAAATTGTAGCTTTGCTTAATTGTAATGGGTGTAAATCACCACAGGCGGCTCCAGTGACTGCGCTGGGCAGCACAGCTGTGGACAAAGCCGGGCTACTATTACTTCACCCCAAGACTCCACCTGGAGATGGAGCCCCCTGAGGCAGTTCCCCCAGGGATGCCTTCCAAGTGCAGGGAAGGGCCTCTGGGGGGATTGACAAGGGCAGATTCACAGGTGCCCTCTTTTGCCCATTGCCACTGTCCCGGCACTGGGCGCCCTTCACGATCTTTCCTCGTGCTTGCCAAAATATTTCCATTTCTGAGGGATTTCTCTCCCCAGCCTTTGGAACCCCCACCATAACTGGTCCTCTATCTGAGGCAGGACCACGCTCCCCAGATAGGAAGACAACTCTCGATCACCATGGATCCCCAAGTGGGTGAAAAAGAAGCACATGTTCTCCACCACAGGGCCAGTGTTCCAGAACCCTGTGGAAAAGAATCTGGATGTCTGGATGTCTGGGACCCGCCTCAGCTCTGCAAGGCCTGGAGTAAATCTTCTAGCCTCTCTGAGTCTCGCCGACCTCACTCTTCTAAAGGAGACACGAGCACCCGTCCTACTGCCTCCCAGGCCCTCTGTGGGGCTGTGGTGAGAAAGGCCGGGGGAGGCATCTGTATCTGTGTTGTTAATATCTGGATTATTTTCCCACCTAAGCAAGGAAGCCTTCTGTCAGTGACTGACAGATGCAAGGATTTCAATATGCTTCCAATTAAAGCCTAGCCTTTTATAATCATTGAGATTTATAGAGTTTAAGGGAAAATAATGATATGTGTGAGTGTGTGTGGTGGGGGTGGGGGAAGGTGGGTGTGTATCTTGGAAAGTTTCCTTTTCCCAGAACTATCTGCTGGACCCCCGTAGGTGACAGATAGTTCCAGGGGTGTTCCAAAGTTCTGGCAACAGATCCCCTGACTTCAAACCTTCCCCAGGGAGGAAGCATATTCACTGATGCCCCACCGTGGAGAGGAGCCGTGGGCAGGGAGGATGGAAGCGCAGAGGGAGGACGGGGTGAGGAGGGCATTCGTAGACAGGTTTGAAGTTGAATCGAAACACACAAAACCCCTCAACCCATTCAAAGCTATTGGTGAGTTTCACGAGGTCATTTAAAGTGAGGGGAAAAGCAATGGTACAGGAAGGAACTCAAAACAGAGAAAGGTGGCTCCTGATGGTGGCCCCCTCCTGACACTCTTGTTTAGTCCCTTGCCACATCACAGTTAGTCTGTGTGACCCACGGAATATGGCAGAAGGGATGGTATGCTGCTTTGAAACCAGGTTACAAAAGACCCAGCAGCTTCTCTCTCTCCTTCCTTCTCTCTCCCTTTCACTCTCCCCCCTCCCTCCTTCACAGGGCACTCACTCTGTCATGAGCACCCTACAGAGAGGCCCACATTGCAAGGAAATGAAACCTCCAGACAGCAGCCAGTGAGGAACCAAGGCCTGCCAGCAACCACATCCGTGAGCTGGGAAGTGGCTCTTCCAGTCCCATCTGAGTCAAGTCTCAGATGACTGCAATCCTGGCCAACAGCCTGACCACAGTCTCACGAGTGACCTTGAGCCAGAGCTCCCCAGCTATACTGCTTCTAGATGCTTGACCCTCATAAACTATGTGAGATCATAAGTGCTTATTTTAAGCTGCTAAATTTGGGGGAGTAACTTGTTACACAGCAAGAGATAACTAATACAGCTTTGGGTACTTGGAAGTAGGGTGCTGCCATAGTGAAACTCTGCCATGTGAGAGTGGCTTTGGAATTGGGCAGTGGGCAGGAGCCAGAAAAATTCTGGGGTGATTCTTAGTGAAAACCTCAAATGCCATAAAGAGACCATGGGGGGAAATATGGACTTTGAGGAGACTGGGGATGGGAGCTTTAAGGGAGGTGAGAAATATATGATTGGGAATTGGAAGAAGGAGGGTTTTTATTACACAGCAGCAAAATGTTTAGCGAGATTGTCTCCTACAGATGTGTGGAAAGTAGAGGATATAGCTAATGACTTGCATTATCTAAGGAAGAGATTTTTCGCTAAGGTGCTGCAGGGCTGCCTGGTTTCTTCTTGCTAGGCAGAATAAAATGTGAGAAGAGAGAGACAAGTTAAAAGAAGGTTGTTACAATTAAAAAAAAAAAATACAGGACTTGCTGGTTTTGAAGAGTCCCAGACTATCCAGATGGCAAATGATGCTGAAATTAGGAAATAACTTCTGCATAAAGATCAAATCCAGGCACTCTCAGGAAAGCATGGTCCGAGGATGAGGTGGAGGGTGTGGCTCTGAAGGCTTTGTCGAGATCTTAGAAAGTTCAGAGGTGCTGCCTCAGAGTACTATTCAGTCCAAAAGTCCTGTAAAGATTTTAAGGCATGCTAAAGATCTCAGTCAAACCACAGAGCCTCTAAGAAGCTTAAGGGCATTGTCGCTCGGCAAAAGCCCAGCAGAGAGAAGGGATGGTCTGGAAGAGATGTGAGGGTGGGCTTTTATTGGGTGGAATAGACTCAACAGGATCGCGGAAGACCCATAAAGTTTTTCAAAGAATTATTTCAGTGGAAACACTGACAACCTGGGCTGGAAGGGAGAGAGAGAGTATAAAATAACAAGAAGCTCTTGGACCTCCCAAATTCTACCAGCAGGAAGCTATCTGAGAAACACATGAGCGGCCAAGACATGCTACTTTTCATAGAAAAGGAAGGATGACTCAGAGGCAGAACCAAGGGCCCAGAGTATTCACTGGGCCCATGACTTGACTGCAATCTCATGAGAGACCCTGAAGGCAGAGGGCAGATACAGTCACATGGAATAATTCCTGGACAGGAACAGAACTGAGTTGTAATCAAGAAACTTCCAATATCTGCCTGGCTGGATTTCAGAACTGCTATGGACCTGCTATGGATTTCAGAACTGCTATGCACCAGCGATGTCTATGTGCTTCTTGTTTCCCCACTTCTTGAGTAAGTGTATCTAAGGCTGTTACCCTATGCCTGTCCCACAATTGTATGTTGGCTGTGTATGTGTGTGTGTGAGTGTGTGTGTGTGCGCGCGCGCACGCAGGTAACTTGCCTCCTTAAGTCTCATGCCTACAGATCAAGAGGGAACTGCACTTGAGGCGCCGTACTGAAGGAGACACCCGAGAGCCTCATCTGCATCTGAGCATGATCTAGACAATGAGACTTTGGACTTGGAACTGATGCTATAATCAAATGAGACATTAGGAGGGTGAGTGTATTTTGCATGTGAGTCACTGGGAATGAGAGGGTGGGTTGTGGTAGCCAGCTCTAAGATTGTCCCTAGTGATCCCTACTTTATGGAATTTACATCCCCGTAAAGTCCCCTCCCACACTGTACCAAAGTTAGTCTGTGTGACCAACAGAGTATGGTAGAAAATGGTATGTCACTTCCAAGATTAGGCTACAAAGCATACTGCAGCTTCGATCTTGGTGTTTGTCTGTCTGCTTGTCTTCCTGCCTGTCTCTCTTGGATCATACTCAGGGACAAGTCAGCTGTTATGTCATGAACAGCCCTATGAAGAGGCCCACCTTGTGACCAACAGCTAATGAGAAACTGGGAACTGCCAATCACCTCGTGAAAGAGGCAGTTCTCCAACTGCTTGGGCTTTCTCCAGCCCTACTCATGCCTTCAGATGCCTACGCCCCTGGCTGACAGCTTGACTACACTCTCAAGAGCGACTGAGCCAGAACCACCCTGTTAAGCTGCTCCTGCACTCCTGACTCTTGGAAACTGTGACATAATAAATATTTGCTTTTTTAAGCTCTAAGTTTTGGGGAAACTTGTTACACAGCAATAGATAACCAATACAAACATCCAAGCCAAGCTCCATTTCCAGCAAATTATCATTGGAAATGATGATTGGCAGAGTCCCTTAAGCAATCACACATACACACATCCATATTCATACCTATAAACATAAACGGAACATGTGTGATTCAAACACAAATACAGGCAATAATGCCCTTGATGTTTCCCTCCTTTCTGAGCATCACCTCATTTGAACTGCACAACGCTCTTACAAGGTGGATATCATATATTATAGACGAGAAACATGCCTCAAAGAGGTGAATGCCTTGAGGCTACACAGATAGTAACAAGAGTCAAAAGAAGTTTAGGCAACTCAGCACACTCAAAGGGCAACCTACACATTAGGCTGGATTGAGGGCCCTGTAGTGGCTCTTGTTATATGAACTCCAGGCAACAAAGTCAGAGGCTAAATGTAGGTTTGCCTCAAGTGGGATAGTTTTAGGCCCTTATGAGCGAAAAAACCTGCCTTCAAATAACATGACATACCAGCCCTCACCTTCCTCCCACACATGGGAGCTTTTCAGTGTGCCAGAAACTAGATCATTCTCTTAACTCTGGGTAATCACTGGAGGCTCAAGTGAAAATGCAAAGCAACCTGCCCTGAGTTACCCATTAAGGCCAGATCAACCACTGACACCCCAGTTCACAAAATGGAATGCAGGAGCAGTCAATCTGGGGGCAAAAGGAGCGGTGAGAGAGTAGAGGGAGGTGAGAGGTCCTTCTTACTCTCACCCTAAGGGGGTAGGTAGGAAGGCAGAAGGTGGCTGTCTTTGATTGCCTATAGAGTAAGGAAGCACAATATACCAGGGCTTTCTCCCAGAAAGGGCGCCGAGGCTCCCCTGCCATCCTGGGAGGGGCGGTGGGACCGCAATTGAAACGGTGAGCCTTGGGAGGGAACTGGCCTTTGTGTGCTCTGCCTGAAGAGGTCCTGGTGATCACCGTTCCTACGCTACCCCTGACTGAGCACCGCCACCCTCCTGAATATCAGGGCACAGTCAGAATCCTGCCCTCTGCATGTCCTACCCCAGCCTCCACCCAGCCTCTTTGCATTGTGGCTGTAGCTCACAACTCAAAGGCACCAGCCTTCCCACTCAGGGTGACCAGGCCGAGCCATCTGCTCCATGACACGCAGAGCCAACCTGGAACACATGTTTGCTGCGGCCACATGGGCCACCAGACCAAACATGCACACCACCCCAGATCGTATTTTCTCTTTCTAAAAACATTTCTCATCTTTGTTTCAGGTTCACACAGGTCTTTTCTTGAGTTCAGTGTCAGTCGTGACAAGCAATAAGCCTGAAATTAGATCGGCTGTCCACCAAATCCTCCCCTTGAAGCTGAAAGACGGAGTTCAAAGCCAACTCAAAGGCAGTCGTATTCCTGCAGGCGGGTGTCAATGCAGATAATGTGGGCCCCAGGCGGCCGCTTCTGTGCTTGGTTCCTCTATCCACCTGGAAAGGTGACTCAGGATCCCAGGGCTTGCCCTCTCGACATGAATGAATGTGTGTGCTGGATGCTCTTGGGCCCTCTGCCCTTCCATAAGTCCCTCAGTGGCCACACCTGCTTCAGGTGAGCTCAGGAGATCACACACAGCGGGGAAAGCTCTTAGTCTCTGCCAGGCTTGTCCCTGCTTAGCAGCTGTAGGGAAGGTCAGGGAAGAGGATCAAGGGAGGATAAATGAATAGCAAGGGGTCAGGGAGTGGGAAGGAGTTGGGCAGAACCTGCAAAATTAGAGGAGGCCAGCAGGAATGAGAGGCAAAGGAGAGGGACCGAGGTACAGGGTCTGGTCAGTACTGGGGGCAGGACAGAGACGGGCCTGTTCAAGGAAGAGCAAGAAGACTGGGGTCTGAAGACAGTGAGTGGGAGGGGAGGTGGGGACAGGGCTGAGGGCAGGTGGAGCAGGCTGTGTCTACAGGGAGCGGGGGGTCAGGTTTCGCAAACTGGTTGGGGATTCCAAAGGCCCATTTGAAAGTTTAGAAGCTGTTGGTGAGTCTGTGTCTACCTACAAAGGGGACCTAAATCCTAGTGCCCAGCCTGTTAGTCTCTGTCTGTCCAGGCCTACTTGGAAAGAATGGGCAACCCCATCTAGCCCACAAATTGAAATCCCTGCAGGTGCTTACAGACATGGAGAAGGTGGCCCATGCTGCTGTCGCAGAGATGACAACACCAGGCACCCAGGGGACACCTGCATCTTCATTTCCCCCGTGGGTGCTAAGTACGGCATCGCCTCTGGGAACCTGAGGGCCTATCTTCTTGAGCTATTTTACTTCTGTTTGCTGGTGTCTTGTCTAATTGAGTCCCTGCATCACTTCTGGAAACCAAGGCCTCCCAAAATATTCCAAACTGTAATAGAGGCCACCTTGGCTTCCCCAAAACACACGCATTGGAATAAATGGCTAAAATTAAATTACTGGGAAGACTCAGAAATAACTCTTGGAACTCAGGGTAAATGCTGACCCAGGAAGAAGGCTCCTTGGTATTTTTAAAACCTGTGCCCCATCCTTCCTGGGGAACCTTGAGGAGTGGAAAGCGCCCTGATGCTCTGGGCTTGTCCACTTGGGAGTTGGGGGAGCTAACAGCTGGACGAAGCTCTCCTCCAGCCAGGCTGCCTCCCCACCCCCCGAGCTGTCCACCATTCAGGAACTCACAGCACCTTTCCTCTGGCTGCTCATTGAGTGGGGTCCCCACAATCTGGGAAATCCCTGGTCGGTTTTGAGGGCTTTTTTTCTGAGACAGAAATTCACTCTTGTTACCCAGGCTGGAGTGCAATGGCGTGATCTCGGCTCACTGCAACCTCCGCCTCCTGGGTTCAGGCAATTCTCCTGCCTCAGCCTCCCGAGTAGCTGGGACTACAGTCACGCGCCACCATGCCCAGCTAATTTTTGTATTTTTAGTAGAGACGGGGTTTCACCATGTTGACCAGGATGGTCTCGATCTCTTGACCTCTTGACCCACTCGCCTCGGCCTCCCAGAGTGCTAGGATTATAGGCATGAGCAACCGCGCCCTGCGAGGGCTTCCTAAATATGTCTATTCATGAATCATCCAGACAAGGAAAGGAATCTATGGGCAGGACTGACCTAATGCAGGTGGGGAGAAGGCGAGAGGGTGGGCGGCCCTGTCTGAGGGGGTCTCATCTGAAATCTCACCATTCATTCATTCATCCCTTTGAATTAGGCAATAACCCTGCCCCAGTCCCTTTGACAATGGCAGCTTCCTCACCCCAAAGAGGACCATGCTGTCTTTAGCTCCCTGTGCATGTGAGTTGATCAGGTGGTTAACAGTGGGAGTATGTAAGAGGCAGTGAGGGAGGACCTCAGCAGAGGGAAGCTGAGTCTGCAGATGGGGAAGGAGGGGGTTTCAGAGCAGCGAGTTGTTAGAGCACAGGCCTGGAAGACAGGCTGCTTGTGTCGCTTCACTTCTCTGGACAAATGACTTTACTCATCTGTAAATAAAAATAGCATCTCTTTCCTAAGGTCATTGGAAAGATTATATGAGCTAATGAAGAGTGCCCTGAACACAGTGAGTGCTCTGGAAGGCTTGTGAATCACTGAGTGACTTCCAGGCTTGGTGGAGGGTGGGCCAGGCTTACCTGGGAGTCTAGCAAAAAGACCCTCAGAACCAGTGAGATGCACAGCCTGCTACTCCAACGAGTACGGCTGGGCGCTTACACCTGTGAGCACTGATGAGTACGGCTGGGTGCTTACACCTGTGAGCACCGTGGGCATGGCCAGGTGCTTGAACCTATGAGCACTGATGA
>NW_016107375.1:3013476-3065572 GCF_001604975.1 Cebus imitator
ACCTATGAGCACTGATGAGCATGGCTGGGTGCTTACACCTGTGAGCACTGATGAGTATGGCTGGGTGCTTACACCTGAGAATCTCATGGTCCTGGGCAGCATACGATCTCAAGAGGACGGAGAGACTGGGTGCAGTAGCTCATGCCCTTAATCCCAGCATTTTGGGAGGCGGAGGTGGGAGGATTGCTTGAGGCCAGGGGTTCAAAACCAGTTTGGGCAACATAGCAAAACCCTGTCTCTATAAAAAAAAAAATTTAGCCAAGTGTGGTGGCACATGCC
Source organism: Cebus imitator (assembly GCF_001604975.1). NCBI lineage: Eukaryota > Metazoa > Chordata > Mammalia > Primates > Cebidae > Cebus > Cebus imitator. Next base: position 3,013,756 of record NW_016107375.1, read on the forward strand.
TGTGGTCCCAACTACTTGGGAGGCTGAGGTGGGAGGATCACTGGAGCCCAGCTGGTCAAGGCTGTCTTGAGTTATAATTGTGCCACTGCACTCCAGTCTGGGCAACAGAGTGAGATCCTGTCTCAAACAAACAAACCAACAAGAAGAGGCACAGGGCCAGGAGTATGAGGCTCAGCCTAGTATGACTGGGTGCCAGGGCACAGTGCAGATCTGGACCAGATCTGGGGGAGAAAAAATATACACAGGGGCAGCAGGCATGGCTGCCTTTCTAGGACCTTCTGGACAAGGCAAATGGGCTGAGCTAAAGATACACGGGACACTGCTTATTTGCACTGAAAGCCCTGGCCAGCCTCTGACATGTCTTTCAGCAATGTCTTTCCTATCCCATGGTTAAGGAATGGAATATCCCTGAGAAGTGTCCTTTTTCATCTTCACCCTTGCACTCTCATACATTTTATAGCTGAAATCAGAGCCCCATTTTATAGCTGAGAAACTACGGGCCCTCAAAGTTTAAGAAAATTGCTCTGGACCACACCACAAGGATGAAAATCCAGATGCCATGACTTCCGGTCCAGTGTTCTTTCCTTTTTGCACATTGTCCAGGGTGGCGGGTCCGAGGAGTGAGTGTCAGGACAGACAGGGGAGGCACGTTCTCTGAGGCTGGACTTAGAGTCGGACACAGAGTCGGGAATTCCCTTGTATCTGCCATGACATGGCATCTAATGGCATCCCTGTAGGCTGCACAACAATGTTCTTTGGGACATATGAAGAATAGTTTGTCCAGGGCCCAAGATCCCCTGGCTGGTGAGAGATGAACTGGTCAGGAAGCCAGTGAGCCTCGCCCCGGGCTTGGGCTGCCCACCAGACACACTATCCCCAGGGAGGGCTGGGCTGGCTTGGTGCCAGAGGCCAGGCTGCTTGGGGCTCCAGAGAGGAATGAAGGGTTGGGCATTAGTGTATGTGAGTCAATCCTCAAATGCCTAACATTTCAGAAGAAGAGACTAGACCTCCAAGGAGGAATAATGAAACCAGCTTGAGTGGCTGGTTCCTGGAGCATCCATTCTATGCCCCATCCTAGACACAGACCCTGGGGAAATGGGATTTATCTTTCCAGGGCCAGTTTCCCAGGGAGGAGCCCTCCTGCCCTCCAGGAAACTAGACATGTGCCCCATCTCCTCTTCAGTTACCTTTCTTGTCACTGGGTCTCTCTTCTTTGCTATTTAGGGCTTAAGGGGCCTGAAGGAATTCTAATTGCTTGGGAAAAGGGGATTAGCATGGTTGAGAAAGAGCAATACTCGCTCTCCAGCTGTGGGCACAGAATTAGGGAATGCCCTCTGCCTGGTGGGCACAGGGGATCCCAGGGCTCTGCCGAAATGAGCTGCAGGCCACCTCTTTTCTTACCCGTTTGGCCCCCATGTGGATGTGGGTCCCGATGGGAGAGGGCCCCCAGAGCCTTGCATTCCCATGAAGTGTGAGGCGGGGAGGAGGTCCTGAGCTTGGGGATTGGGGGAAGGTACATCCTTCATGGGTGAGTCGTGGTCCAGCCTCGACGGGGCCACTCTTTGCAGCTTGTTCTGCCCAGGAGTGTGCCCTGAGGCAACTGCATTGTGCAAAGGATTATTGGGACTATTATGATTTGCACAAAGCATGGGATTTTCTCTGGGCGTATCAGGGGCTCCATTTCAATCACACATGGACCTGGACATCTGGCTTGAAGAAATGAGCTGCTCTTCTTTTCGAGAGAGAGCCTGCTTGGGGGTGGGCGTGAGGGAGGAGGAGAAGGATCCTAAAAATAATTCTTATCTGACTCATTTTGCTTAGAATCTGACAGGGCTGCCTGCCAGGTGGGGGTTTGCCTGTCCCATTTTCTTATCTATCTTTAGCAGGGACTTAATGAGGGCAATTTCCTTGCTGGGATGGAAAGACAAACGTGGGCAATGTGATCACAGATCTGTCTCGCGGTCCCTGGGCTCCGGATGACAGGATGGCAATGACAGTCACTGCAGGACTGAGCTGTCTGTGAGGGCCTCAGCAACAGCGGCATCCCAGGATGGTGCAAATGAAGCAATGACCGGCTCAGTCAAATCACGCAGGACAATGGCCACTGGAAGAAGCATCCTCCAGGCCCCATCTCACCCCTAGCAATGCTGCCACTGCACACAAGCAAGATAAATCACTCAGACCTGAGATCTTGTTGCTTCCCACATACTTCTTTATCTTCAGCATCTCTCTACCCTGTTATAAAGAGCAAGTACAGTCGCTTCTTGTTATTTATGGTAGTTGCATTCTATAAAGTTGCTGCAAATACTGAATTAGTGAACACTGAGCTATTACTCCCAGGGGAAATGCAGGGTTAGCTTCCTGCAAGCCTCTGGTCACAACATTTTCACCACTGGATCAATATAGAACCTTGTTTTGTGTGCGTTTCTGTTTAAAGACCCCTTATTTAATACATATTGTTGATTTATTAACTGAACTCATGGCTGACAGCACTATAACTCATGCCTGCGTGATGCTTATCCAACACACACATTTTCTCTGGAAGGCACATTACAGCCTTCTTGTGCTTAAGAACAGTAGACGGCACTTCAGCACTATGTTTAGGGGCCATTTAAAATAGCTAACTCACCAAGGAAAAGCACAAAAATGTGAAAAACATGGCAGTCAACAGAACCATGAGAAGGGTGCCTGCTTATAGCGTGAGAGCTGAAACAAGGAGACAGAGTGCTCCTTTGGCCTCCACTGGGACCCTGCAGGTCAGGCAACTCAAATTTTTCACTGCTCTGCACGTGTCAATGAATGGCTGCAAAAACACCATGCGAATTGCGTGTGGTGTTACAAATAGGTTTTAGCAAGTAGGCGAATGTGCAAATACGAATCAATGAGTAATGAGGACAGACTGCACTTCCAAAAGAGCTAACAACTCATGTGAATGAGCTGATGGATAGACACAGGAGTCTGACTAGGTTAATTACTCATCAGTTCCTGGTGGGCAAGGTCTGGGGGCCCTGGTCATTTTTGTAGGATGAGGGACACTATGAGCGATAGAGCGGTAGAGCGATCTAAGGTGCTAACGGGAGCAGCAAGTTCCAGATAGCAGCTGTGACTGAAAGAGAGGGGTGTCGGGAGGCACTTGGTATCCCCCAGAGCCCTTGCCCACAAGCCCACATGTGAAAAGGAATGCAGGGCCTCCTGTAATCAGGGATGACCATCAAAGCCTAGGATAGAGAAGTCACAGCAGTGTCAAGGATTGGGGATAAAAATATTAAAGACATTTCTAGAAGTATATTTTTGTGTTGAGAGTGAAAAGCCTGAGGGACACATGAGGCCACTGACGGGGCAGATGGCGTAAAATTAGATCTCCCCAACTCCAAGTTTGTCTTCCACAAGAGAACAGGCACTGGCCCAGAAAAGGCAGCCATAGCTGCGGCATCTGTTGGACGCTGAGGGCCTGGAAGAGATCTTGAAGAGCAGTGGGTGCTCTGAGTGCTCAGCTCCATGCCTGGGGAATGGGGCAATATTGACATTGATTGGAGTAACAGAAATCTTTACATGAGGTCATAAACAGCCTCTGACCATGTCTGAGGAATCCTGGTGAACAGATGTAAGGGTTAATTTCATGTCAACATGACTGGGCTAGGGGGTGCCCACATAGCTGGCAAGACATTATTTCTAGGTTTGTCTATGAGGATGTTTTGAGTCAGTAGATGACTGAGTAAAGGTCACTCTCCCAGTGTGGATGGGCACCATCCAGTCCTCCAAGGGCCCAAACAGAGCAAAAGGCAGAGGAGGATGACTTCACTCCTTCTTCTCGAGTGGGGACATCTCATGCCGTAACACACAGTATGCTTATGGTCACACTGTGAACCTCATACCACATGCTTCTGCTTCTTGGCCTTGGGACTTGGATTGATTACACTAGTGACTTTCCTGGTTCTCTGGCCTGTGGCAGATGGCAGACTGTGGGACTTCTTGGCCTCCGTAATCTCATGAGCCAATTCCCGTGATAAATTACTCTCTCTTCCTCTCAATATATCCTATTGGTTCTATTTCTCTGGAAAACTCTTCCTAAAGCAACAAAAGTGTTAGAGACTGTAGCTAGGTATACACAGTCTAATTTTCAAAACTTGGAAAAATATAGATGTCATTTCTCCAAGAGAGATTTCCAAACAGATGGTTTGGAAGAAAAAAGGTGACCACTAATAGCTAGCATAGGTTCACACAGTCCAAGTCCTGGCCAGACCAAATCTATGTCCTTTTTTGAAACAGTTACTAGCCTGACACATTTAAGATGTCCTGCAAACATCAAGGCTGAAGAGGTAGCTGGGTACGGTAGCGTGTGCCTATAATTCCAGCTACTTGGGAAGTTGAGGTGAGAGGATCGCTTGAGGCCATAAGACCAGTCTGGGCAGCGTAGCAAGACTCCATCTCTACCAATCAATCAGTCAATAAAAATAAAATTAGCCAGGTGTGGTGGTGGGTGCCTATAGTCCCTAGAGCTACTCAGGAGGTTGAGGCGGGAGGATTGCTTGAGGCAAGGAGTTTAAGGCTGTAATGAGCTATTATTGCACTACTGTACGCCAGCCTGGGTGACAGAGCAAGACCCTGTTGCTAAAAAAAATGAAAAAGTTTGAAGGGATGTTTCAGGCAAGGGGCTTGCCATATCACTTCATCCTGGGACCTGCCCTATTCTTTAAAAAAAAATTTTTTTTTAATTGAGACATAATTCACATATTACAAAATTCATCCCTTTAAAGTGTGTCATTGAGTCATTTTTAGCCGCTTCACAAAGTTCCACACCCATCACCACTAATTCCAAATGTCTGGCTTGTTTTTATCAATGACTTAGATGATGTTACAGAGACCTTGCAAAACCTAATCTGATGACTGACACCAAGGGTCTGGGTTCATGTTGGCAGAGGAAGGGAGGGTGGGACAAAATTCTTTACTGGTTCTGCATTTAGAGGATACCAAGCCACAGTGACAGTCAATCACAGGACAGAGGCAGCAAGTGCTGCTGTGGGCTGTGGCCACCCTGCAATGTCCAGCATGTGGCCCACTCCGCATGCCAGGTGGACGGCTCACTCCCCTGCCTCTCGCCCTGCAGAGCTATCTGACACTAGCTGGGCTGGCTAAGGTGTTTTTTCTTCTTCTTTTCAATCTGCTTTGCACATGGAGTGAATTAACCATTCTGAGACCTCACTTAATGAAAAAAATTAATTTGGAGAATGGCTCTCATCTCCCTGGCCGCACAGGCACAGCGCGATGGACCGCTAATGCCTCCATTAGCCACCGCCTCTGATGGTTAAGAGGCTGGGCTGTGGAGCCTGCAGGGTCTGCTGATATTGCTGACAGTTGAGTGGGATCATCTGGAGCCGGTAGGCTCCGACGGGCTTTTCCCTTCTATGTAGTTCAGTTGGGGGTGGTGGCCGCTGTGAGCACCACCCACCTGGCTCTGTTTCTAGGGAGCCATGTGGGGGTGACTTCTGGGGACATGGAGAATCCCTGGCTCCAATGCCCACTTAGCTGCAGAAGAGCATTTAGAGGACACTGAGCCACAGTCACGGTCAGTCGCAGGACAGAGGCAGCAAGTGCCGCTTCTCTCAGCCCTACTACCTCCCGTCTCCCAAATTCTCCTGGAAGTCTCACTAGTAGTTCAAGCCCTACCTCCTCCAGGAAGCATTCTGGAGCATCTCCTGGGATGGCAGCGTTCTCTAAGCCTCCTCCCTGTTAACGCGTGAATGCCTGGCAGTCACGCACAGTGTACTGGTTGCTTCTGGAGTGAAGGTGCCGTTGTGTAAGCCACAGCTCAGGCCCTTGGGAGCAGGGGCCACACCCTGTACTTCCAGTTTGTTCCGGAACATACGGCACAGGGTACAGCCCAGCCAATCCCAGCAGGAGAACTGAATAGTGTTTCACTGTGGTGTCTGCCATGATACGCTGTGCAGATCCCCCTCGGGAATGGAGCACTGCCTCCCCGCTGCTGGAAGTGCTGTGTAGACAGCCCTCAGCTGCCAGCCCCCAGGGCGAAGAGCGCTGCCCAGCCCAAGGTCACACCCCCTTCCTCAGGCAGTCAACACCTGATGACCACAGACATGGGGGTATCAAGGCCTGCCCCTTTACTCCATCTTGGGACAGCTCTGAAAGAGTCACCCCAACTTCAGAACCTTCCCTACAGGTTCAGAGCTCTCTAAGGCCGCACTGCAGCCCAACCTCTCTGCTGACCCTGTGTGCTCCCTTGATCTTCCACCAGTATTGATCCCAAGGGCATTCTTTGAAAAGCGTCTGCTGATCATCATCGTCCCAGAGCCTGATTCCCAGGGAACTCAGGCTGCAACATCCATTCATCGCCTCAACGTGTTCATCTCTTAAATGCAGCCAGGGTGCAGTGTGGAGAGAAAATATCCTCCCCAGAGGTGAGGGACGTCACTCAGGGTAAACTCTGGCAGTGCGCCAGGTCTCCGGCTCTGCAGGGAGTTTGCTCCTCTTGTCTGCAGGCTCTGGGCAAGAAGCTTTGAGGGGAGAGGGATGAGCCTCAGCAGCCCCCCTTCCAAGCAATAGGTCTCCAACTTGCGTGGGGCCAGAGCATCAAAAGGCATGCTGCTCTTTGAGGAATGCATGGAACACTTGTTTAGTACATTTATGTGGCAAAATGCATAATTTTGTCTGAAATCAGCAAATGTCTTTTATTAGCTTTCAAAAACAAACAAGTGGTTACCAGTTGTTCAAATGTCAAGAACATTCTTAAGGAGGAAACCTTTGAACTGTCCATGAGCTTAATTTTTTTTCTGCATAATGGAAAAAAGACATCCACAACTCACTGGGCTCGGTGCATGGCATCAGGAGCAGTCTGCAGGTGACCACTCAGGAGGGGCCTCCTTCCCTGTCAGCCCAGGCTCTGCCCCCTCTGACAGTGGGGGCAGGGCTTTAACAGTGGATCCAGGGGAAGGAACAGTTGATTCTGGGGCCCTGCCCCTGGAGGGAATGCTGGGCAAGGCTTTCTGGGTTTGCTGCCTCACTCACAGGACAAAAGCCCCCTCCTCACTGCAGACACCTGTGTTCCACATGTACCTCAAAAGCCTTCCTGAGCAGCTAGGACCCCCTATGACCTGTAGAGTGGGCCAGCACTAAGACCTTGTTTCTAGGTGCTTTATAAGAATTAGCTCCTTTCAACTTCCTGACTAGTGAACTCATGTCATAGAAGAAGGGACAGAGCTTTCAAGAAGTGCCGTAATTGGCAAGATCATAATGTAAGTGAGTAGAGGAGGTAGGATTTCCATCCAGCTGCTAATTCCAGGGCATGTCCCTTAACTGCTATGCAGTTCAGCTTGCTAACAGCCTCAGACTTAAACAAGTGGAAAATAAAAGCAGCAAGGCACACAAAAACACTGAGCGCGCAGCTGGAACTGGGATAGGACACAGACCTCGATGAAGACTAGGATTCCGGGTCCCAGTCTGAGCATCCGTGCTCCAGGCTGTGGGAAATTGCACAACCCCAGCTTCGGCAAATGCCTGTGCTGCCTGGAGTCTGCAGCTATCGGATACCAACTCCAACTACTTTCCAGGAAGACGGAAATCCACAGGCTCCTGTAGCCCTTGCTAGGAGAACCACCGAGCCACCAGGGGGATACAGCTGGCCCCTTCCCTTCACGGTCAGGGGGAGATCAGAGACATGGCACAGATGCTGGCTGTGCCCTTTGGCCACCAAATCTGATTCTGGTCACTTCTCCTTTTGCCACCATGTGTGCCCAGGAAATGCAAGCCCCTCCCATTGTAGTGTAAGCCCAGAATATTAGGAAGGTGAACCTGCTGCACACAAGCATGGACTTCCAAGGTCAAATACACAGGTAGGACACTTAGCAAGGCCACTACTATGTATGGGTCATTAGCTGGGACGCTTAGGGGTCGACCTGATAATATTCTGCAGCTGCTCTTTGAATGTCAGAATCCCGTGACTTCCCGCAACGGACTCAGGAGATCCCCTACTTTGAGACAATAAGGTCCTTAAACTCTATGGCTGTCTGCTCTTCTCCTGAAAGTCTCCATCGCCTGGGGACTCCATGACAGCTACAGGCTGTGAATGAGTAATGGATTTTACCGCATCAAGAAGGGGAATTAGAGTGGGGCACCCTGCCCGCCGAGCACATGCCCCGTCCCCAAGCATAGCTGCTGCCTGACTTGCACAGTCTTGCCCCAAACAGTCAAGATGTTTGCTCTGTCCAGCTGAAAACTCTGCTCTTCCATCCAAGCTGACTTCCTCTAGCTTGGGTCCCTGTGGACATGGAGGCAGCTGCCTCTTATCCCTCCGCATAAATCTTTCATGAGTTTCACGGCATGGTGTTCCTTCCTTCCAGCCTCCTCTTCCCTGGCCCCAGCCCTCCAGTGCTCCTCACAGGACATACTTTCAACCCCTTTAATCATCTTTATTGCCTCACTTTGGACTCTGGCCCGTCCACATCCTTTGGGAGGTGTGCTGACCTAACCCGGGCATCAGTGGATGTTGCTCGGCGGAAGCTCAGCTTCCTAGCTGTTGCATGCCACACTTCTCTTCCTACATCCCTGGGTCATGCTGCTGCTTTCCAGAGGTCTGCCATTGTCCAGGGTCTTCCTGCTGAATGAGGCGACCTGGCCCAGAAATGGACATGCGGGCTGATTTGGATGCTGGGCGGCAGCCTGCCATTGCCTGGGCCCAGAGAGGAGGGGCAGAGGGTGACACCTCAGGAAGCTCGGGGACTCTCCACGCTTCCCAGACACACATTCTGGGTCTTCCCTGCCACCAGGGCCAGGGGCAGAGGACATAAAGCCTCTGCTCTCCCTGACACCTCCCAGGCCCCTGTGAACCCCATTCTTCCTTAAGGGGTGCTCCCTTCTTCCCTCTACCAGGAACCCAGAAACCAGGAGTTTGCCTCTGTGATGCTGCAAGGTAAAAAGGCAGCACACACAATGCAATGAACTGTACTCTGCTCTGGTCAAGGCAGGAAAAGGGCTGGGTCTACCTCTCCCTGCTCAGGATGGTCCCTTTTGATGCCTGGTGCTTCTACAGAACGTGTCTGGTGGTTCTGATTTCTAAGCCAGGACACTGCCCTCTTCCCAAGCTACTTGTACATTTGCTATCCTCTGTGAATGTGTTCAGACGTACTTAACCCACCAGTGGCTGACAAGGCAGTCTGGGCACCCAGGCCTACATCCACCCCAAGAGTTGCAGTCACCAGCTAATAATCGATACTCAGAGCCTGCAGGCAGAGGGAAGGATCAGAGACCTCGGTCTCGGTCTAAGGAGGTGGGCAGCCAGCATGTGCACAGGCGCTCCTAGTGTTCTGAGCAAGGCAGGTCCACTGGCTGTTTCTTGGCTGAGAACATTCACTGTTCATTAAAGGTAAAACCACAAGCCATCATCTTTATCTAAGAATACACTCCCTATAGAGGAACACCTCATTTTAATTCCTCAGGCATAAGCCTTTTTGTTCTTTCTTTTTTTGGTATTTCCATCCAGAAATAATTTATGCACGTTCAAGCAAAAAATACACTCTAACTCCCCCTTTTGCATAAATGGCCACACATAAGAAACATAGCTCTGCACCTGAATTTTTCACTTTAAATATACCTTGAAGACCTCCCCTGATATGGAAGCCTTTTTGAAAATAAATGCACATGTTCCGGCTGCATGCTCCTATCCAGGGCTACCTCATTGCACCTTTCCTGACCCCCCCGTCACCCAGGACTCTGAGCTCCACAGGAGGTCCTGATTTCTGCCTTAGTTTGAGTGGGTTCCCCCAGGAATTTGGGAGCAATAGCCTGTGCCATTGCTGATCTGTGTGTTGCGCACGGCAGCAGAGCCAGCAGGCATGAGGGACAACTCCCAATGACCAGAAAGGAGGAAAGCAGATACCCTTGCACTTGCGAGCTCCAGGAGCCTCCTGGAGGCCAGGACTCAAAACACACAGCCAGCTAGGTCCCATTTTTCAGGGCCACTATTGTTGCTTTGAGGTCAGTGGAAAGAGCATTTTTCCTCCTGAACTGCAAAGCCTGGGCACTACCTGGCCCCCAGGAAGAGGCAGTGGTGATGGCTCATTCTCAGCCAAACTCCCGAAGGGAGCCAATCCCTAGACCAACAAAAGAGGTGGAGCCGCCACTCTGCCTGTGGGGGAAATCCCCAACTAGTCACCAACCCATGATGCCACCAACCCCATCTCATCGGGGTCAGCTGGTGACTGGGAAAAGCAAAATACAGGCCCAAACCGACGTCGCTGCAGACGGCAGACGCAGGAAGGAAAACCCAAAGCTCACGACGAAGTCTCTCCTACCTTCGATCGTTTCTCCTCCTGCGGAACAGCTTCTTGGTGTGTGCGATCTCCACTTCATGGGGCATCGGGTGGTAGCCCTGTGTCGTGAGGGGGGAAAAGGGGATCATGAATAACTTCTGAAAGAGAGCAAAACACCTCTGGGACTGCACTAACTATAGCAGCATCTAACACAGAAAGACAGCAAGAGTTTGGAGAGACTAGACTCTGACCGCCAAATCCAGACTGAAAAAGGAAAACCGGTAGAGTCAGTAGACTTCCTACCAGGCAACGATGCTGGAATGACAGAATCAACAGTATGGACAATGAGGACCTTAGAATCCATCACATTCAAGTTCTTGAATTACAGATGAGACATTTGAATCTGGAAAGATGAACGCGCTGGTTCAAGGTTTTGCAGAGAATGAGCAACAGAGCTGGGGCCAGGTTTTGCAGCTCATGGGCTGTATGTCCCAGGGCAAATTACTTCTCTGAGCACAGGTTCCATAACAAAATGGGAATGTTAACTTTCTTCTCTGGGCTATTGAGGGGACCAGTGAGGGGAAGCCTGAAAACCCTAAGCCCTGTGCAGAGGAAATTTGTCTCCTAAACCTAGCCTGGACACGCTCAGTGAAGTAATAATCATTATTATTATTATTAGAGACAGGGTCTTGTTCCACCCAGGCTGGAGTGATGTGGTGAAAATAAGGCTCACTGCAGCCTTGAGCTCCTGGGCTCAAGCAATCCTCCTGCCTTAGCCTCCCGTGTAGCCAGTATCACAGGCATGCATCACCATACCTAGCTAATTTTTTGATTTTTTGCAGAGATGGGGTCTTGCTTTATTGCCCAGCCTCCTTCAACTTTAAAGGAAGAACTAGGGAAAATTCTATGGCTGGTCTTTCATGTATTGTCATCTGACAGCAACCATTTATACATCTACATCAAGTCTGGAGAGAGACCCTCTACTTGTAACCCAGGGCTGATCCTGCAAATGCAGGACCGCAAGCAGAGCTACTTGTACAAGCTGGGCTGATGGCCACCTCTGTTCTTACCGCCTCTTCCCATCCCTCCTCCAACAGAAAAGTGTGTTCTGGTGTGGACATGGCAGAGAGCACCACCGTGCACTATCATTCCTTTATGAGTAGCCTGGAGTGCAGTAGGGGGTACCTAGGTCTGGAATCTAGTGGGAGGGAGTGGTCTGGCTTGGACCTGGGACACCTGGGTACAAGCCTGGATGCAGAGCCCACAGCCTGAGTGTGACTCCCACCCACCTGCAGGGACCTGGGCAGGCTGGATGAGGGGGAGCCAAAGGGTCCAGGATGCTGGAAAGTGGTCAGAGCGGGTCCATTTGGGCCCACCCCCCACCTTACAGGCAGGGAGCCCAAGGCCCAGAGTGGTCACACAGTGAGTTAGAAATTGCAGTCCTGTGGGCTGCAGCCCTGGCCCCTGTGGTGGGGCATGTGCAGCCCTCTGGTTCAGGCTCCATAAAGGAACTCCCGCTGTTCTGCCTTCACAGGGCTCAGCCCCCAAGCACGTGGGGGAAACTGACCACCCTGGCTGTGATGGGACAGGCCAGTTTTGGGGAGCTTCCCACAGGGGTAGTGGGAGGACAGCAGACTCAGGAGGACACAGGGACCTTGGAGTTAATGGCCACTTGGCCTGGACTGGATTGAGTACAGCGAGGGAGCAACACATTTCAAAATATACTTAATAACAAGCCTTTCCTCTCACCCCGTCTCTCTTGCCTCCAACAATCTAGCCAAGAAAGCATGAATGAATTCCGGGCTCCAGACAGCCACAATGGGCCTCTGGGGCCTTAGGATGTGCTTTGTTTAATGGTTTTCTCAAAGGATATTATTTGTTTTCTTTAATACAAAACACAAATAAGGAAAAACACCAAGTCTTCCCCTCTCATTTCCCCTCTCCCACCCTGACTAGGCTCCAGGCTGGCCCCCTTCCCTTCTTCCCTCCCTCCCTGCCTCCCTGGGTCACTTCAGGAACACGCTGGGTGTGCCCCAAGTAGACAATGGACAGGAAGCTGAGGCTCCCCACCGAGAGGTGGCTGCGGCCTGGACTGTGACCTCAGACGTGAGGCTGGGCAGAGGGAACGGGCCATAGCATCTGGTATAACATGAGCCCTGGGGGTGCCAGCCTCTTCGGTCTGGGCCTCCAGCCCTGGGCTCTAACCCACCTCCTGGCATCCCTATCCGCACACAGACAGCAGCCATGGGGAACTAACCCTGTCCCAAGACTCAGTGTGGCTCGATGGGGCATGCTGGGCCACTCAGGGCTTCTCATGAAGGCACTGCTCATGAGGATGGAGAAGCTCTATTGTATGCTCTTTTTGGCCTGAGGCTGGCAGACCATAGTGAGGCCAAAAATCAGTGGAACAAAGTGGCAGAGGTGACAGAACAAAGCCTTGTACCCTCTGAGGTCCTCCGTCTCCAGGAATAATCCAGGACTGGTCCTACCTGCAAGGTCACCTGGAACCTCAGCCCCTATGTGGCATCTAGGTGAATAAATGAATGAACCTTGCTGCCTTCCCTGGGGCCTTTTACATAGAATTGCTGGCACCAGAACCTCCTCCTGCAAGCAATGGGGGGCACTGTGTTGACACACGCTCCACTGAGAACCCCTCAAAATCAGCCACCTTGTTCTTCAAACTCAAGATGGTAGCTAGTACCAAGAGATACATTCAACTCAGGGTGCGTCCTACTCTCCCCCCAAAACAAGAGCACTTGGGTGTTAACAGGAGGCAAGTGTGAGGCCAGCAGAAGAAAGGAGGTGGTCTCTACTGAGCCACATACCTATCACCAGATGTGCAGCTTGCCTAGGTTGACAGAGCTTCGTTAAAGTCGTTGGTGAGAGGTAAGGCAATTTGTGAGTGGTCTTGGCAGCATTGTTCATAAGAGCCAAAACATGGCAACAACCCAATGCCCACCCACTGATGACTGGATAAACAAATTATGGTTACATCTATACAATGGAATATTATATGGCCATCAAGAGGAAGGAAGTTCTGAGCCATGCTACAACACGAATGAACCTTGAAAACATCATGTTCAGAAAAAGAAGCCAGTCACAAAGGACCACCTAGTGTATGATTTCAGTGTTTAAGAAACGTCCAGAAGAGGCATTATCTGCAGAGATGGAAAGTAGATTACAGGTATTGATCGACTTATGACCTATGCAACTTACGACCATTCGACTTTACGACCACAATCGCTAGCCACGGCTGCTCCACGTCTGGCAGCGCAAACGTTGCCCAGCTGGGCGTACGACAGTGCGGACCAGCTTCCGGCAGCACTACCATCTCCACGTGCACCATTTCAACTGTTATCCCAGGCTCGGTACAGCAATTTGTGTTTTGTGTCTTGGATATTTTTTGTCAAACCCCTCCCAATAAACTTCTTATACATTTCGAAGCAATGGACCCAAACATCGAACGATTTGCAAGGATTGAACGGATGGCGCACAATGTGTTTCATCCGTATCGTGAAATTTATGAAGAAAAAAAGAAACATACAATTCAGACAAAGCTCACCATGTTTATGAAAAAACCAACTCTGGTAACCCCAACTGCTGCCTCAGATGATGACATCAACGATCTGCAGCCAAGCACCAGCGGCCAATAAAATGTTTCGTACATGTTTATACATTTTGATATGTTTTGCAATTGAGAAAATGTTTCCTATGGTATTTTTTACACCTGTATTTTGTATTTTTGTATGCACCTGTATTTTGTAATTTTGTATGTTTGCAAATATTAAACCAGTTGTACTGGTAATGCAGTGTTTTACTTAAACCTGACGAATGTAAAAATAAGAAACAAAATGGTGTAGAGATGATACAAATGGCATAGAATGAACAAAGAAAATTATGATATATAACAATCATGAAAGAAAATTATGATAAAATATGACTTAAAGATTTTTACAACATCATTTCACAGTACTGTACATATAGCCTACTCAACTTACGACCAAATCGTGTTACGACCGGTCTGTCGGAACCAATCGTGGTCGTAAGTCGAGCACTAGCTGTAGTGATTGTCAGGGCCTGGGAAGAGGGAGAATGAAGAATGACTGCTAATGGATGCTGGGTTTCTTTTGGGGTGATACCAACACTCCAGAATTAGATAGTAGTGATGGTTGCACAACCTTGTGAATACACTAAAAATCACTGAGTTGTACACTCTGAAAGGGTGAATATCATGGTATATAAATTATATCTCAATTAAGAAGGTTAAAAATATCTGGGGGCAGTATATTCCAGGTAGTGGGAATGGCACATGTTCAGAGGAAGACAAAAAGGAGGAGGAGGAGAAAAAGGAGGAGGAAGGAAGAAAGAAGGAAGAAGAAGAAAAGGGAAAGAAGGAAAAGGAGAGGAGGAGGAAGAGGAGAAGGCAAAAGAGGAGGGGAAGAGAAGATCCATCAAAATAAGAAGCCCCCCCCCCCCACCATTTTCTCTCAAGGAAACAGCTGCCCTAAAACATTACCTGTTAAGATAGGGCTGGAGAAGGTGGCATGTCTCAGGCGAGGGGCACCCAATGACAAGAACCACCAATATGTTCCTGAAATCTGGAAAAAAGCAGACGTTGTTGCTTCTGGTGGCCTGGTCAGGGGAGCTGGTATTCTGGCTTCAGACCAGAGACCCCTCCTTCCTTTTTAGAAAGGATAGATTCCTTGAGTGGTAAATGGGAAATGTATCCTTTAACAGCACACACAGTGGCCTTTGCTTTAGTTCTTTGCTCAGCAAATCCTTCTACTCTGTGCTTTGAAATGGCCCCATGTAGGTATCAGTCCAGGTATGAGTGCCCCTCCACCCCCCTGCACTCCCCACATGAGGGAGCCAGCCCTTGGGTTTCGCAGCTGGCTTTCTGCATGTCTGGTCTACCTGAGTCAGCTGTGCCTCTGTGGCATGGCTGGATACCCACTGGGCCCTGCCTACCTTCCCCCAACCTCTCTGCATGAGAACCAATCTCCCCTGAGCCCTGAGACCTGGCTGCAGTTCTCCATCTGTCTAACATCTGACCACTTCCGGTAACTAAATGGGCCTGAGAGACAAGTGGATTATATAAATCAAGCCTCTCCAGGGAGGGAGGGAAGCTAATACTCCTTCCACATGCAGCGCTGGCAGATACACGTGGAACACACATGCGCATACACTCCCGTCCTGAGGTCAGCGCTTGTGTAAGACACGGCATGGAGGGGCGGCATGCTATTGCTGTGGCTGCAAACACATGTTATGTAAAATCAGCCCATTCCACAGCAGGCTGAGGCCGGTATCTCACAACCCAGTGTGGTGGGTATTTCTGACGGATTAAGGGCAGGCCCAGCAGAGCTCTGGCCCCAGAATGTGAGCCCCAGAGAGTTAATAACCCTAGGCTGGGAGTGCAAGGGCCCTGTCTTGTGATGACAGCCATAAAAAAGTAATAACTCTTGAGTCTGGGGGTGAGGAGAGGGGGACGGAGGGCAAAACAAACAGTGAGCAGGACACATGTGTGCCGGGTGGCTCAGTGACCAGCTGACACTGTGATAGGAGGGACACGCCTCCCGTAGGCAACAGGCTCCCAGCCGCCCACCGTCCATGCCTCCGCCCCCATCCCTCTATGCACCTGCCATCTCATACATATTGTTGTTTCAGGCACTGTAAATACTGTACTGAAACAGACAGGCAAGATGCTTGTTCTTACACAGCACACATTCTAGTGAAAGGAGAGAGACAATAAGGTAGATCATATGATAAAGGATTATGTTTTGCTACAGAGCAAAACACAACAGGGCAAGGGGATGAGGGACGTAGGGGTAGAGGGGGTCAGGGAAGACCTCTCTGTTCAGACAACACTGGACATCCATCCACCCTTGCTTCTCTCAATCAACAAATGCAGAAGGCCGCCACGCCACCACATATCAGATGCAGAATATCAGGAGAATAAGACCCTGTCCCAGGCCTAGGGGAGCTCAAGGAAACACAGACAAGGAAGCTGATATGTGCCATGTGCCATAGTTGAAATTGAACGGGTGCCTCTGGCAGCCCAGAGGAAGGACCCGGAACTTCTTGGGAGAAAAGTGAGGAAAGGTTCTGCCAAGGGGGTGATAGTTGAGTGGACCCCTAAGGCATTGGACACGGGCCCAAGAGAGGAGAAGAGGGGATGCCACAACCTCAACCCGCAGGCCAATGGGCTGCAGCATCGCCATGGGCTGAGAGCGGGGAGATGGGCTGGGCCCCTGCGTGCAGATGATGCCCTGGCGTTCTGAGGGCCAGTGCCTGGGCTCCTGACCACAGTGCCTGGTGTGACCCCATCTGTAGAGTCCTCCTTAGCCTCCGTAGGAGGTAGAACTGTGTTCCCCAAAAAGACTGGTTGGAGTCCTAACTCCCGCATACCTCTGAATGTGCCTTTATATGGAATTAGGGTCTTTGCAGACAGAATGAAGTTACAATGAAGTAAGTCCTATGGGATTTGGTTGGGCCCTAAAGCCAATGATGGGTGTCCTTATAGGAAGAAGGAAATATGGACATGGAGAGATGGAGGAGACACACAGGGAAGAAGGCCACGTGAAGATGGAGGTAGTGTTTGCAGTAAGGCAGACACCAGCCCAGGAGCGCCAAGGATTGCTGGCAGCTAGGGAAGCTGGGAAGAAGCGTGGAAGGCTCCTCCCCTAGGGCCTCGGAAGAGAGCGTGGCCCGGCCAATGCATCTAGCCTGTGAGAAGATGCATCACTGTTGCCATCAGCAATGGGTCGGGGTGTGGAAGTCCCCATTCCCCACCCTCCCTGAAGAACGAACCTGCTTCCCTGGAGGCCACAGTGGAGCTACCAGTTGTCCAGCACAGCCCGTTTCCTTCAGAGGCTGAAAAAGGCTCTTGTCTCCATCACTGCCTGCCAGGTACGGTGGCCGGCATGCACTTAGGGGCCTCTGGTGTAAAAGCTGTTTGTCTCTAGCCAGTCCTTACGTGAGGCTGGGAATGTGACCACCCTGAGAGCCCCATGCCTCTCTCCCATGCCTCCTCCTTCCGCAGCCAAGGGTCCTCTGGGTGATGACATGGGTTGAAGCGTGGTCTCCAAGTTCTTACGCTGAAATCTTAACCCCTAGTTCCTCTGAATGACCTGATTGGGAAAGAGGCTACTGCAGATGTTATCGAGTCAGGATGAGGACACGCTGGAGTGAGCACGTGAGGCCCGGGCCAATGAGATTGATGTCTTTGTGAAAAGGCAGCTGTGTGAGGACTGGGGGAATGCTGCAAGAAGCTGAGGGGCCACTGGAAGCTGGAGGGGGCGACGGTCCCTCCCTGGCACCTTAGAGCAAGTGTGGCCAACACCTGGATGTTGGAATTCTGCCTCAGAACAGTGGGACAAGAAGTTTCAGTTCTAAGCCACCCAGTTTGCGGTCCTTTGTTATGGTGGCCCCAGGAAACTAACCCAGGTGGAGCCGTGGGCAAAATCACCCAGGCTGGAAAGGGCTATTTTTCTGAGTATATTTCCTTTGCCAAAATTTGAATTTGAGTTTGAGATCTGAATTTGTATATGTTGAGTGTTCACCAGGTAATTCCACTGTATTTCAGCCCATGTTTATGGAAGAGGAAGAGAAGGCTTAGTGAGGTCAAAGAAGTTGCCCACAGTAGCCCAGTGAGTTAGCAGGAAGCCTGTGCTTCCAGCTCGAAGGCACAGGGTCCCCATGGCAATGTCACATGGCCTACAGTACCGGGGCAGAAATGGGAGGCCAACCCCCGGGAGCATCAGAGAGCTCTCTCCCGCCCTACCACAGACCCTGTGGTGCTCAGCCATGCACCCCAGGCCTCCAGAAGTGAGGGGGAGGGGCCAAGAGCAAGTCCCTCCCTGTGCAGCCTCATTTCCGCAATCAGAGACAGGCAGTCCCCCCAGCAACCACTATGCTTCCCCCCAGGCCCAGCGGTGGGAGAGCTGGTGTTCGCCAGGCACTGGTTCAGATGGTCTCCCGTGTCTGCCTGGCATGCCCTTGCTGTGATCCCAGAGATGACCATAGCCACAGCCCTCTTGGCAGGCTCACCTGCTCACCTCCCTTCCCCTCTCCAGAAAGGGGTATTCATGGCCACCAAGCCACCCTGTCCTTCATTCCACAGGCTGGGAGGTGGTGGGGCATGGGGTCCCCTGGCTGCTACCCCTGCCCCAATGAGGTTTCAAAATGCCCCGCAGAGCTCAATTACATTGCACGTGAAGCCAACATCCACTTAACCTTCAAGGAAAATCTTCCTGACAGTCTCATGATCTTTGACCTCTGACCCCGGACCACAAACCTAGGTCCGATAGAAATCATCCAAGCCTAACTAACTCTAGGTCTATTATCTTTCTGTCTCTCACACAGCAGCTTTTTGAAAAATAAGAAAGCATTTACAGACACAAGAAAGTCTTCCTCCTGCTGAGTTAAAAACAACTACACTAAATACTGCCTTTGCGAGGAAATGGTGCAGCGTGCAGTGGTGGGGATCCTAGCCCCGGCCAGGGAAGGGAGGGAGGTCTCAGGCAGGAGGTGGCCACACCAGGGCTCCTCAGCAGGCACACTCTGCAGCTCCCACCCTGCTCCCTCCCAGCTGACCACCTGTCTGCCCCTGGATATCCACTCTACCCTGGCCTCTTGGAAATTGCAGTCCCCCTCCTCTTCTTCACAAGCTTCCATATTGATTACACTAGGTTTCCGTCACTCCCTGGGCACACCCAGAGAGCAGGAGCCCCATGGAGGTAGGGCAGAGCCTCAGGCCAAGTCCAGACCCTGCCAGCTCAGGACTCTGCAGACTCTCACCATCTCCAGCCCCAACCTGGGGAGATAGCCCGAGGCATGAACACTACAAAGGAACCACAGCACTTGGTTAAAGAACCATAAAAATCCCAAGCACAGCTCCTCTGAGATCAGCTTGTCTTACCAGCAGAGGCTTCCTCCTGCTGGGGGTCATGGTTTTTCATGTTTTTTTTTTTTTCCTAAGAAGTTATCCTACCAAGGTCTCCCTCCACGTGGGCAGGATGTGTGGGTCACGTCCAAGCAGAAATAAATAGGTAATGTTTCTAAAATTCCTGGAATCGCTAAGCTGCACAGCTATTCAGAGAAGCTGACCTGTTTCAGAAAGGAAAGTGGGGGAGAGTGGGCAGGCTCACCCATGTTTAAATTTGTGGTTTTCTAACTTTTCCTTTATTATTTTTTAATCAGCAGAGACCTTTTAAAAACATACCTTAGCTGAAGTTCCAATATAAAATCATAGATAATAACAGTAGACATGGAATTTCTGGAGGCTGCCACCGAGCCCTGGTATCCAATACCCTGCCTCCATCTGCCACATATCCGTGCCCTGGGGCGTTGCATTCTGTAAAGCTATGCAGCTTTAAAGCTAAAACTATGCATTCTGTAAAGCTCTGCTCTTAATACTGTCCCAGAGGCTAGCTGCACAATGAGCTAGACATTACTCTAGAAGGGCTTCAATTAGGAAACCTGGATAGGTTTCAGTGGATTCCATGACCCCCTTAAAAGTACATGTGACTATTTTGCCCAGGGCAGCCTTGTAGTGACAGCCCATGACATGCGCCCTAGATCTGGGTGGTTCTCCTCTGCACGGCACTGTGGCTCCAGAGGCTGCGTCTCTGGAACGGGCAAGACTTCCTTCCATGCTCTGAGGCAATAATCACCCCTTTCCCCCTTTTCCTTCCAGTGGGGTTTCTTACTGTAATGGCCTGAAGAGTCCTGAATAATACATTGCACACACCCTTTGGGTGACCCGGGTCCTGGCTGTCGCTAAGCCTGGATCACCGTGGACAATTCTTTTAATATTTCGTTCTGCCCTCTCCTCTCTTGCGTAAAATCAGGATGAAAATATTTGCTCTTCCAACCTCCTTTGCCACAACTATTAAGCCTTTCTTTGATTTCACAGGCCAATAAATTCTTTTTATGTTTAAAATACTTTGAGTTGGGTTTCTGTCACTTGCAACCAAGAAAATCCTAAACAATTTAATGTGATACAACTTTAGGTGTCCGTATCCAGGAAGTCATGGAAAGCAGACCTGGCCCCTCCGTTATCACCCTCCATGGGGAGTCAGGAGGAATCCACCAGGCAATGTCAAACACACATGAGATTCACTTACTAATTTCTGAACAGACAGATAAAACAGGTGAGGACACTGATGCAAAGAACAGGGACTAAGGACAAGCGGGAAAATGTTAGAAGATTGTTTCTATATTATCCAGAGTAAAATGTACAGGAAACAATTAGTAACATACCGCTCCTTCAACTACCACCATCAGGCTTCCATTCTGCAGGCAGAGCAGTGCAGGGAAGGGAGGCCGTGCCTCCGTGTGTGGCTGTGGGGGCGGAGGCACTGCAGGGATGGCTGTGACTCTGTGTCAAAGACCAAATGAGACCAAAAGGCTGTGGGCCTTCTCTAGGTCACAAGCCCAGGACAGTCTTGAACACAGGCCACTTGGGCTCATGATGTTCATGCTGCTCATGGACATGGGACAGTCACGAGAGAATGGAACTGGAGTGGACAGACACTCTCCACTCCCTGGATAGTGGGTATCTACCAAGGCCCCTGGATGTGCTTCTGAACTGAAAATGGCAATGTCTTCAAGCTGCTGCAGACCAGGGGCAGAAAGAGGCCCAAGCAATGTGAGAGGTACAAGGGGCCATGAGGAATGACAGTTTCTGTTCTGCAGCCCCCGAAGAAACTACCTGGGCATGATGAGACACTTGTGGCCTGCATCCTGGACCCTTCCGAAGTGGGGTGTCTGCAGCACAGATAAGACCCAGGTCCTCAAGAACTTTAGAGGGCAAGCTCAAGCGAAGGCAAAGCAATGCTTGCGTTCTTGCCTCTTAGGGGGAAATGACAGGCTTTGAGAAGTAGGCAACTTTGTGAAGAGTTTTAGGTACTTGAGTCGGTTCAAAGGCCATCATAGGAACTGAGCATCCACCCACTCCAGAAGAGCAGTGATGTTCAACAAACCCTCAGAGGATGCCCGCGGTGTCCTGTGAGCACACCGTGTATAGACCCGGGAAGACAAGACTCTGCCTATGTCTCCAAGAGGGGCATGGGCCCCTGGGGAAAACAAACACGTAAATTGAGTGGAGTCACAATGGAAGGACATCCAAGGTCCAAGGAGCCATGGAGGAAGGGACACCTGCCCAAGGCCACCCCTCGAAGTGAACAGAGGCTCTGAGGTTAGAGAGCAGCATGGCCCACACTTGAGAGGCTCTGCTCTGCTTCTTCTGAGCACACGCTGCTGCAGCTCATTAGACAAACTAGCAGTAATCACACTCGTGCAGGGCAGGGGCATCTGTGGGCAGCAGGGAGGGAGCCCCTGCCTAAACCAGCCCCGCAGCCATGCTAAGATTCTGAGGAGTACCCTGCTGTGCCAGGCGGAAGGCTCCAAGACCTCATGTGAATGGACAAGTTCATCATCACTGTCTTGCTCTCTGTGCTGGTCAGTCAGAGCTGGCTGAAGAGGCCATGGGCATGGGTATTAGTCTGTTCTCATGCTGCTAATAGAGACATACTCGAGACTGGGGAATTTATAAAGGAAAGAGGTTTAATGCACTCACAGTTCCACATGGCTGGGGAGGCCTCACAATTATGGCAGAAGGCAAAGGAGGAGCAAAGTTACATCTCACATGGTGGCAGGCAAGAGAGCGTGTGCAGGGGAGCTCCTCTTTATAAAAGCATCACATCTCATGAAACTCACTATCACGAGAACAGCATGGGGGAAACATCCCCCTTCAATGATCTCCACCTGGCCCAGCCCTTGGCACGTGGGAATTATTACAATTCAAGATGAGATCTGGGTGGGGATGCAGTCAAACCATATCAGCATGCCTAAGGAGGCCACAGTGAAGGAGCTCCAGAGAGCGGTGGGACCTGCCCCTCGGTATCTGCTGAGCCAGCGTGGAGTGTGCTCACGTGTACCTGTGAGAGCTGGGGCTTTGCAGCAATGCAGATCCGGGAGGCCTGAGCAGAGATCAAGTGTCAAACAGTTTGGTTAGATGCCGTCATTGCCACTTACCATAGGAACTGGCAGCAATGCCTGCCTTATTTATGCTTCTAGTTTTCTAGAAAGTGGTGATAATAAAGAAGCATACACACATCAGAGGACCGTTACGAGGATTAAATGAGATGGCTGGGCATATACAGCACTCTGACAGCCCAGCTCAAGAACACCCCACTGCACATGGAGCCCCTGGGCTGGGAAGGCCTTCCACCTGATGCTTCCTAAGTGCTTGCATCTGTGGCTGGGAAGCAGAGTACAAACCCCAAAACCGTGCTAGAACGTGGCCACACCTGTATCAATCAACTAACCACTTCCTGAGCTCCCAGGCTGTGTCTAGGATACTCTCAGGCCAAAACAGTCCCTGTAACCTCAGCTTCCTCAGACCCTGTACCACCCAGCCCTGGCCCCCGGCCCCCGGCCCCAGACCCACACTGGCACTTCCTGATCTCTCCCTTCATCTCATCGCAGGGCTCCTGGCAAAGCGTAGAGCGAGAGGAGGGAAAGCTGGAAGGAGGTTCTGAAGAGCAAGGGAGGGGCCTGTCTCCCACAGGAGCAGCCAGTCTGTGAACCTGCTCCAGGCCAGAATGTTACTCAAAGGCTCTGATGACCTCAGGCTGCGGCACCCAAGAAACTCGAGTGAGACCTGAATCTGACCAGCCTGCTGGGGCCGTCAGGTACCAGGGGCTCGGGGGTATCTAAGAAGCCGAGCCACAACACAGACAAGAACAGTGGGAAAGAGAGGGCCTCTCTCCTTGGCCTGACCAAGAACCAGCAGGGGCAGCTCAGCCTTGGTGCCAGAGGGACAGAGGGTTGAAACGTGCACCCTCCTCCAGGAAGCCAATCGTGCTTTCATTGATTCAGGCAACACATTTCTGCTGAGGCTTATGAGTGCCAGCAGCTGTACTAGATAGGTATGGGGGACGCAACAGTGACCTGGGCCACAGAGAAGAACTCCATTCCACCAGGGGGAGATGACAGGCCCCAGCTGCAGCTAAAAACACCAAGGTCATTCAAACAGAAGCAAGTGTGTGCAAAACCAAACCAAACCATAGGAAGGGGACAATGCTTTAGGGCATCAGAAAAGTCCTCCTTAAGAAAGTGACTCGTGAGCCAGACCAGAATGACCAGGTTGAAAAGATCGGGAAAAATCCAAGGCTGAGAGACAAAAAATTAAATAGGTTATTCCTATTCTGTTTAGTCTTCAATATGTGAAGCTTAGTTTCTTTACTTTAAATAAAGTAGTAGGCCTAAATTAGCAGTGCGCAACATTTCAAATTTCATGAACCAGTAAATTTAAAAATGGAGAATCACACAGTGGCTTGTGCCTGTAATCCCAGCACTTTGGGAGGCCGAGGTAGGAGGATCACTTGAACCCAGGAGTTCGAGACCAGCCTGGGCAACACAGGGAGACTCAGTCTCCAAAAATAAATAAATATATATGTATATAATTTTTTGTTCTTTAAAAAGATGAGTTTTAGGCCAGGTGTGGTGGCTCACATCTACAATCCCAGCACTTTGGGAGGCCAAGGCAGGAGAACTGCTTGTGCCCAGAAGGTCAAGGCTGCAGTGAGCCATGATTGGGCCACTGCATTCCAGCCTGGGTGGATCCTGTCTCAAGATAAATAAATAACAAAATGGAGATTTATTAGTCTTCACTCTGTCTAAAGGCATCTCATCTACCAGCACCATACTTTCATCAAGGACATAACTTTAAAATAAAAGTCCGGTACATGGACTATGTCAGTTCTATGAAAACCTCACTCCCCGATCCCATAGAATGCCCCTTACAACAGTGTCTCAGTCAAGGACTTGCCTAACTTACTCAGATTCATCTACACGTACCTGAAAAGAAATACAATTTAAATCCCATATGGAGCGTGTGTGTGTGTGTGTGTGTGTGTGTGTGTGTGTGTGTTTTGAGACAGTCTTTCTCTCTCACTCAGGCTGAAGAGCAGTGGCACTATCTTGGCTCACTGCAACCCCCACCACCCAGGTTCAAGTGATTCTCCTGAGTAGCTGAGATTTCAGGTGTGCACCATCACCCCCGGCTAACTTTTTTTTTTTTAGTAGAGATAGGGTTTTGCCATGTTGGCCAGGCTAGTCTCAAACTCCTGGCCTCAAGTGATCTGCCCCCCTCAGCTTCCCAAATTGCTGGGATTACAGGTGTGAGCCATTGAGTCTGGCCAGAGCTTATGTATTCTTTACAACACAGTATATATCAGACATTTATATGCATACACATGGTCCCTGACTTATGATGGCTCAACCTAACAAATTTCAACTTTACAATGGCAGGAAAGTGATAGGCATTCAGTAGAAGCCATGACTCCATCACAAATTGCAAGGAGCTCCTTGACTTACAGCGGGATTAGGTCCCCATAAACCCATTATAGAGTAAAAAATCGTTAAGTGGGAGCACAGTGTGCGGACACTGCCTGCTGTGCTCCCCACACACAGGGCATCTTGGACTTACGGTGGATCTTCAGGTCCTGACCCCATCGCAGGCTGAATGGCCTCTGCATAACACTGAACAGTCTGTGCCCTTCCGACCAAGACTTCTGAACGTCATAAGCAATTTCAGGGGTTTTCCAGAGTAATTTTGACTATCGGTGATCATTTTTACTTGAATCTAAGCTCAAGCAAAATGTGAAGTCTCTGTTTTTTCTCATTCTGCTACATGCCAGTGGAAAACCTCTTCACCTGTGTTGGCCTAAGCCGCGGGCCTCCGCAGCAGCTGTCAGCTCCCCCACATGAAAGTCAAGTACGCGGCTCTCCAAATAGTCTCCTTTCTTGCTTATGGCACTTCGGCCATAACCAGTTTTTGTTGAGTTTTGGTTTTGAAGGGTACACAAGGGGCTTTTTTGGTTGTTTGCTCCTTGAATCTCCCGTCTCTGGCCACTGCCCTACCCAGGCTGCTGACACACATACAACACAATTGGCTGAGTGGGCAAAGGTTGGCCACCCATTGACTGATAACCACTCAGTCCTCAGCCACTGGCGGCTCCTAACACCGAAGTTGCCTGCCCAGGACAGAAGTGAGTCCCGTGCCAGCTGCTGGGCCTTCCTAGCTTGGCATGCAGCCGGGGCGTCTCCTGCGAGAGGCTCCAGGAGGGCAGCCCCTGCAGCGGAATCACCCAGCTGCCCAACAGCAGAGGCCAGGAAAGCAGCATCTTGTCACTTTCCCCCTGTACCCTTAGTTATCCCTTCAAGTGCTCCTTTCGTCCATAGGGTTTTCAGAGGGGAGCTGGCTTTTTTTTTTTTTTTTTTTTTTTTTTTTTTTTTTTTTTTTTTTTATGATGGCCAAGTTTTCCACTGAGTTGACTTTCAGGAGTCAGGAGTAGAGAGTTGTCCTGCAAGGCCACATGGCTCCTGGCTCTGGGCACACCCCACGCTTGACCTGGAAGGTCAGAGTACGTGAGCCAGGCTCAGGAGATCAGATCCTGGGCCTTAGAGCTGCAGGGCTGCGGTGATGGACTCAAGAGCTAGGATGCAATGGCATGATCCGTATTCCTGGCTGCATCACAGGCCTCACCAAGAACCAGCAGGGGCAGCTCTGCCTTGGTGCCAGAGGGACAGAGGGCTGAAATGTGGGCCCTCTCCAACAGGGGAGGTGCTTTCTAGCTTCTCACCACCCCCTCACATGTCATCTCTCAGGAGCAGCCCATCCAGAGGAAAAGCTTCAGCCACTGCCCCCCAGCCTCCTCTGGCCTTGAGAATCACTCTAAATTTCTATTTACGGCAATGCAGCAGAAGGAGCACTGGGCTGGGGGCCAGGAGACCCGGGTTCCTGCCCTGCTGTTTGGAGTTAGACTGGAGAATGGTCAGCCGCTAATCTTTAAGGACCATCTGGGCCTCCCTGTCCCCGTGCGCCTGCCATTCCACCCCTCCTTCCAGGCTTTGTCTCCAGCCTGGGACATCTTCCCACTTCTGTTTACCCTAAAATCCTATGCAGCCTTTGCCATAGCGCAAATGCCCCTGCCATGGAAAGCTGAGCCCAGTTTCCATGAGAAGGAATCCGTCTGGTCACACCACACACTGGACAAACTTCCTAGTACTCCATCCTGCTGTCTGAATGGTCTAGATAGTTACTTAAATACTTGCCTCCCCAAACAAGCTACAAACTTCCAGGAGCTCAGGAGCCATGCTTCCTTCACTTCTGTAGGCCTCACGGTGTCTGGCACAGGGCCTTAGATACCATGAGCCTCAATAATTACTTGTTGTATAAAAAGTTAAGATGACCACTGTCCCAACAGGCCAGAGTTCGGCCGTTCTTACTGGATCCACTGGGGACCAAGAGCATTCACAGGTGACCCAGAGGCCCAGGGGTCTGTGGCCCTTAGCCAGGCAATATCTCTTGCTCTGCAAGAAGCCAGGATCCTTGATGTCCCCTAACCATGAGGCTCAGTGCTTAGTGATTGCTGTGTCTCCTTCAGTTAAAGTAAAAGGTAACAAAGACCTGGATCCCCCAGGCCTCAGTGAAACTGTAAGCTCTCCAAGGACCAAAGTGGCCATTCACTGGCTGCACGGTGACAACACAGCACAGATGCCGAGGCCACTGCTTAGCTCTGCAGGCCGCACATGTGTAACAAGTGTCTCACTTCTGTGAGACAGCAAGGCAGCAGGCACAGCGGCCAGGCACCCACACTGCTCATTTATCCTCTCTAAGCCTCACTTACCTCTGCCTTAAAATGGAGAGACTAATACCTACCTTTCATGGTAAGGATTAAATGAGATGCTGAAAAACCAAAGGAGATGACAGACAGGAACACACCTGGCCAGTTCTGGACTACATATTTGCTGAACCCAAATGGAACTGCTCAAGCCAGACCAACTTACAAAGAGGAGGGTCCAAGTGGACCCTGGTCCTGAGAGTTCAAGCCATACAGACTAGGAGTGTGTCAGGACCCATAGGAGAGCAATATGTCTGGAGGGGTCACACAAAGTAACACAGGCAGGACGGTGAGACCAGGAGTTCCACCTGCGATGGATGGGCAGCCCAAACGGTGACCCCAGTCAGCACCAACATGGGGTCCCACCCAATGCCCCTACTGGGTTATGGTCATTGATTGTAGAAGACAGGGACTCTCTGCCCTGGATTTGTGCTGTCTACTGATGTGAAAGGCTGGAGGTCAAAGTAAACTCTGGATCAAAGCTGAGCCCACAGCATAGGCAAAGACTAGGGGACTCAAGGGACTCCTAAGCTTACCCCGCCCCCACCCCATGTCAAAGACCTAAGTTTCACCTCCAGAATCGCACCTTACATGTTGCAGATGCTGATGAGACTGACAGCTGGGGAAGAAGTGGAGAGAGAGAGAGGATCTGTGGGAGATGGTTAGAGCCCCTGCACTAAGCTTGCCAGACCTGTGATATTCCTTGGCTGTTTTCAAAAGGTTCTACTGGCTCCTCCCAGGACACCTCAGGGTGGCAAGAAGATAAAGAAAAAGGAGACAGCAAGCCCAGGCTTGGCCATCCCTGAGCCAAGCCACATGCGGAGGAGCTGGCCCAACAATGGCAGGAAGCTCCCTGTGAACTCTTTCCTTCCCCTCCAGTCCTGCCCGATAAAGAGGCTCCCTTCTCCTGAGTGAGCAATGCCAGTTTCCTGGAAGGTATTCAGAAAGCCTTCACCATAGAAGGAGCCAAATGATGTCTGCGTGGATTATGAGCTATCATAACGATAGCAACGATGTATCATGTATGGAAACAGGCACTGAGTGAAAAGTTTTGTGATACAGTAACTAATTTAAACCTCACAATAGCCCGGAGATGTAGGTACTAGGATTATTCATTCCCTACAAATGAGGAAAAGGAGGGGTAGAGAGATTGAAGAGCAGGGCTAAAGAAATACAGCAAGTAAGCAATGGAACTACGGTGGCACCTCAGAGTTCTCTAACATCAAAGCCTCTTCCTATGAGGCTCAGGATCGAACTGAACTGAACGCTCATAAAAGTGTCAGTCATGAGACCCAGCACGGACCGCAAGCAAGTACCCATCCCGAAGTGTGTGCGTGGGTTCCCCCAGGTTCCATTATAATGATTCTGCACAGCAAGGTCACACAGCAAGTACTCAACAAATGCTGATTGATAGATAGAGTGAGCAAATGAATGGATGAATAATGAATGTGGCTTTAAACATGCTACAGAAAGGGTTAGCCCCACTTGTAGTGGGCACTCACTCTGTAAACAAGTCCAGCATTGAATGCATAAATTGACAGGGTCGCTGTAACTGGGCTGTGCCAGAGCACCTCACTTCTTCCCTCTCCCTCCTTCCAAATTCAGAAACAAACAGCTGTGCTGCTCCCTGTTAACCTGATCAGTACCATAAGAAAATAATAGATCTCCTGGACAAGTGTGTGGTCAAAAATTAAAAAGCATAAGGAATTCGTGGAAATGACAAAGGATAAGGTCTTATGGAGGTTTCCAATTAGGAAGAAAGATTAGATGGACAAAGATGAGTTCCTAAAAAGCTGCTTGCATGCAGAAAAATCTCCGTATGGAACAGTGTTTTAAGTGTACTAGGAAATTATACGTCCTGTCCCAAATATCTTTAGTAAATTAGGCAATCAACTCCAACTTGTTAATTTTATGAGAGAACCCAGATACTTTAAGGATAATGGTTGTACCATTCTCTCTGACTATAGTGAAATTTATCACTTCAGAAATTCAATGACTTGTTCTATTCCCAGAAAGCAGCGCTAACCTTTGGTTGTGTGGATGCAGCCCATTAAAGAGTCTGCAGCACATAAAAAGGTCTTTATGGGTTGGCTTAAATTGGGCAGCCATTGGTTCTGGCCAGCAGGCTCACTCAGCAATAGTGGCCCTGCTGACGTAGCTGGTATCTCTTTCCCACCATGGCTCTGTAGCAGACAGTGATCTGACCTACTTTCAGGGGCACAGCGGTGACTCAAGAAGGAATGGGGCAGAATTTGAGAGCCTGGACTCAGGATATTGAGGCTCAGTCTCCAGGCGCTTCCTGGCCATCCTCCACTCCCAGGGCTCCTGTGGCTCTGACTGAGGGCAGCTCTCATCCCCTCCCCGCTCTGTCTCCAGAGCCTCTCCCTCCTGCAGCCCTCCTTGCCTGAATTCATTGTCCTTGGGCAGGAGGGCCGTCCATTCCTAGCCAGTGTGTCTAACTTCTTACATCTATCAGGTTTTGACGTGGGGCTTCCTAAGCCCCAAACTCACAGCCTGCAGATAAGACAGTAACATCTGCTGGGCACCCTAGGGCAACCAAAGATAGTGCCTGGGACCAGAGGGTGGCAACAGCAGCACCTGCCACCCCAAGAACTGAGTGAGGGGAGCCAACCAGGACTTATTTTCAGCACAGCCACCAGGACACTGCTCTGTTTTAAGAGCAACTAAAAATTTACACGAAGTCTGAAACGTGGTTTTAAAAATTCCCAACATATGCACCAATGCATAAGCTGCAGTTAGGGAGTCTATGCAGGTCAACCTTCCAGAGCAGGGGTCATCAGATTTCCTGTAAAGAGTCAAATACTAAGTATTTTAGGCTTTGAAGGCCATAAGTTCTCTGTCACAATAACTCAGCTCTGCAGTTGTATAGCAAAACAGCTAGAGACGTGTGGCTGTGTTCCAATAAAGCTTTATTTATAAAAACTGGTAGAGGGTGGGACTCGGCTTGTGGATCATGGCTGACAGAGCCTTGCCCTGGACACGTGTTGGAGACCTGGTGCGTCTGGCAGCAGTCTTCTCTCTCCGGGCCCTTCTCCCTACTCAGCGCTGATTTTCTGCCTTGGATAGGTACCCAGCCTCCTCACACTCTCTCCCCTACTCTTTCATGGAAGGATCTGACAAACTCAGTTCCCCTGAGATGAGGATAAAGGGGTTATATTTACACTTAAACCAATAAAAACCTGAGGTCGGTGGCTCTCAGCCCTGGCTGCTCAGTGACAGCCCCTTGGGGACATTTAAAACATCTTGATGCGTAGGTCCTGCTCCAGAGACCCTGATGCATCTGGTCTGGGTGCAGCTTGGGCTTCAAAGATGTTAAAAGTTCCCCCGGTGAGCCTAAAATGTGGTCAAGTTGGGAACCACTGCCTTAGACCAAAAGGAGAAAAAGTAAGTATTTTTAGAACAAACAAGCCAGCAAGGTAGAATTTCTTTTTCCTCTTGTGGGTGGAAAAGGGCAGAAAACATGTCCAGAACCCTTGGAACCCACCACACAGGACAGCCTGGGCCACCCTCTGCTGATGCTGGCACCGAGCAGATTTCGCCATGCTCTGGCAAGATCCATTCTTACTTCCCTCTCGAAATCTAGTACATTTCTCTACTGGCAATACATACGTGCTCTATTAACACTGATTCATCATCAGAGAAGCACGTAAAGGCCTAATATCCAATCAATTGGTCCATCTATCAATGCTCAAAACAAAATGTTTACCAGGTCCTGCCTTAGAGAGGGCTGTAGTCTACCAAGGGAGACAAGGTAAGCACAGGTGAAATCATAATAGGCTTAGCCATATTCACTTTATCTAATAAGGCAGTGGTTCCCACACTGCACGGTATACTCATCTGGGGAGATTTTAAGATCCCAATGCCTGGGTCTGCTTCACGTTAAAAGCATCAGAGTGTCTAGGGATGGGGGACTAGCACCAGTCTCTTTTAACCCACTCCCCACATGATCCCAACGTAATCCCAACGTGCAGCAAAACGTGGGAACACGGTTGTAGTCTTCCGCTACTCAAAGTGTGGTCTGTGGACCAGTAGTATCAGCATCATCTGGGAACTGGCTGGAGATGCAGAAATTCAGGCCCACCCCAGTCCTCCTGAATCAGAAGCTGCACGTTCACCAGATCCGCATGATATTCGAATGGACATAAAGTTTTGAGAAGTGATGAGGCAATATTCTGAGAAAGCAAAGATTCTAGAATGTCCCAGCAGAATGGTTGGAAAACAATTCTTACAAAAAGGGGGAAATGAGAGGGATTTTGAGGGAGAATTGGAGGCTGAGAGGTGGGGAGTGTAAGATACAGGTGAGAAGGAAACTGATCTTCATGGATGGTGAGCCAGAAATAGGAGCAAGGGGTTTTTTTTTTGTTTTGTTTTACAAAAATAAATTAAGTCACATTTAGTGAGACAATTAACAAGCTTGGGTTTTTGAAAAGGATAAAATCTGAGGTCAGGAGTTCAAGTTCAGCCTGGCCAACATGGCAAAACGCTGTTTCTACTAAAAGATACAAAAATCAGCTGGGCGTGATGGTGTGCACCTTAATCCCAGCTACTTGGGAGCCTGAGGCACAAGGATTGCTTGAATCTGGGAGGCAGAGGTTGCTGTGAGCAGAGATCATGCCACTGTGCTCCACTCTGGGTGACAGAGTGAGATTGTTTCAAAAAAAAAGAAAAGGCTACAACGGCAGGTAAATAGGAATGTCCTGGAAAATCTGGGGCAGCAATTGGGGCGCGGCAGAGGATAAGAATAGATGAGGGAGTAAAGAAAGGTTCCATGGCTTCAGACTCTGTCCCACAGGCCAGGGGAGTGCTGCGTGTCACCACTTGAGTGTGGGAGGGAGAGGGAAAGGGGAGACGGGAGACAGGAGCAAGCAGAGACGCTTGGACAATTTCTTTGAGGAGGACAGACTCACAAGAGCAGCAGTGGGCAGACAGGAAGACCAGACAAGGCCTGGAGGCAAGAGCACCTTTTCCCAGGTAGAGAAAGAAAGAAACCCCTTTCAGGGGAGGACTGATTCTATCTGGTGCGGGTGGCCAAGCGTCACTGAGCATTGGGAGGCCTCGAATCCGGGACACTGGGCTATAGAACTGACCAGAGGGAAGTCTAGAATCTCAAGTGTAATCTCTAACAAACTATTTTGGTAACAACCCCCACAAAGTTATCTATGGGAAAATGCAAAGCCCCTCAGCACGTATGTCCCCCAAAGGGAGGGAGAGAGGAAGAGCTAAGCTATACACAGGCCCTGGAATTGTCTTCAGCACCAGTGGGCCATGAACACCCACAGTGGCCCTTGGGCACAATCCCTTTGTTTTCAGACCCCTGGACGTCAAGTGGATTCCCAGTTGAGCTGGAAATGCCGGGAGACTTTTCCATACTACAGTGGACCGAAACAATACTGGCGGAGTGGACGTTACCACAATTGTTTCCACTAAGTTATTTCGGGAGAGTTTAGGAAGATTGTCTATTCCCAGACATTTCCTTCACCTGATTCCCTTTATAAAAATACTGAAGGAAGAAGACAGTGTTGCAGCCACTTCGTCTGCCTGTTCGCAGGCACGTGCACCACGCTTGTGGTGAATGGGTCCCAGTGGGCCCCAGGAGCCGCCATGTGCAATACCTATTGACTGCAGCCCTTTAATGACTGGCACTTCAGAGTTTTCAAAGGGGTTTCTCCATTATTGTCTTGCTTGATTCTCACTACAGCCTTTGGGATGCTGTTTGCAGGGAGGAGGTTTTATTATCCCCATCCTAGATAGGAGGAAACGGGGAAGTAAAGGTGCTTGGTCAAGTCCCTGCAGCTTAGAAGAGGTGGAGCAGGGGAGACTCCTGAGTTCTGGGGTCCTGGAGGATGCCTTCTGGGTCCTGTGCACACTGCAGGGTATGCCAGGGCTGCTGTGAGTGCGTTCCTTACGTGTTCGTGGTCCACTTTCCACAGCCAATCCCTGAGTCAGGCATCGGGTCATGATGGGTCAGCCAGGAGAAGACAGACCTGGCCGTTCTGCACTCCAGGCCCCACAGCTAGTCCAGTGTGCTGTCACATGGGGTGCAAGATAGGGAAAATGTGGGATCCAGGTGGGAAGGAAATGCGGGGGCTGGCTTGGGGTGACCATGCATGACAGGAGCTTGTCTTCCATGTGATGGGAGGCGAGGACCGGCTTGAGCAAATCAGGAAACGATCTAGATGCATGCACTTTGTAGGTCATGCTAGAGGTGAACGGATTTAGGGGATTTAAACCAAACCCAGGGCAGACTGGTCAGGAGGCTGTCACAACAGTCAAGGGACAAGGAGGATACGCGGAGGAGTTAGGGAAACCGTAGGGGATGGAAGGAAAGTCTGTAAACTCCCAAAGAAAACAAGATTTAGAATGCAATTGACTAGTTTTGGAGAAGGATGGGGTGAGGTGGATATGGGGGATAGAGCATCACCTGTGGAAAACGCAGTGGCAAAGAAGACACGAACCCTGCTTGGAGGAATCCTACCTTCTTATAGGACAGGAGAAAATACATGATTGCTACACAAGGCTGGGCGTGATTAATTTCAAGAAGACAGAAGCTACTGAACGAATGTTTTATAAGTTAGGATCGAGTCCCGGCTATTTATTTTTCTATGATGTAAACATCCCATGGATTGGGGAAATGGGATAAACCCCTAAAACCTTAAGGCAGAGGGACTCAGCCATCACTGCATGCCAGATTAATCCAGGGAGCTTTAAAAGTGCCTCACGCCCAGGACCCACTGCCCAGAGACTTAACTGTGGTAGGGTAAGGTAGAGATCTTTTCTTCCCTGAAACTGACCTTTGCACTTAGCCCCTCCTGGACAGCAGGAATCTCTCTCCTGTATATGGCGACCTCTGACTCACAACAGCCTTAGAATTCAGCTCATCTGCCGCGGACTGTGGCTTGAGTTTGGCTCAGTGCAGAGTGAAAGGGGTTGTGTTGTATGGACAGCTGTAAAGGCTCCTATGACCTGTGACTCCATCCTCCTGAAGAAACGGAATGGAGGAACCTCGTCTTCCTGGCTGCTAGATATTGCCCTTCAAGGGAGGGTTCTCTGTAGCTGGAAATGTTCTCAACTCAAAGTCTGGCCTTCTAGAAAATGACTTAGTGACCCAGGCACTCAATTCAAGCTGCTGCATGTGAAATCCGCTTAAAATGAGAGCAGGCTGCTGCTTCCGCATGCTTTGAACAACCCTGGGAGGTGACCCGGCCGCTCTGTCCTCATAGATTCGAGCCATTTTTATGACAATATCAGATAGAGGCTGTGCTGAGGAAGGGGAACCTCTTTCTCATTTGCAAACAGTTGCCATGTGGCTAGTGGCCTTCTTCAGGGATGAAAAAGGAAGCCACAGGCCTGACACACAGCTCAGCACACAGAACAGAGACCAACGAGGACAGGGCACACCTGCCAGTGCGGAGTGCCCAGATGCTGTGGCAGAAAAATCCTCCTTTTCCATGGTGTGTATCTGAAGGCCCCCAAACACCACCGTGTCCTTCGGGACGGCCCTCACCTCTCTGTGTCCTGACATGGCGGGGCTGAGGAGTGGGGCCCCAGGAGCCTCTGGCCATTAGCAGCTTATGTGGCCTTGCAGTTCTCCCTTGCATGAGAGAGGGGAACGTGTGCGGAGACAGAGAGGCAGCTGATTGTCATTTCCTTTCTTTTTTCCCTTCTTTCCTCTCCACGGAACATTTTCTGTGCAGATGCTTCAGTGATGAAGCCTTTTCAAAGACACCTACTTGATGCTGATCTCTAGGAAATTCTAGAATACATTATTAAACAGATGTCCTGTGAGCCTTGTACAAGGACCAATCATTTGGATTCATCATAAAAGAAACTGCAGCATGCCTGGGAAGAGCAGTGACCGAGGGACCCTGGGCCCCACATCAGTGGCTGAGTGAGCCGTGTGGCCTCCCACCCAGCCCTTCCCCACTGGAAGCCTTGGCTCCCTTATTTAGAAGAGAGTGTTTCGGATGGTTTAGAATGGTGACTAGGTGGTTTTCAAGATACATGCAAAGGGGACATTTCATCTCTTTGCTCCACCAGCCAATGCTGGCTGCTCCTTACCCAGGCACCACGGTGAGACAGCTAAGTCTCCTGCACTCTTTCTGGCTGGTCTAGGTACCCATCCTTGGCACCCCTACACCTAAGCCTGCCCTCATCTGACCCTGTCTTTTTCACCAGCCCCATCGCAAGCATACCCAGCTTTATCTTCCACATCAGGGGCCGAGAATGTGTTGGAAGGAGGGATCCATGCATGTGATTGGCTGGAAAAGGATTATTATTACTTCCAGGAAATAAGGATGTGCCCAGAGCCCCTGCCCTTCAGGGCTTTGTGTTCTTTAGAGTAGGGGCAGCTGACAAACCCATGCGCGGACTAGCCTTGCATCAACCAGACTAAGCTCTTAGGTTTCTACCTTTTTATCACTAGGGTGCAATGTGTTATGCCGGAAAAACTGTCTTGACTTTCCTTAAGTGTAGACTTGCTTATTTAAACATTTCCAGAAATGAGCAGGAACTCCCAAGTAAGGAGATGAAAGGTACCAGAAGTTCTACACAAGCGTTTTTCAGGAACTGCAGAATGCATGGATTGTTGAAATGGGAATTGGCAGAAGGCAAGGACAGCCTGTACTTTCTACGAGACCTTCTGGGGATGGGCCACCACAGGAGGTGGGGGCCACATTTCTTAGTATTGCCAGAGGGCAGCGGGACTCAGGTGGCTGCAGAGACAGAGAGGCCAGCAGCCACCTGGTGCCTTGCAAGTTCTCAAGGGCAGTTTTGAAGAGGCTGCTTTCAGGCACATCTTTGCACGCAGTCGGCTTTGCATTTGCTCTGGCAATTTGAGCAACAATTCTGTGGTTCTGTGATTGACAGAGCTCCAACCGTGTGCCCGTGCTGTCTCAGAGGTGGTGTCGGACAGGAGCCCTGCTCCCAGGGCCCTGGAAGCTTGCTGAGGAAGAGTCTTTCCCATCAGGAAGGGGCAAATACAAAGCTAGGCAGGGTGTGGCTGGAACCCTAAGCGGGTGAGGACAATAGAGCCTTATCCTTGAGTCCTAGAGCACTTTTGCCCTGGCAGCTCTTGTGTAGGGTCTGAATCTTTGTAAGGTCTGAATCCTAGCAGAGATTTTCCCAGGCCCCTCAGATGACTGGCCAGGGACTTATACTCTGCTCACTCTACCCATCCCTTGTTTGGGGTGTGTGTGTGTGTGTGTGTGTGTGTGTGTCCCCTCCTAGAGTTCTCTGAACAACAGCAAAGAAAAAAAATCTCCGTACTGGCACTCAGGTATATCCTGCACCCCCTTTATCCTCTCCATACAACCTGGCCAGGGCCTCAGCCACTCGCCAGTTCTCCTGCCTGGACTCTGAGGACAGATCGCTTTATCCCGGACTCCCACACGACACCATCTGCTCCCGTTGCTCCTCTCAACAAGCACACACAGCTCAGTCTTCCAACCTTCTTCCTGTTTCCCTAACTATTTAAATCCAACCAAATTAGACTTCTGACTCGACAGGATTGACCATATGCATTCAGTTCAACTCCTGCTCTCTTATGAACACAAAAACTTATAAACCCCCACAAGCACAGAGATCAAGAAAAGAGATTTCAACAAACTTTGCAAAGACAGAAAATAAATGTAGGAGGAGTGGGCAATGTGGCAGCCTGGGGACAGGTGCAACCTAAGTTATATGCAGAGGAATACTGATGAGAAATGCATGGACGGAGGCTGCAAATCTCCAAGGACTCAAAGCTTGGCAGAGTCTCTGAATGTGAGACTCCCTAAGTCCCTTTCCCACTCCACATAGCCAGGAAACTACCCTTCCATCCCCACTCCCAGGCAAAAGACTCAAGGTTTATTTCTGAAGAAGCAGAGCAAGACAAGCTCTGATCTGAGGACCCAGGCACTCAGGAAATGAGAGAGGAGAGTCAAAAACGTGAGAATTGAGCAGCAATGAGCACACCCAGGTCCTGATCATGGTTTCTAAGAACCATTCATTAAAAGGTACCAGGGTTCCTTAGATAACACTAGAGTCCAGGGCTGGGGCAGAGAAAATACCAGATAAGGGCAGAACAACGTCTCATGTCAGAAAGTCAAGAAGTACTCAAAGAATAATGGGGACATGTTAGAAATACACAGAAGCCAGTTTGCAGGGGCTGCCACTGGGACAATTGGAGCATCAAAATAAATAATAGCAATGGATTATAAATCTTAGAATAAAATAAAAATCTATGAGTCAACACATATATAAATAAACAGATAAAAGAAAAATAAATAAATAGAGAAGGAAAGATCTTTCTAGCAGAAAGCCAACTAATAAATGTAGATGGAATTTTTAAAAAACCACTATCTGCGGATAAGCATGATGATATTTCAGGCACAAATCATCAAGGAATGCTAAAATTTGTGAGTGAAAGTATTAGCAGAAATGGTACATTTATTCAGTCTCAACTATCTCCTTGCAAGATGCTTATTAATTACAAAGAGAAAAATAGTAACTTGGGGTCCCGCATGGTGGCTCGTGCCTGTAATCCCAGCATTTTGGGAGGTTGAGGTGGGCAGATCACCTGAGGTCAGGAGTTCGAGACCAGCCTGGCCAACATGATGAAACTCCATCTCTACTAAAAATACAAAAATTAGCCAGGCATGGTGGCGGGTGCCTGTTCACTTGAACCCAGGAGGAGGTTGCAGTGAGCCAAGATCGCACCACTGCACTTCAGCCTGGGCAACAGAGCATGATTCTGTCTCAAGAAAATTAAAAAAAGAAAAATAGTAACTTTATAGTGGAGAGGTTTAGAAGCTACTAACTTACCAGTTCATCAGTGTCAACATCACAAAACCCCTGTGCCTCTTCAAAAGTTGCACTAAGAGGGACACAGCACCTTTTCTGTGGTATTCCCTTAGAAAGTACACAAACTTGGCGGGGCGCAGTGGCTCACGCCTGTAATCCCAGCACTTTGGGAAGCCGAGGTGAGAGGATCACCTGAGGTCAGGAATTCGAGACCAGTCTGGCCAACATGGCAAAACCTCATCTCTATTAAAAATACAAATTTAGCCGGGCGTGGTGACACGCACCTGTAATCCCAGCTACTTGGGAGGGTGAGGCACGAGAATCACTTGAACCCGGGAGGCAGAGGTGGCAGTGAGCCAAGATCGCACCATTGCACTCCAGCCTGGGCAACAAGAGCAAAACTCCATCTCAAAAAAAAAAAAAAAAAAAAAAAAAAAAAGTGCACAAACTCAATCATGAAGAAACATCAAACAAAATCAAACTGACGGACATTCTGCACAATAACTGGCCTGCCTGTACTATTCAAAATGTCAAGGTCATAAAAGACAAAGAAAGATTGAGGAGATAAAGAGACATGACAACTAAAAGCAAAATCTGATCTTGTATAGGTTCTAAACCAAGCAAAAAAAACAAAACAAAAAACTTTTATTTAGCTATCAGGAAGAATAGTGGGACAATTAACACAATTCAAATGTCTATAGATTATGTAATAGTATTCTATCAATGTTAATTTCCTGATTTGATAATTAAAT
Organism: Cebus imitator; assembly: GCF_001604975.1. NCBI lineage: Eukaryota > Metazoa > Chordata > Mammalia > Primates > Cebidae > Cebus > Cebus imitator. Next base: position 3,052,261 of record NW_016107375.1, read on the forward strand.
TGTATTTGTGGAAAGGAATGTCCCTGCTTTTAGATAAATACACTGAAGCATCTAGGGGTAAAGTGACACTACGTCTTACTCTTACTTTTGAACTTACTCTTTAAGCCATTAAGAAAAAAAATTACATAAGGAGAATGATAAAGCAGGAATGGGTAAGTGTTAACGTGGAGAAACTGAGTGAAGGGTATAGGAATTCTTTGTGTTATTTTTGCAACTTTTCTGTGAGTCTGAATTTTTGCAAAATAAATAAAAGGAAAGTAGGATTCATTAATGAAGTAATCATCTGATTAAACATTTAAGTAACATTCGGCATAACTATATTGAGAGGATAGGGGTATAGAACAAAATTCGTCTCTGTCTTAATAAGAAAATCAGCAGGAAATCACTAACATTAATATACTTAATAAGAACAGTATAAGAATATTATACTACATATTAGAAATATTGGATATTAGATATCTGTATTTGAAATATGGCAGTACCACCAGAAAAATTTAGTGAAAAAAGTGAAGGTACGTAGTTGCTTTGAGGAATGGAACTGGTCGATTGACGGTGAAGGGGCTGGAAAGCTGCTATTTTCTGTCATAAGCCTTTCAGCATCATTCAATTCTTGTAAACTACAGACAGGGGCTGGGCACGGTGGCTCACGCCTGTAATCCCAGCACTTTGGGAGGCCAAAGCGGGTGGATCACGAGGTCAAGAGATCGAGACCATCCTGGTCAACATGGTGAAACCTCGTCTCTATTAAAAATACAAAAAATTAGCTGGGCATGGTGGCACGTGCCTGTAATCCCAGCTACTCAGGAGGCTGAGGCAGGAGAATTGCCTGAACCCAGGAGGCGGAGGTTGCGGTGAGCCGAGATCACGCCATTGCACTCCAGCCTGGGTAACAAGAACGAAACTCAGTCTCAAAAAAAAAAAAAACTACAGACAGGTACTATTTTGAAACAATGGGTAGATGGTTCAAGTGTTTGGGGCCCACCTCCCCACCTTTTCCTTTCCCTTTTCTGAATCCCACCTGTACCTGTGGCCCACATTATACCAAGTTGAGGATGGACAATCTAATCAGAGCCACAAGCACATGAGGTGCAAGTGGCTACGGAGTCATTTGCTCTAACAGTCACCTCAGCAATGAGGCCACAGCAGTGTCCATCCCACCTGACGCTTTAGCATCTCCCATGTAGGGGAACCCCAGCCCAGGCCACGGTGGCCACTCCACACAGAACTCATGGCCAACAGCCCTGGGCCTCATGGAGTAACTGGGTCCCCGTAAGAACTTGGAAGCCTGGGCCCCAAATTCTCAGGGCTGGTGGCCGCAGTGGTGTCGTGCTGGTCTCAGCAGAGGAGGAGCCACCACTTTCCCTCCCTGGATCCTGGCCAGGCTGACGGACCTCTGGGATCCAAAAGAGACACACTCCAGGAAACCCACAGGGAAAAGTGACCCAAATGCCCCAGGAGTAAAGAAACCACTCCTCGAGGTTTTCACTCTGGAGAGAGGGCAGGGCCTAGACCTCTGGGGGCAGAACTTCCTCCTGAACTCTCCGGGGGTAGCCTGCCAAAAGGAACAAAGAGAGTCTTTGGCGAACAAAAGACTACATCTAATGCTTTAATAATCAGAGCTCGTTCCTCCAGGAGCACCCCAAAAGTGGGCAAGGAAGATGGAGGCTTGGATCCAGAAGGAGGGCAAGGCCAACACTCTTATTTCCTTTTTTTTTTTTTTTTTTTTTTTGAGACATAGTCTCACCCTGTTGCCCAGGCTGGAGTGCAGTGGCATGATCTCAGCTGACTGCAACCTTCACCTCCCAGGTTCAAGCGATTCTCCTGCCTCTGCCTCCTAAGTAGCTGGGATTTTAGGCATGTGCAGCCACACCAGGCTAATTTTTGTGTTTTTAGTAGAGACGGGGCTTCACCATGTTGGTCAGGCTGATCTCGAACTCCTGATCTCATGATCGCCCACCTCGGCCTCCCAAAGTGCTGGGATTACAAGTGTGAGCCACTGCACCTGGCCCAGCAGTCCTATTTCACAGAAGGAGGGTGAGGCTTGGGAGCAGAAAATGGTGGTCTGTCCCTTGTGCCCCCTGCTCAAAGTGAGACCACTGAGGCTCAGAGGGACAGTGGTCTCACTTCAAGCTGGGGGGCTCAAGGGACAGGCCATCATTTCCTGTGGGTTTCCTGGAGTTCAGAATTGTTTTCTGGACACGACCACAATATGTAGCCTTTCTGGGGTGTGTTTAGCTAGGCCCGCTACTGCTTGTTGTTCTTACTTATGGTCGATGTAATATCAACTTTGGATCCTTCCCTTTGTAAAGCGGAGTTTGTGTTGCTGCTTTATGCCGGGGAGGCTTCCTCCCGTCACCCAGTGTAATCGGTGTCAGCCGCCGCTGCAGAGGCTCTGCGCTCAGCGAGCAGACTCCTCTCACTGTCAGCCTCTGCCCAGCACGCTGCAATGGTTCATCTGCCACACACACAAAGCCATGTGGCAGGAAGGGAAGATCTGGAATGTGAGCCCAGGGCTTCACCATCTGGGTGGGTTGCCCCCGCATCTCCACCCTGGGTGTTGGCTTTGACCACCTGGAAATACACAGCATCACTGAGGACTCTGCTGAGGTTTCCATCTTTGGTGCAAAGGGAATGAGCCTCCCAGGAACCCTAATCCTCACTGGCTTGCCCAGGGCTGTCGGGACCCAGGGCTTCTCTGAGGCATGACCAGTGACAGGAGCAGGCGCTGGAGCCTGGGGGACCCTGCCATCCTTGAATCACCTAACCCTTTGCAAATCCATGTCCTGGGCTGTCAAACAGGGCACAATTCTTTGTCCTTCGTTTGAGCAAAATAATAGTAAAAAACAACCAACCAAAAATCTCAGCAGCACATAGAAGGGGACAGGGGAAGGTGACGTCAGCAACTCCCTAATCTATCCAGAAGTGGTGAAAAGCCAGTGGCCTGCAAGTATGTCCTAAGGCAGTGCTTCTCAAACTGTTGCATGCATCAGTATCACGGAGGCTTGTTCAAATGCAGACCACTGGGCTTCTCTCCCAGAGTTTCTGGTTCACTTGGGTGAAGAAGGAACCCAAGACTTTGCATTTCTAGCAAGTTCCCAGGTGATACTACTGCTGCTGATCAGGGGCCACACTTTGAGAACCTGTGCAAAGAGCTGCAGGGGTGAGTAAGACATGCTTTCAGCTCCCGGGATCATGTGTGTTTCAGGGAGGCATGCATATGTGGGACAGGCACACATGTATATCAGTGATGTGGAGGGGCAGCTGTGCTCTAGGAATATATTAAGTGCTGGAGGAGCCAGGTCAGTCAATGAACTGCAGGGCATGGGGAAAGTCCATTATCAGGGAGGGCTTCACAGAGGAGGTGACCTCTAAGCAGGATCTTTGAAGAATAGGTGTGTGGCCAGGCACAGTGGTTCATGCCTGTAATCCCAGCACTTTGGGAGGCTGAGGCAGGAGGATCACCTGAGGTCAGGAGTTCAAGACCAGCCTGGCCAACATGGTGAAATGCTATCTCTATTAAAAACACAAAAATTAGCCAGGCGTGGTGGCACACGCCTGTAATCCCAGCTACTGGGGAGGCTGAGGCAGGAGAATCGCTTGAACTTGGGAGGTGGAGGTTACAATGAGCCAAGATTGTGCCATTGCACTCCAGCCTGGGTGACAAGAGTGAAACACCATCTCAAAAACAAAACAAAACAAAAGAAAACAAAACACAACAAACAGGTGTGGAGCAGGCAGGCAGGCGGATGAAGCGGGAAGGACACTGGGGGACACTGAAGCCAACTGGTGCTGCTGGATCAGGGGCCGGGAAATCGGTCACCAAGGCTAGAGCACAGACAGAGTCTGAGTCACAGAAGAGAAGGCTGTAAGCCAGCAGGACCCGGGACAGAGGCAAGTCCAGGCTTTTCCATCAGCCCTGAGAATCAGTGAAGGATTTTTAAGCAGGGCAATGAGAAGTCTGGTCAAGCTTTTGCTTTTCTGGGTCTCTCAGCTTCCTCGTCTGTGTAATGAGGTTGTGCGTGGAAGTTCTGGGTCTTTCCCAGCCCTGGCAGGTTATGAGTCAACAGGGAAAGGAGGGAAAGAGTGGGAGCATCCAGCGGGGGCCCCACTCTGCATACAGCCCCCTGCAAAGCACAGGGACCCAATGGCCACTCACACCCTTGGTCTGTTTGGCCATTGGCTGCCCCCAGATCCCTGGTCCAGCCTGGGAAGTGGAGGCAAGCGACTGACAGTGTCACACACACTGCGAATCTCTCCTGGGCCTGACCCCCCTTAGCCCCCCTGGTTGTGCAGAGCAGAGGGGCCTTGGATTGTGCAGCAGCTCACAATGAAAGGAAGAGGGTGTAGGAGGGAGGTCCCTGGGCTGAACCTGGTATTGTTCTTGGGCCAGAAGAAAGCTTCCTCCCGCCTAGCCGCTGCAATGCTGGAAAAATGCCATCCAGCCAGTGAGAGTCAGTGCATCCTGGGGGAAGGCGGGCGCCTGCCGGCGGGCCAGCCTGAGAGCCGAGGCCCATTCACAAACGCCTGCTGGAGAGCACGTAGCCCTGTCCGTCCCTGCCCCCTCCGCCACCACTGCTCCCAGTGACAGAAGCTGGGGTAAACAAAAATAACCAGGCCTCTCCGCCCCCAAATTCACTGCTGCCAGGAAGGAGAATGAGACCAGAAATGGCACATTGGCTAATAAAGGAATAATGGATGCTTCACACCCTTGCGACACCTTCCTCTTCCCCCCAGCCCCGGCGGCTCCTTCCACAAAGGACAGAGGAAGGAAGATGCGGGACCAGCGAGCAATCTCCATCAACCAGGCCTGGCCCAAGTCACCAAGGGCATCGCCAAACTGGCTCAGGGAGCAGGAGGATTAAACCAGCCCCTGGAAACTGCTGAAGGACAGGGACAGCAGGACTGCGGGCTGTGTGACCCCTTTCATCATAGCGGGTGGATGTGTGCAGGGTGGGCCTGCCTCTGAGCACCTGACCACAGGGCCACTCAGGTCAGCCCCGGGCCTGCTCACTGTCTGCTGGGCACCACTGCTGGCCTCTTCTCCACCCTGAGCTCATTCCTCCAGCAGGGCTGGGCCAGCAGCTCTTTGTCTGTGTGATGGCCTTGGCCCAGCTGAGACCTTGAAGGAGGCTGTCCTCAATCTGGCCTTCCTTGAGCCTACTGTCCTGGCTCCCTGTCCCATGCTGCCCTCCCTGAATGATTAAGCCCTCTGGTGCTCAGCAAGGGATTCTGGGTATGGTCTGGCCCAAAGTAGGGCATGAACAGATGACCTCTCCACTGGGGACGAGTCCTACTTTTAAAGGGCTGTAGCCTTTGTCCCTAACAAATAACAAAACTTCTTCCCTGGCCCCTGGAGGGAGATCCTGGAAACTCCCTTAGTCTCTAGGAGGAGGGCACAGGACCAGTCAGGCCCTGTCCCTGGGCTTCTGAATCCTCCTTCCATCCTGCATTTCCTTGCTCAAGAGCATTCGGTTGAGTCCCTGTTTGCTCAGATCCCAAGGCCTCCAGGGCCGCCCCCAGCTGCTTTCCCTACTTATGGACTCCCCTCCTGAGGAAGCCTCCTACACTCTCGATAGCCTCCTTTTCTCCTGACCATACTTTTCTTCCTCCCTATAGGTCCCCCTCCACTCCCAGGCCATCCCCCAAGGCCCAGGTCCACGTCTACCTCCTCCAGGAGGCACAAATGCATGGAGAGGCATAAAAAAGGGGAAACTCTCACAACTGGCCTAGAATCAAGACTCCCCCAAAACCCAGAAACCTCTGTGGGCTGATGTGGTCTGATTTATCCAGAACAATTTCATGCAGGAGGTAAAACTGCAACAGTGCCATAAAAGTGGGGGAAGATTTCAGCAAGAAAAGGGGAGGATATACGAGGAAAGAGAAATGGGGTGAGCAGAAGACTCCCCCAACAGTCTTTTCTGTCTAAGGTCAACGGCAGGAAGACAGTCACTCTTCAGGTCTCAGTCTCAGGAGGAGCTGGCGAAAGCCAACAGAGTCCCTGCCCTCCATCTCCCACCCCTAAGAAACCCAAGAAGGAAGCTGTTGGGCCATCTTCAAGCATGGTTCCTATCTGCCAAGCCTGCCGGTTCTCTGCCTGCTTCCAGATGTGATAACCCTGCATGAGGCCACACCACATCTGTAGAGTATTTTTCAAGGTCACCAATCCCTGTCATTATATGACCTGTTTTATTATATTTTGGCCCTTAGCACAGATTTGCAGTGTTAGTTGATCAGGTATATGACCCCCAGCTTTATAGCAGAAGAAATGGAAGCTGGAAGAGAATCATTTCAGGTGAATTACTCAATGTTCTGTGTGCACAGCAGAAGGGCTCCCGCGTGACTAAAGGGAATGAGCTTTAGGATTTCTGCCACCTGTTTTAACCCTCAGGGTTTTTTGTTTGTTTGTTTGTTTTTTCTGTTTATATTCTAGATAAGTGTTTGGCAAACATTTTCTGTAAAAAGCCAGATAGGAAATATTTTAGGCTTTGCCAGTGATAGGGTCCATACGACAAGCAACTGCAGCACAAATGTAGCCACAGACAGGGGGCCAATGAATGGGTGTGGCTGCATTCTAATAAAACTTTTTTTGCAAAAACATGGAATTGGTCTGTGGACCAGTTTGCCAATCCCTTAAATCCAAGCCATGGCCTGGATCATGAAGGTGGTACTAGAGGGTGGGCAGACTTGCCCAGATCTTTTGAAGCCTGCCCCACCCGGCCTTGAAAGTACAGGCTGCCTGCAGTCCCAGCTCCCTGCCTCCTGCCCCGCATGGAGTAAGCCAGGGAGGCCCGTGTGGGAGGCCTGTGTGGGAACCCCATCTAGATATGGACAGGGGCCTCTTCCCAAGGAACTTTCCCAGTTGTCACCAAGAAAAGCCTTCACCTCTAGAATAATCATTTCTTTAAAAAAAAAAAAAAAAAGATGCACAAATAACCAAAAATACATATAGGCTCGCCTCACAGAGCACGCTGTCCCTTCCCAGTGGACCTGCTACCTGGAGACAGGAAACGAGGACTGGAGGACTTCTGGCCCCATTTATTGTATGGGCGCCTATTTTTGTCCTGAAGGAGGAAGCACTTGGGGGTGGGGAGGTGACCGGGAGGGAAAGGGGCTCCCCTTCATAAGTGCCCCTCCTTGATGACTTTATATTATCTTGGACCAGCAGGGATTGGGGGGGCCACTACAAACCTGTCTGATTAAAAAGAAGAAAAAGTCATATTTCTTTCTCTTTCAAAGCTGTCAGTAGAGGCTTTTCACTTTATCTTTCCATTTTTATTGCCTTTAGCCATAGAGAGAAAAACAGAGATATCCACTTTCTTGTTCTTGCTTATTAAGGAAATGACATTCACCTCTAACTTGCTGTACGTGACTACCGTCTCCTGGAATCAGAAAATGTTTTTCCAGCACCTCCTCCTCCTCATCCTCCCTCCTTAGAAAGAGGTACCAGAGGAGTCAGGCTGTCGGGATTCCAATCCCCGCTCTCCCAACTCTGTGATGTGAGGCAAGGTATTTGATCTCAGTTCTCCGATCTGTGAAATAATAATAGAATAAACATCTCCCTGGGTACGTGTGAGACTTCAGAGACGGAATATGCAGCTGCAGCTCAGACAGTGCTCATCATGGCCGCCTCTGAGTTGGAGGCACAAGTTCTGGACTAGGGTCTGGTGGGAGTCCCTCTGGGGCAGGGGCAGGTCACTCAACCCATATCTAATGGGCCCCTGGATGTGCCCCAGGGGGACGTATACTTTACTGGGAGAATGCAGACACAAAAGAAATAAAGCATGCCTGCGATAGGCGCTGGGGGGAAGAATCCAGTGACAAGGGGCAGAGGGAGCATTCACAAGGCCTTACTGAGAAGGCTACATCTGACCAAAGACATGGGCCTGTAAAGTGAGGTCTATTAACAGCACGTGCTCCATGGGACAATGTGAGGGTAAGACTAGAAAAAGCAAGGACCCTCTTAATTCTTGGAACGCGGAAAACACTCTGCGAATGCTCGCTAGTGTCACTATTGGTGCATTATGCTCCTTGCTGAATTCTCATTAAGGGAACATGAGGAGAATACCACATCCCTGTCTATGGGACAGGTGCCAGCCCCTGCACTGAAACTCAGTCCATCATGGCTATAAGATGGCACCTGGGATGTGTCCTGTCTTGTAGACACTGTCTTATAGACGATGCCTATGAGAGATGCCTGATCCGTACTGGTGGCCTGAGTGCATAAGGCCAGACCTCACCTCCACAGGACCACGGGGTGACACGAAGCCACGCTTGCAGCGTGCACAGGACCTGGGGCGGCGAGGTGGGGCACGGCTTTCAGGTTTTCTGTTCTGGGCATCTCGGGGCACTTTAGTAATCCTCTGCCTTTGAGTTAGCATGTCCTGGAAGCTTCCAGAAGACTTGGCAACAGCTGACACAGCCCTAGGGAACAATAAAGTCACTCCTTCCCACCTGGAGGGCTGGGAACCCAGCTACCACAGCTTCAACCCCATTGTGGGGCAGCCCCAGCCCTGGTCCCGGCCCAGGACCCCCGTCACCAAACAGCAACGGCGCCACCTGCTGGGCAGCCAGGCTGTTCCTCATCGGCTACCATTTTCATTCCTCTGGGAGTAGGGGACACTTGGGTGTCATTTCATGGAGCCGTGATTTTCATTTTGAAAGCTCATTTGTCCCTCGGATTCTTTAGAGAGTTGGGGGCGGGGAAGAATCTCTCTCTGTCCTTGTCTGGGATTAGGCAGAGGAACGAGGTATTAATCCTTTTAAACACCAGCTCTCACTGTCCCTTCCTTTGGCCATCTCCTGTCTGAAGGCTGGACTTGGACACAGACTCATGAGGCCAGAAAGCCACTTCCCGTCCCCGGCGTCTTCTGGGGACCCTCAGTGAAGAGTGCTTTGGGCACATTCCTAAGGCCAGAAGTCCGACTTGACCTACTGGCATCCACGGCTCAGTGTGGGCGCTAACCCCCTTCACAGCAATGGGCTCCCGAGTCGCACTGTCTGGACAAGGCCAGCAACGTGGGGGCAGGGGAGCTGGCCCTGCTGGGTCAGAGCCATCTAATGACTAACAGCAACAGACACAGAATTTGGTTTCGTTTCGAAATTTCCAAACAGGCAAAAAGAGAAGTCGGTTGGGCTACACAACTCCTATTGTCAGACCAAAGACAGCAGATAGAACGTTTGTCTGGGAGAATTCAAGGATAATGACCAAAATGCGTCCTGACAGAAAGCCCTGGACAGGACACTGGATAATTCGACAATTTCCTTCAAGGGGGTGTGTCTAAGGCACAGAAGCACAGGGCAGTGTATGGGACAGGGAGGTGGCATTTCTACATGAGGCGGAGGGACCGGTGCCCAGGAACCTGAGGAAACCTAATGCTCACCTGGAGGCAGGGATCACGTACGCATTAGACTGTCTTTCTCACGCCAGTCTTGCCTGGGGAAACTCCTAAAGTCACACCTCAGGGTAAAGGGGTCCTGGGGAGTGGTGGGGAGCGGGGGGGACGGCTCAGACCAGAGATGAGGTGAAGGAAGGGTATGCAATTGCCTTCACATGGAATTTGGTCAGGTTAACTCAGAACTTAAGTTAACTCAGAATTTAGTCAAGTTAACTCAAACTTAGAAAGCTAACTCAGAACTTAGTGAGTTAACTCGGCTTAGACTATGGATTACAGATTATGCAGCTCCATCTCCCACCAGCCAGCGCCCATCCTTCCACACTTTGTAACTCCCCCAGCCCCTCCCCAGTGGGTGTCCCCCTGCAGCCCTGGTGTGGGCAGTGTGGCCCGCACCCCCCACCAACTCCATGGGAAGGCAGCCCTCCCTCCCGGCCGGTGCCGCCCTCCTGGAAGCAGCCTGTTCCCAGGGGCCCGAGGGGAGGGGCGGGTCCTCTAGAGGAATGTCATGCCTTGGCCTAGCAGGGGACATGTGGCCAAACAGGACATATTTTAGGACACGTGGTCAAACAGACCCTACACCTTCGTGTGGCTGCTATTTTGCTTTTTTTTTTTTTTTTTTTTTTTTTTCTTTTCTTTTTTTTGAGATAGAGTCTTGCTCTGTCGCCCAGGCTGGAGTGCGGCGGCGCAATCTCGGCTCACTGCAACTTCCACCTCCCACGTTGAAGCGATTCTCCTGAATGTGGCTGTTTCTGGCACCTCCCCATCCTCTCCCTTGCTGCGGGGAGGAAGGGCCTGGGCACTGAGTGGGGTCATTTTCAGGACAATGTGCATGTGCGGCGCTGAGCAGGAGGCATGGCGGGTGAAGACGCCTTTGGCGACTGGCGCTGGGATCCGGGGACTTCCCACAGCAAGCGCCTGACTGGAGCCTGCAGAGCGGTGCGCTGGTGCCCTCTAGTGGGAGGACACCGCCATGCAGCCACCTGTCCTGGCCTCAACTCCAGCAGGCGCCGACCCTGGGGCCACACTCAGAGCAGGACTGTTAATGATGGGGCTGGGCTGCCCACATCACTGCCAGCGTGGGAGCCTGGCCAACCCCTCCACTCCTGAGATAGAGATCGCCAAAAATGCCACCAGTGCACCAGCCTCATGGATGGCATTTGGGGCTTCCCTGGAACCGCAGTGTGAGCCCGAGTGTGTGTCTCAGCGTCTGCCTTGGCCTATGGCTTCAACACTCAGAACCATGATTGAACCCTGGATCCATGGCCCAGCACTCAGAGCCTGCGGCTATCCCCTCTCCCCCACCCCATCAGAGTTCTTGGAGAGCAATGCCAGGCTTAACTCGCCTGAGGCTGCCGCCATGTGGATGCCGTAAAACCTGGCTACTGGTTAGCTCCTATCCGGGGTACCTGCTCCTCTCCCCCAAGCCACCAGTGTGGGAAGGAAGGCCTTGGGGACCGTTAACACCAGCAATAGACTCTTCACTTAACTAGCTCACTAAATGCCTTTGCAGGGTGCAGAAGCATTCCTGGCAGCAGGGTTCCCAGAGGTACAGTGTGAGTCCTGGACACAGACACCTGCTGTCTACCCTGTTGCCCTACATCCTTGGGGGGGCTCCAAGGGCCTGAGTCCAGCAGCCCTAGAGATGAAGGTCCCTGAGGTCAGCACTGCAGTGAGACTCACCCCGGGATTCATTGCCCCCTGTGGAAACACAGCCAGATGGGGTCATCAGGGATAGGGGCCTTGGCTTTGGCTGGAGACACCTAGGTGTCAGATCTAGCTTGGTGTCACCTAGCTTGGCCAGACACCTAGGTGTCAGCATCTGACCCACACCGGAGGCATCACCTCCTAAGACCACTCACTGCAACATGTGCTCCATGTGTGACCCACTGAGAGATAAGCTGGGGCTCCCAGGAGATTTTCACCAGGCATTCAGTGTGGGGTCCACTGGGGCCCTCTGCTTTGTCGTCAGCCACTATTCACGCCCCAGACTGCAGGACCTGCAGCAGCACAGGGGAGGAAGGTAGGGTGTGCTGGGAGAGGACCAGACTTTGCCCTGCAGGGACTGTGACCTGGGCAAGGCACCAGCACTTGGTCGGCGTTCACAGCTTTGAATGCAGTGTGTAATCTGCGCACGTCTCAGTTCCTCTGTTAGGCTGTGCTTCTCTTGGGGAGCTGTATCTTATGCAATCAATTCTCTCTCTAAAAGGCTGGGGCAGAGCACTTGTCGATGAAGACGAGTTGTGAGCAAGTGAAGAAAAGAGGAAGATTTGGTGCACCTGGATCTCACAGAACAGCTGTGAGCTCCCCTCCTTCCCTCTCGCCTGCAGGAGAGTCACGCCCTGCAGTTGGGGGGGGGGCGGGGCATGTGACTAGTTCTGTCCAATGGGCTCTGAGCGGAGCTGATATTTCTGGCCCAAACCATTTAAGACCTAGAGCAGGGGTGTCCAATCTTTTGGCTTCCCTGGGCCACACCAAAATAATTGTCTTGGGCCACACATAAAATACGCTAACGCTAGCCGATGAGCTTAAAAAAAAAAACTGTAAAATATCTCATAATGTTTTAAGAAAGTTTACGTTTGTTTTGGGTCATATTCAAAGCCATGCTGGGCCACGCTCTCTTTGCCCCTGCCAGGGCCACCTGGATACCATGGATTGAGATGGCAGGGCCACAGAACACAATCCACCTGGACCGTGGAGTCCCCAAGGAGCTGTCCTGGAGACCAGCTGGGCCCTCAGCAGAATGTCAGGAAGTTAGAAATAAAATTCTGTGTGTGATGCCACTGAGATGTGGGGGTTTGTTTGGTATCACATCATGGCCTATAGTGTCTAATACAGGAGGTGATGGAAAAATCCTGTTTTCTTTAAAAAAAAATGCACCCCAGAAACCACACCAAGGAGAGCATAACCAGGTTCATGTTGAGGTTCTGCTGGGAAGTGATGGGAGAAACTCGGAGCTGGGGGACAGGCTGAATGTCAGGACAGACACAAATCCTACCTTTCTTCCTGCCTTTCTTTTACGCTCCAGACAACACAACAGCACATCCAGAAGGCAGGTTCTTCAGCAGCATTCAGTCTAGAGCCCCTGGTGCAGGGGTTATGAGGATGAAGGAAATGGCCCAGCCCTCAGGCACCCTGGAGTCTAGGAAAGGAGTCTGTCAGTTACATAAGCAGGTGCGATGCGGTGGGAGCCATGGAAAGGGATGGGGGCAGGGGCTCTAGGGAAATGGTGGGTGGATGCCGGACTCTGTCCTGTGCATCTGAATGGGAGGTGTCCTGAGCCAGGACAAGAACAGGCAGAGAACAGGAGAGTGAGGTTCCAGGCAGAGGGAATCCACTGCCCATGAGAAAGCAAGGAGAGATGGAAGAAAAGATTAGGGGGAGGGAGTGGCAGGGCCACAGGATGGCAGGGGAGCCTAGGACAGAGGCTGGTGAGGGTACTGGGAACATCATAAAGCCTCCTGCTTACTAAGGAGTCTGAACAGGGACAGAAGAGGCCGGAGATGGGGGCCTGGGACTCTGTGGGTTGAGAAGATGCTGGGTACACAGTTGGTAGGATCTTTATGCCCATCTTCTTCTGGGATGCAGAAATAGAGGGCAGGTGGGCAATGGGCTTCAGGCCAGCCTCCCTTTGTCACCCTCTTTCCTTCTAGCTTACAGGTGGGGAGGGGAGGCCAACCCTGATTTTTGTCTAAGAAAGTCTCTAGGAAGCCCACCTATCTCTGTACAGGCTCAAGACTCCCATAGGAGGCTGGAGGTCCCCAGGCTAGAGGTGGGCTTTCCCTCCCATTTGGGGGTCTTCAGCTAGATGCACAATATCTCCTAGGGGAATCTGGAAAAAGGAGAGTCGCTTGTACCTGGGAAGCAGAGGTTGAAGTGATCCAAGATTGTGCCACGGCACTCCAGCCTGGGTGCCAAAG
>NW_016107375.1:3065586-3085338 GCF_001604975.1 Cebus imitator
AAAAAAAAAAAAAAAAAAAAAAAAAAAAAAAAAAAAAAAAAAAAAAAAAAAAAGAAAAGAAAGAAAGAAATGCAGATTCCTGGGTGTGATTCAATGAGTGTGTGAGTGTGGTCTCCAGCCTCCAGAAGCCCCCATGATTCCTGCTTTTGGGGATCCACACCTCAGTGTAGGCCCTTCCCATATTGTACCAGGGTTGGTCTGTGCAAATGACATACAGCAAATGGCAGCATGAAGCTCTGTTGCTTCTGAGATCAGGCTATAAAAGAGTATGACTTCTGTGATGGAATCTCTATCTCTCCCCATCAGCACTTGCTTTGGGGAAAGCCAGCTGCCATATTCTGAGGGTACTCAGCAGCTTATGCAGAAGTCCTGGTGGCAGGGAAGCCAAGGAGGAACCCAGGCCTTCCACCCCCAGCCACAAAGGAACTGAGGCCTCCCACCCTCAGCCACAGGAGAGGGTCTTCCAGCTCAGGTGTGCCTTCTGATGGCAGCATCCCTGGTCATCAGCTTGACTGCAAGCTCCTGAGAGACCTTGAGCCAGAATCACCAGCTAAGCTGCTCCCAGAAAGTTTGTGGGTCATATCTGTTTGTTGTTTTAAGCTGCTAAGCTTTGAGCAATTTACTGTTACACAACAGTAAATGAGGAATACAGTGAGCAGACCATGTAGCTTTCAGGACTTCGGCAGCTCAGAGGTGCAGCTGAGCTCCAGCACTGTGGCCTGAGACTCATCTGCTGATAGTTGACTGAGGACAAGCACATCCAAGTGTGTGTCATAGAAACATGTGATGTGTGTGTGTGCATATGTGTGGTGTATGTATGTATGTGTGTGTAGGGTGTGGGCGGATGTGTGTGATATGTACTTGTGTGTGCACATACATGTGTGGTGTGTGGTATGTGTACTGTGTATGTGTACATGTGTGCGGTATGGAATGTGTGTGCTTGACGTGTGTGGTGCATGTACGTGTGTGTGTACATGTGTGATAGATGGTGTGTAATGAGTGTGTGTGTGCACGGTTATCAAAGCCCTTCTGCTCTAGACTGACAGTGGAGATGGTGGGTGAAGGCCTCCACTACTAGCAGCCCTAAGAGCTTAGCACCACATGTGGGCCCTGGAGAGCCCGGAATGGTCACTGATTTACTGTTCCTTGAAAAAGAAGAAAGGAAAAGAAAACCCTAGAATGTGAAACCTCAGAGGGGCCTTGGTCTGACGATACTCAAAATTTGTTTAGTAGTGGAATTATTTCTCCATGTGAAACCCTGTTAGAATCCTGATTTAGAGACACTGGCCAAGTGATCTGGGTGGGCCCAAGTAGTCTGGGTGGGCCCAAGTGGTCTAGGGGCTCCTGCAGCTTGCTGCTTCCGCCTCCCAACTTCCCCCAGCAGCACCCAGGGGCATGCCAGAGGAGCCCTGAGGGTTTCACAGTTTGCAAACCTCTGATCTAATACAACTGTGTCATTTTGCTGATGAGTAAACTGAGGCCCACAGAGGAGAGGTCACACGCATGGCTCTGGCAGACGTCCAGAAGGGGATTCTTCTGACCTCTAGTCCAATCTGTCTCCACTGCCTGGCAGGCCGCACAAAGGAAGAATCAACCAGGGTCTGGGTAACCCACGAACCAAGGTTCATCATCCGAGCTGCTGCCCAGCAGAAATGCCCTCTTCACCAAGAAACCACTCACCTGGGGGTTGGGGCAGGAAATCCCCCCTCCTCCCTCTTCTTAGCAGAGGCGGCCACCATAGCCTGGTCCACCCTCAGAAGGTGGGGCTTGATGGCCGTGTTGAGTCCTGGGAATAATTATAGCAGAGACCAGCATAGCCCCCACTGCGTGCTGGGCATCATCCTCAGTACCTCAAGTGAATGAATGTGCTTGATCTTCCCAGCCACCCCATAAAGTAAACATGGTCATTTCTCTCATCTCACAGTGGAGGAAACTGAGGCAAAGTGAGAGTACGTAACTAGCCCAAGACTTCCGGGTTAGTCAGTGGCAGGGCTGGGATTCCATAGGGTCCACACCTGGGTCCAGACACCAAGCCCTTGACCCCCAACCTCCCACCCAGCCAGTGGCCCAGCTCTCCTTTCTCTTCTGAGCAGGAACCAAAGGTCTTCCACTTTGTACCCTAGAGGAGCAAAGAAACAGCTCCCAAACAACACAAGGTGTCAGATCTGTTACTTTTCCAGCCATGACTCCCAAGCTTCTGGCTCAAAGGGTACCAAGCATTTAACACCCCACCTAGTGCAGGGGGTGGGGGGGCGTCTGTTTTCTCACCTAGATCAGGGTGTCTCAAATGGACTTCTATCAATGATGAATGCTCTTGACATTTAGAAATGGAGTGATGGTGGTCACTTCTGAGTACTTGACCCTTTTATCTCTTGCGTCAAGGCTGGCTTTACATTAGCAGTGATGATTTAATATAGATCCACCCCACAGGGTGTTTCATGAGCTGATACTCTGCCTGTGACTTATACGTCCCAGCCTTGGTCCTACCGATTGATTATTTCTCCTGTCAAATTTATAGGAAAGTGCAAGAAACGTACAAAGAACATCCATGTCCTCCTCACTCAGATTCCCCAACTGTTAACACCTCCCCACGTTTGCCCTCTCTCTCCCTCTGTGTCTACATATCATTATCATCAATCTCTTTCTAAGCCATTTGAGGAGATGTTGCAGACAGGAGGCCCATATCCCCCAAACATCATAGTGTGTATTTCTCAAAGTCAAGCACACTCGCCTACATGACCATCACACTGCCTCCAAGTCAGGAAGCTGACATCAAAGCAAAACTGCCATCCCACCCACAGACCCAATCACATTCTCCAGCTGTCCCAACAAGGTCAGGATTTCCTTCTGGTCCAGGATTTCAGCAAGGAACACATGTCGTATTTAGTCATTTGCCTCTTCAGTCTCCTACAATCTGGAAGACTTCCTCAGTCTTTCCCTGTCTCTTGTGTCCAAGCAGTTATAGAGAGTGGTCCTTACACTCATTTCTGAACAACCAGACTCAGGCTGTGCTTTCTTGGAAGGAAAACCCAAGAAATTATGTTGGGTTTTCTGTGTGGCACATCAGGGGCGTATGGTGTCCACCCATCTCATCACTAATGATGTTACCTTGATCACATGGTCACGTTGGGGCCTGCCACGTTTCTCCACAATAAAGTGGTCATATTTCTCTTTGTAATGAGGTGACCTCTATGTGCGCTCCAGTTCATTGCCTGGAGAGTATCCAGTCTGCAACACAGGGAGGGCAGTGCAGAGCCTGGTGGTCTCAATGAGCTAAGATGACAGGGTTCAAAATCCCTGGAGTCCAAGACAATTTGATTTGCAAGGCAGAGTACCAGAGAGGAGAGAGCCACATACAGAGAGAAATCCAGAAATCTTAGCCCCTCAAGTCTTTGGGTGAGTATTAATTTGTCCATGTGCAAGGAAATTTCCGAGGCACGGAATACATAGAATAATCCACTGAGATCACATAGGGCAAATAGTTTGTGTTTCTCCAGCTGAGGGGAAACACCTCCTAATACACAGAGCAATGGGTGGCAATCTCAGAAGGGTATTGATTCAGCAATGGAGCAAGATTTGCCCTACACCAAAGTCTTCCAACTCTAACCAAGCTTAAAAGCAAGTTTTGAAAGGATCAAACTGCTTTTATGTAATTTAACTGTGATCTGGAATAAAACCCAAAATATCTAAAGGGATACAAAAACAATTAGCACCCAATAATGTAAAGATTCTAACATCTGACATTTAACATCAAATTACCAGGCATGTAAAGAATTGTATGGTCCATAACCAAGAGAAAAATCAATAAATCGAAATAGACTCAGAGATTATGTGGATGACAATTACTAGAGAAGGACTTAAAACAGCTATTGGCAATAGGTTCTATATACTTCAGAAGAGAAGAGAAAGCATGAGGAATAGAAGACATATATATAAAGCGCACAATGACCTTCTAGAGATAAAAACTACAATATCTGAAATGAAAACTATACTGAATGGGATTAACAGTAGATTCGACACTACAATAAAATATTACTGAACTTGAAGACATAGCAATAAAAACCATCTAAAATGAAACACAGAGAGTAAAGAAAGACTTTAAAAAAACAAGCAGAGCTTCAGCGAGCCATGAGAAAAGATGAAGAAGCATAGAATACATACAATTGGAACTCCAGGGTTGGGGGAAAGTAGAAGAAATAATGGCTGAAACATTTCCAAATTTGATGAAACTGTAAACCTACAGATCCAAGAAACTCAATAACTGCCAAGTGGGAAAAACCCTGTACCAAGGCACATCTTAATCAAATTGCTGAGGTCTTAACTGTATCCTCTATTGTCCCTCACTGATAGGCTCAAGGCATGAACAGAAAAGAAACAAAATGGCAAAGGCACCAAGAAGAGATGAATGGATATAGATAAAATAGCAAGAGAAGTCTCAGGAGAGAAGGGAAGGGTGGTACAGTGGAGTAGAGTGTGGTGGTAGGTTACAGTCACTGGCAGCAGCAGGCTTAATCATGTGGAGGGTCCACTGCTTATACACCCCTGCAGCAGGCCCAATCTCATTCCTGAGAGCAGCTAGACTCCTGCTGTTTCCACCAAAAGTCCAGCACTATAAGCATCTAGAGACCTGGTTTCACTGAGTGAATCCTCTTTGTCCTGGAACCTGGATGTGATTCCAGGAAGGAGGCCCAATCAATAACAAAAAGAGCAAGCATAGCAGACACCTGGAGGCCAACAGGGCAAGTCTGCTGTTCAAAAGCCAAGAGACAGCCCCAGCCACATTAGAATCCCTTCCAGGCCTGCTAGCCCCACCTGAACACACCACAGGACACTCCACCTGCAGAGAGGCTTTAGGTCAAGGGATAAAAACTTCCAAATTCCTCAAGTTGCCAGAGTATGGTTCATTTCATCTCTAGGGCACATCAGACCTACCACAGGGCCTTCAGCATTTCCAAGTAGGCTGTCACACATACTGTCACAATGGGACACCCTGGACCATGGCAGGTACCCACCCCTGCCCACCTATTACTACCATACAGGTGGTTACACCCCTTGCTAAAACAAGGAGCCAGCAGGAGTGCTTAGGTTAGGTCAAGAAGAGAATCAGGACTCCAGGGGTGGGGTGGGCTGTTAGAGAACCCACCCTGCACCTACCTGCCAGGCTGGAAGGACCTTCTCGATGTCATTCAGGTTGATGCCATCCCCATCTTCCAGCTTCCCTTTGCCACACCTGGACCAGAAAAGACAGAAAGGGGTTGGAAGGATGGCTCATTCATGCCTCCTGTCCCAGCTGGCCAGCAGGAGAGGAGGGACAGTTAGCAGATATACGGTGCTGCCCGCCTTCAAGCCCCAAAGAATTACCTGTCCCACCTAGAGGAAATAGCCCTAGAGATGGGCGGGTGGGGGTGGCTCCTCCCCTAATACAACAACCAACCTGGAGGGAGGTGGGAGAGGAACCAGAGTTCCCCTTGATCCTTCCAGGCAAAGAAGCTAAGCTCCTTGCTAAGGAATACCCTAAAACTTGTCACAACTCCTGTCAAAGCCCATCCACACTGCCCTATTATGCTGAACAGAAGATTAGTGAACAGAGACACAAAGCAACTTTCTCAAGGTCACACAGGCTGGCAGGGGCTAGCAGAAAACCCAATAGGGCTTCCTTCCTTCTCTTTTTTTTTTTTTTTAGACAGAGTCTCACCCTGTCACCCAGGCTAGAGTACAATGGCATGATCTCGGCTCACTGCAACCTCTGCCTCCCAGGTTCAAGTGATTCTCCTGCCTCAGCCTCCTGAGTAGCTGGGATTACAGGGGTCTACCACCATGCCTGGCTAATTTTTTTGTATCTTTAGTAGAGACAGGGTTTCATCATGTTGGCCAGGCTGGTCTCGAACTCCTGACCTCATGATCCTCCCGCCTGGGGCTCCCAAAGTGCTAGGGTTACAGGTGTGAGCCACCACGCCCGGCCAGTCTTCTTTTCTTCTTGGCTTGACTCTGGGTCAGTCAAGCAAGCCTGTTCAGATACTGTATGCTTTGTCTTCATGTTCTCTGGGAGTGGGCGTGCCCTTGGGCCAGAGAGGCTGGCCCCAACTCCCTAGCCAGTGGTCTGAATCTTTGGCATATTTAAGGGTGCAGATTCCGAAACCAGACTCTCAGGGTTTGAACCCTGCTGTATCCCTTACCAACTGGAGACTTGTACAAATTGTTTAACCTCTCAGTACTCATTTCATCAAATGAGTTTCCTCATTTGTTAAATAGGGATAATAGTGTCTAACATCTTAAGGTGGCTGGAGGATTTAATTAATTGATGTATCTGGAGTACTTAGATGCTTAGAACTGTGACATCACACAGTAAACAGTATATATATATATATATACACACACACACACACACACACACACATTTACACACACATTTACAAACATGCACACATATACACACATTTATATAGTCTAGCTTATATATACACACACATATACACACATAGTCTAGCTTATAATGTTTAGCTTGTTTATGTTTACATATATGTGTATGTATATTACTTGTTATGTATTATTATCTGTATTTACCATTAAATATATCTTAAACATATACGTGGCCAGGTGCAGTGGCTCATGCCTGTAATCCCAGCACTTTGGGAGGCTGGGGCGGGTGGATCACATGGTTGGGAGTCTGAGACCAGCCTGGCCAACATGGTGAAACCCTGTCTCTACTAAAAACACAAAAATTAGCTGGGCATGGTGGTGGGCGCCAGTAAGCCTAGCTACTTGGGAGGCTGAGGCAGAAGAATTGTTTGAATCTGGGAAGTGGAGGTTGCAGGGAGCCGAGATTGCACCATTGCACTCCAGCCTGGGCGATAGGACAAGACTCTGTCTCAAAAATAAAATAAAATAAAATAAAATAAAATAAAATAAAAACAACAAAAAAACCACAAATATGTTGAATGGTAAATATAGGTAATAGTAACAAAATTGTAATAAAATAAATAATAAAGTAAATATATTACTACTACTATGACCACTTTCATTACCACTAGTATTGCTGCTGTCATTTGGGGAAAGAGGCAGGAAGGTGATTAATTAAGGACACAGATTCTAGAGCCAACCCAGCCTCGTGCAAATTAATTTTTGGGTCTCCTAGCTGCTTCATCTATTGAAGTGAAGGTGATAACAGATCCTCCCTCTCTGGGTGGTGGCGAGTTTTAAATAAATGAGGCAAGCACTTAGAACAGGCCCTGGAGCACGGCTGGTGCACAGTAAGCACTGTCAGTTACTATTACTACTGGTATCGACTGGGGTATGCTGAGAGATGTCGCATACGCTGGGTCATTTTCCAGCCGCAGAGTTCATGCGAATCTCACATTTCAGAGTAACTAATTCACTGTTTAAATATTTACCAAGCATCGCTTCTGTTTTGGGCCCTGTGAAAGAAAACAAATCAGTTTTGGTCCCTGCCCTCAGACAGCGGAAGGCTCTAAGAACAAATCCTAAACTCCTCTAACAGGGCTGGGCGCCTGAGCACCATTAGGGGGCAGCACGAGATCAGCAACGTAAAAGTCCCATGGCCAGAGGCCGTGGAGCCCAGAGGAGGAGAAACGGGCTGCAAACAGCAGCAAAGACCTGGGTGGAAGAGAAGAACTGGGGATAACTCAAGCTCCACCTGATGGCTCATTTCTCCATTTACCAAACGCTTCTGTGCTGGGCTCCAGACAGGGGCTGGGACCCAGGTGTGAACGGAGCACAGAACTGGCCCTCTCAGCGTCTGCTGGGATAATCAGCCCCCACAGCCACAGCAGCCAGTGCCCTGTCGGGGGCAAGACAGCGATGCAGGAACCCTAGGGAACTGCATCTAGAACTGTTCTGGGCGAAGGGGAAGAAGTGAGAGGAGAGCTGGCCACGCACGGAATTTGGAGGATGTCCCAGGCGGACGCAGTGCAGGCAAAGGCCTGGAGCCAGGAGCACGTGTGCTGCAAGTTCGCTGTGGCTGGAGCATGTCGGGGGGCAGGGTGCAAGGGGGAGGCAAGGGGCACGGTGGAGCTGGGGTGGGGAATGGGGTGCAAGGTATAACAGGCATGAGGGAAAAGAGAAAAAGGTTGCTTCCCACCCCATCTGTCCCTGCAACTGTGATGGACTGGGTTACAGGTGAGCAGGTGGAGAAAGGCCTGGAACATCCAGTCATCTTTTAACTCATCAATCTGCCCAGTGCAGACAGGCTGGCCTGCGAAAGCACCAACTGCGTGTAGTCTTCTGTGTTCTGCACCTGCCTGGGCCACAGGGGAGGAGGGCACTGGGGACTTGGCTCAATAGAACAGCTGACACCACCTCCCAGTGTCTCCTGGGGGTAAAGCACACCTCAGGGCCCTACCGTATGCACTGTGCTCCAAGCACACGCCGGGGTGCAGCTGAGCACACTCCAAGCGCAGCCTTCTGTTCTACCTCAGCGACCCTGGGGGTGGGTGGGTGGGGGTCCTGCAGGGAGGCCTGCCCCCATCAGGTATCAGATCTCCCCAAGGCCTGCAGGTTTGGAGGGCAGAAGGTGGCTACAGACCAGCTGAGTCACTGCTGCCAACATGGTTTCCAAGGCAACAGCCTTCTCTGATTTCTGTCCCTCTATGGAAACACAGGCTGCAGGGAACCTTGGCAACCGAGTGGTACCTGGTTCCCAGGGACGCTGCAGTGACTGGTGCCTGGAGCCTGTCCCCAGTATGGCAGGACTCTAAGGGGTACACAGTTCCTGGTCTGGCCATGAGGTGGCCGCAGACACTGCACTCAGACTCCCTGTGACAGGCTTTGGCCAGATGGCCAGATATCCAGATGCCCATGGGAGACCCCAGGTGACCCTCAGCAAATCTGGAGGCTCCTGGTCAGAGAGTGAGCCTGGCTGAGGAATTCAGGCCCACAGCTGGTGACACAGGTGTGG
The DNA here is from genome assembly GCF_001604975.1 of Cebus imitator. NCBI lineage: Eukaryota > Metazoa > Chordata > Mammalia > Primates > Cebidae > Cebus > Cebus imitator. Next base: position 3,074,501 of record NW_016107375.1, read on the forward strand.
CTGGTTACTCTGGCTTCTGAAGGGACAAAGTTCTTCAACATAAGGGGAGTTCCTCTCCTTCATAGTCATTCATCACTTTTGTGCCAGGAAGTTAGTTAATCTCTGGTGACTGGTGAGACACCTTTGGCAAGCTTGCCTTCCACATGCAGGCCCCACTGGACACCGGTAGTCAATCAGGCAGCACCATCATTTCAATCCCCCCAGACCTCAGTTTCCCCACTGACTTAACCAGCTATGTGCTCCCAGGGCACACAGGAGAGACTGGAGCTGCCCAGGGAAGTCTCCCTCCTGAAGCCTTTCCCAGATAGTTCATCCTATAAAGTGCTCTCCTTTCTTTTCTTCTTCTTTTTTTTTTTTGAGATGGAGTCTCACTCTATTGCCCAGGCTGGAGTGCAGTGGTACGATCTTGGCTCACTGCAACCTCTGATGCCTGGGTTCAAGCAATTCTCCTTCCTCAGCCTCCCGAGTAGCTGGAATTACAGGTGCCTGCCACCATGCCCAGCTAATTTTTTTATTTTTAGTAGAGATAGGGTTTCACCACCTTGGCTAGGCTGGTCTAGAACTTCTGACCTCATGATCCACCTGCCTCAGCCTCCCAAAGTGCTGGGATTACAGGCGTGAGCCACCGCGCCCAGCCTAAAGTGCTCTCTTTTCTAACCCTGTTTGCACTGACTTGATTCAACCCTACACCAGGCATCATGCTTTATACTTCCTAGTGTCTATATGTCCACACCACATAGTTTAGTCTTTTTTCTCCTATGCAGTCTCCATTATGAATGGGTTCATATCTCCTTTTCCCAGCAGCTCCCCAAGTGTGGTTGCTGGACCAGCATCAGCATGCCCTGGGGAACTTGTTAGAAATGCACATCCTAGCCCGTACCTACAGAATCAGAGACTCAGGGGTGGGCCTGCCCTCTGTGCCACTGCCCAGATGATTCTGCTGCACTGGCCTGGATTACTGACAAGCAGGGCCATTGTGGGTGATCAGAAGCAGGCGGGGTTGGCTTGGCTAGAGGAAACTGGGCAGAGGGGAACAGAGGGATTCCAGGAGAAGCCAGTGAGCCTGCAGCTCTGAGCCACAGAGGAAGAGCATCCTGGGGCATTAGCCTCCTGAGTCCCCCGTGCAGCAGAGCAGCCTCCCTGTGGAGGCAAAGGCCACTCCCATCCCCTGCCCCACCCACCCTGTGTAAGAGCCCCAGCACCCCTTACCCTTCACGGTCAATGTGTGGCAGGGGCTGCTTGGGCGTGTGTCGGACTTTCCGGTGGAACTGGGTCAAGTCCAGCTTTTCGGGCTGCAGGTCCCAGGTGGCACCACTAGAGGGCAAGGGAGAGTGAGAAATCAAGGCAAGAGGGTGACAGCCCAGTTACTCATGGAACCAGGGGAGGCTGAAACTGGCAGGCAGATCTGCAGAAAGGGGCTGCCCAGGGCCAGGCGGGGACCCTCAGAATGGAGGTGCCAGCCCTCACCTTCCTCACGCTGCTGTGGGAAAATGTGTGCTTATGAAACAAGCGTGGGCCTGATGCCCACTGCACAGCGGCTCCTGCAACATCTGCCCGTTTTCGTGCCCAGATTTGAGGAAGCCTGGGGACAGCAAGGGCCAAACACTGGGCTCCAGCCTCTGATAAGCAGCTCAAAATGATGCCCCAGCCACCCTGAGGTAGACGAGGCAGGCGACTGGGAAGCGGGGCCCAGCCTCTGCAGTCCCATCCCAGAGGCCCTCCCCGTGCCCCCGCTGTCTCCTCTGACCCCCAGTGCCTCCTCTCTCTGGCCTCCTTCTCTCCATCCACCCTTCCTACAGCCCCCACTCAGCTTCTCTCCGCCTCTTGCTCCTTAACTATCAGTATTCACTCAGCCCTGCAAGGAAGCTGGGGTCCCAGGCTGGACCTCACACCACAGGGAAGGAGGAGGAGGTTACCTGAAGGAATCGAAGGTGTTGGCTGCCCAGATGTCTGTGCCCAGCATGTCCAGAGAGCTGTCCTTGCTGCCATTCTGGAAGAGATGGGGTGAAAGGGCTGACATTAGCTGCTCGGCCAGGACACTGAGAACATGTGGGCCTCCCTGGGACCCTGGCCTGAGAGAGCAGCAGAGGCCTCCCTGTCCCCCTGGGTGGCTAGGAGGCTGGAGTGAGCCCCCAAATGATTGTGGTAGCTAGTGCACCCAGTCAGAGTCGGGGGACTCTGGCCTCCCCCCAGGCATGGGCCCTCGTTTCGCTGAGGTTTTGCAGAAGTGTACAGAAGGGCCCAGGCCCCTGCTGCCCCCAGCCCATCGCTCTCTCCTCAAAGCCTCCACACCCAGCAGGGGCTCTGTGCCACCTGGAGCCTCTACTACCACTGCCAGCCTGATGGCAGACGCTTCTCCCCAGGCAGGGGCTCTGCAGAGCCAGGCCCATGGACACTGACCTCCTTCAAAGTTCAGCACCACTCCCCAGAAGCCCCCACCAACCAAGGCTACACCAGCGACTGGATTTCTCTGAGTCAAACCCATGCTCTGGTGTTCCCTACATGACCCACCCCCGAGACAGAAACCTCTTTACTCAGTGCAGGTTCTGTGATTCGGTTTCTCTGCCCTCTGGCTGGTAAGTTCCCTGGAAACTTCTCCAATCCCCTGACTTCACGCCTGATACGCTCCAGCCCTTCTTACCCCTGCAGTCTGGTTTCCATTGTCACACTCTTTAAAACAGCACTTCCGCATCCACCCGAGCTGAACGTGTGCTTGCTGCATGACCCGGGAATTCACTCCCAGGTATAAATACACAGAAATATGCCCAGATGCTCCCCAGAAGACGTGTACACAAAGTGTATACAGCAGCACCAGCCACGATAGCTCCAAACTGGAGCCCACCACATGCCTGTCATCGGCATGAATGAACATAAACTGTGGTATGTTCACGTGCTGGAGTGTTACACCGCAGTGAGCACAAATAAAGTAAAACAACAAGCAACAACATGAATAAACATCACAAACATGCAGGGAACAAAAGAACCCAGATGCAAAAGAGAACCAATTATGTTCAGTAACAGGCAAACTACGAATGCATGGTCAAAGAACTCAGAGAGTAACAGGAAGGGGAACCAATCTACCTTCCAGAGAGAGGGCGACAGAGAGCGAGCAGCTTTGATTAACTAGGAGTGGGCACACCAACCAGAAAGGCTGGACAGTCCAGCCTCCAAGCAGAAGGGACCAGGCACTCCAGCCCCCACAGACAGGAGGCAGGAGGTAATGAGGGCCTGGAGGAGAGGTGGAGGGATCATGGGGGTCGAAGGGACAAGGGGACTGTTTGGGGAGAACCCCCTGCGCTGTCTGTCTGGGCAAGTCCCTCAGCCTTCCTGGGTCTCACTGATACCATGAGGACTGGTCCCTCCCTCTGGGGATCAACAGCTTGCAGCCTGCAGTTCTAAGTCACTTGGAACTTCCTTATTCCAGGATGCTCTGAGAGCTCACACAATTTTTCTTGCAAATCAACCACATTTGGGGCCACCATGACTCTGGGTGCTTCCTCTCCATGCCCTTCCTGTCCCATCCCTGTAATCCCCTTTGCTAGTGACCATGACCTGTCAACTGGGCCTTGCTCCCCTCCTGCCCTCTCCAAATGTGCCCCATCTGTCAAAGCTTGGCTAGGCCAGGAAGTACCTCTGGCCTCCCAAACTACAATCACCTTGCTCTGCCCTGAACTTGCCATCCATGTGGGTAACTTACGGCAGCAGAGCCAGCCTTCTGCAGTTCTCTTATTTTTCTTGTTGTGACCTCTCTCCTGCAGGAGACCACAGGCCCTTGATGACAGGGACATCCCCCGCCTCCCAGAGCTGGAAGTTCAGTGCTCCTGACATATACTGCAAGAGATTTTCAACATCTTCTTCAAACATGTGTTTTCCTCTTGCTTCAATAAGCTGTGTGACCTCGGTGAAGTCACTTCACCAGTCTGGACTTCAGATTCTTCATATTTAAATAAAGAGATCCCAGAGTGAAATGCCATGGCCTGTAAATGGGTTCCTTCTGACTGGCATGTGTGCTGCTAGTATCCCCTTTCCTGCCAGTGGCAGACATCACTAATCAATTATAGCAGGTTGCCCGTCCTCCAAGCAGACAGCCCCTAATGTTCTAGGATCACTGTCTCTCCCTTTTCTTGGAGTCGTCTCACATCCTCCCCATCCCAACTCCTGGGACCCCGCTTGCTCCAAATGCAACTCTGAAACTCCAGATTAGCTGGAAAGACTCGCCTTCTATCACACAATCCCCAAGGGGACAGCCCCTGCCTCCCGAGATGTTGACTGGCTTGTTCACAACCCCTTCCGAGGCCTCATATGTAATTATCATCCAGAATAGCCCAAAATAACATAGAAAGCAAAGACGAAAAAAAAAAAAAGAAAAATCAAACATGCAGACAAAACTCTTACTTCCAAAGCGTCTATTACAGACCTCACTCAGCATGGAGTTCATTTTCCCCCTTTAGCCCAGTGACCTGATGTCCCTCCTTCTCCACACGTGTCTTCCTAATCCCTGACCTGTTAAATATGCAATGTTCTCTGGTGCTCATAATTCAGCTTCAGTGGATCATCACTTGGCCACTGCTCTCTTTACAAATGTTAGACCTTCCCCAAGTAGACTATAAGCTTCTCCACTGGACTGCCTCTTTCTCTTTGTGCCCCTACAGTGGCCAAGTCAGGCACACAGTAGGTCCAGCTTGAATTCATGCCAACTGATTGAAGAGATGTCACTCTGTAACAGGAGGAAGCATGGCCCTACTGCCTCTGGGCTGGAAGGAAGACTGATTTAAGATTAGGATGTCAAGATTGATTTACTGTCCTAGGATTCCAGGCCCTTAAGGCCTCTACAGAGTGAGAAACGTGGGTAGACAGAGAAAGTGCAACTGCGTAGAGATTATCATGGCCAAACCCAGAAATGCAAAGCCTCTTCCAAGAAGAGGGCAATTCACCTTGAAGGCAGTTGAAGGGCCATGCAATGGGCACATAAATCTCTCTCCTGGCCTGGAGTTTGGCATCTCAGCTAGTGCTCCTCAACTGACAGGGAGGGAGGACAGGTCCCAGTAACAGTCACTGGCAGCAGCTGTGTAGGGGGTCAAGGCCCCTGTGCAGAGAGCTGGCAGGAACGTCTCTGGCTGGAGGAAGGGGCACTACCCTCGGGCTAAGGGAGGTGGTCGAGCAGGGCAAACTTGGGCACTTCCAAAGCAGCATCCCTGGAGGGGGACCCACCAATCTCTGGACTTGGGATCAGGGATTCTTGGCATCAGGGAAATGCACCCCCGGCTGATGGGAGGGAAAGAGCCAGGGCAGAGCCTGTGTCTGCAGGCGAGTGTTTGTTCTTTACAGAGGAAGCTCACACTTCCGTGCACCTGCAGAACAGCCCCATGGTCAGCCGCTGTCATCTCCGTGTTGGGGGTGAGGAACAGTGTCCTGGGAAGAGGGGCCAGGGCTCAGCTGGGGAGCAAGTGGTAGAGTCACAGAGGGAACCGGTGCTCTCCTGAGAGCCATGGCAGTCGCGCAACCAACACACGTTACCGGTGACGGACTCACACATTCTCCTCATTGAATCCCTGCAACTCCTTACGACAACTCACAGAACATACCCCTGAACTGGTATCAATAGCCTACATCCATATTTAAATGCCAAGGAACCCAGTGATATCTCTGCCATTCCCAGCACACACCCCACTCCTCAAGCCACCCTCACCCTGCGGCTCAGCCTCCTGACTCCCGCGTGAGCCACGTAACTCCTCCCTCCCTAGGCCAGATAGCTCTGCACCAGGCTGCTTTTCCTTCCTCTTTCGCTCTGCCCCACAGGGCTCTGTTCCACAGCCCACCTTGGGCCTGTGGGCCGGTTCTCACCTCTCTTTGCCACAAGGCTTGAGTTTCGTTAACTCTCACACTGACCTGCCTCCTGCCTCATTCCCTCCCCTGTGATGATGGCAACTCTGAGCTCAGAGCTGAGGAGCAGAAGTGCCAGCACGGTGAGCCCTTTACAAACCAAGGAGCCGGACCCCATCTCTGTGCAGTCCCATGGAGCCCTGGGGGCACAGCTCCAGGAAAGAATATCATGTGGGCAGCATCCCCGGAACCGTGAGCCCTGGAGGAGGCGGCAGGTGGAGGCAATAGCACCAGGAAGAATGAGGACTCAGGCCGCTGAGCAGGACTGGACATGTGGAGGAGAGCTGTGGGCAAGGCACTGGCCTTTCTGTCTGAATATCAGGAAGGAGATCACCATGAAGACTTGGGGCCTGGCAGACGAGAAGCTGAGTCTCTGGAGAAGCAGGTATAGAGGACACAGGGGCCATGCTCCTTATTGCCAGTCTACTTGGTACAAGAACTGCAGTGCATATCAAGAATCAGGAAACCTCCCTGGAATTTGTTTTGATGCATGAGACAGGCATACGGCCGCTGAAGCCAAACTTTTATCAACAGAGGCTGCAGAAATAGCCTGGCAGGTGGAGAAAACGTCCATCTTCTTCCAGCCGCAGCCCACAACAGCAAGGGTCTCACCAGCAGAGCTTTTCTTTGCTGTCCCTTGATGCTAAGGTGGTGGCCCAGGCAGTGCCCAGGGGGGCCAGGCTTTGCTCAATAGAGTTACTAACTGCCAAGCTAAACCAGACAACCAGGAGGCCAACGGCTTCACACGCATCCCCAGGGCCCGCTTGCCCTGGGCTCAGAGTACCCAAGTGGCCACTCTGTCGACCAGCCCTGCCACATGGCTCCAAAGCCAGGCAAATGCTCACAGCTATACAAGTGCCTGGATAGCCCCCTTCTTAGGTCCTGAACTCCAGCCTTCAAATCTTACAGCCCCTGACACACACACATGCCACATACACATACATGTACAAATTTCACACACACATACATACACGTGTGTATACACACTAGACACAGACACATACATTCACACACATCCACACAATATGTGCCACACATGCATATACACAGGTACATACACATACATGTGTATACCACACACACATGCATATACATACCAAACTTACACAATATATGTACACATCCATCCACACACATACACACCACACCCATAGACACACCACACACCAAACACACATAATGCACACGCCACATATATACATGTAGTATACATGTATACCACAACTATATGTGATGCCACATACTACATACACCACACATACATGCACAGGCTGCATACCACAACATACAGGTAGATCACATACACATATGCACAAGACACACATACACATCATGTACACAGGCATATATACACACACATACATATCCACACCCACATACACACCATGCATACATAGACCATGCACACATGCATACACATATACACCCCACACATCCATACACATCACACACAAGCATACATGTCCCACACACACACACATGGACATGTCACCTGTTCCACAAACCCTCCAAATATCCGAAGAAGTCAGAGAAGTAGGAAGGCAGGCACCTGAGTTCTGGAGCTTCTTACCAGGAAGCAGACACACCTCCCTCTCCCGCCACCCTCACCTCTGGCTCACACTGAGGATCCACACAGAGAGGTGACTGTCAAGCTGAGGACAGAGAAGAAGGGAACCTAGGCTCGGCTCGTCCTGGGCACCCCACCTTTTAAGTCCAATGCTTCAGCTTCCAGCTACCACACGGGTAACATGCGGGGGTGTGGCTTGCACATTGTCCGTCTGTGACGGGGCTCTCGGGCACACGAAGCTGCAGCACGTATGGAGTTATATTTCTCTTTGGGCTACTATCCTCTTCCTGGACTCAGAAAACAAAAGAATGTTCTCTGCACCCACCCCCCACCACCACCCCGAGTCTTCCTTTCCACTAGGATCTAGCTGGGGACTTAGCTCTGCAGCCTCCTTAGCAGCCCGTGCCCCACAAACCCCGCAGCACATGCCGCTCACAGCACATAACCTGCACACTCCAGTGCTGGGCTGACTCCTCTCTTCATTGTTCTGCTGCAGAGCTCCCCGGAGCGCTCTAGAAGCACCAGTCCCCTGGCTCTCAATGTCAGTGTGCATCAGAATCACAGAGAGAAGGGAGGGTTGGTGGTTTAAATTTAGTGTAGCTGGGATGGTTCACAGACTATGCTTTTAGAAAGGCTCATTCCTCTAAATGGTCCTCATTTCTCATTCCTCTAAATGTTCAAGTTTTAACAGAAAAAATTCAAAAAGATTATGTATAATCTTTTTGTTTGGTATACACTGAATTAAAAGATTACTAATACATTATTAAAATGTAGAAAATCATTAAGATGTTGAAATTTTGATTGCAGAACTTCTTCAGTGGATGTTAACTTCATATATGTGGAAGTGGAGTATGCAATATTTCTTTCCTAAGCTTTTTTGGCTAGAAATCTGCCCCACTCTTCCCTTTCATTCCACAGAGAATTTTGCAGGACTAGGATTCCATGGAACCCCTTTTGGGAAATACTCCGCTAATGCACTTTCTGTTAACTCTCTTCTTTCGATGGCAGGAACCGTGGCTCCACTTTCTTGTTGTATCTTCCTTCCCATTCACCCCTCATCCTGGCCTTGGGACCCAGGGTCATTCATTAATATTTCTTCGCACAGACTCAGTGACCAGGCACTGTCAGCTATCCATCAAAACCTCAGTGGCCTCTTAAAGAACATTCTCCAGTTGGCAATTCCATAGTTGGCCCTGGTAACCACAGCTTTCCTCTGAGCACAGCCTCCTCTGCAACCCTGAGATCACCCAGGCCCTGCCCCCCAGGTTGCTGAAATGCCAAGGTTCTGAGAAGCCTTATCAAAAACAATCATCCTTTTCAGTGGGTTTTTCTTAGCACTTAAACACTGTTGAATCCTTTGCGACAGCCCCTTTCACTGGCAATTAGGGGGCCCCATGCCAGGGTGCACCATACTGCTGGCAGAACAGATCACAGAGGGATAATGAGCACTTTAAACCATGTGGAAAAGAAAATGGAAACAGCCTGCTTGTGGGAAGGGAGACTGAAGTTGTCTCTGGGAGGGCCCCAGAGACATCCGCAGTTCAGGGGAGGTCAGACTCTTGGAAGGGCCAAGAATAAAGATGATGACAATAGCAGATATTGACCCAGCACACAGTATGTGCCAGCACTGCCCAAGTGCGGCACTGTTACTATAACCCTAGGAAGCAGATGGTACCATCACCACCTCCATTTTACTGACGGGGAGACTGAGGCACAGAGTACCCGCCCACATTCCTGGAGCCAGTTTCCAGGATGGGACCACAGAGAGCGTGGCCCAGAGGCCATGTTCTAACCATGGCACACTATGCAGTTATTCAATTCAGTCAGGTAAAGTGATCCCACTACAGAGATTTCCATAAAGCAGGAACGTAGCCCTCCCCTGCAAGCATTTGGATTCTCCACACCTATCTCTGTCAATGTTTGGGAAGGCAGTGCCGGTGGAGGAAGTACATCATCTGCAGCAAAGGGAGAAGAGTTATGGAATGTGAGTGGGTATGCGATGAGGCCGGGCTCTCTGTACCTGGGTGAATGCAACAGGGTGAGAGTGAGTGCCGTACGGTAGAAAAACATACAAAGTCAGACGCAGTGAAAACAACATGCCTTCTAGCTTCTGGCTTTTCTTTATGAATACACAACTGCACAGTGTTTTTGCTGTGCAAGTGCATAGGTGGGGGTGTGTGTGTAATGACAATCCCAGGCTATGAGTGTTTAGAAACTAGGCAGAATGTGGCTGAATGGGATAGATGGCAGGAGGATACTCTCCATTGTTGGGACAGTCACGGGGGAAGTTCCCCCTAGAGAATTCTAGGGCAGGTGGGTGTGGATTTCCCTAGCAGGTCTGCTGCATCAGGTGACACTGGGGGAGAGGTTGCCAGCCCTCAGCCCTGGCATCCTGAATGGCAACCCCCGGATACAGTGCACCCTCAGTCACTGAGCAGCTGGGCTGTGCAGGACCCAACTCTGGGCATCAGAGAGAAAAAGATGATGCAGTCCTGGCTCCCCAAAGGCCTCCCAGTCCCAGTCCATACCCTTCTCAGTGCAGGATGTCCTTCCAGATTCCATGAGGGCCAAGAGGCAAGCCCAGCCATAAGGTTCTCTCACTTCACAGACACAGGGTTCCCAGGGTATCTAGCTGTGGGACAGGGGTCTGGTTTGGGCCGAGAGTGGGGAAAACAGGATTCTAGGCCTGCAATTTGCTTCCTGGGGCCTCATGAAGTCACTCTGGCTTTTTTTGCTTGTTTGTTTTGACAGAGTCTCACTCTGTTACCCAGGCAGAAGTGCAGCAGTGTGATCTCAGCTCACTGCAACCTTTGCCTCCTGGGTTCAAGTGATTCTCCTGGCTCAGCCTCCCAAATTGCTGGGACTACAGGTGCAAGCCACCACACCCAGCTAATTTTTGTATTTTTAGTAGAGGCAGGGTTTCACCATGTTGTCCAGGTTGGTCTTGAACTCCCTACCTCAGGTGATCCACCCACCTCAGCCTCCCAAAGTGTTGGGATTATAGGTGTGAGCCACCACACTCAGCCCCACTCTGGCTTTTTGGACCTGTGCTTCCCCATTGGTCACAGGACTACATGTACTAGATTGGCAATTCCTGAGTACGGGGGTAGGGGAGGGCAGGTGGGACATATGAGAGACACCATGAGAGCATTTACATTACATGAAATGTTCCTGGACAAGGGAACCCCAGACTCATCTCCTCGGCCAAAACAGAGGCTTCCTGTAGGCCAGATCTGAAACTCGTCTCAGGCCCAAACTAAAGCAGACTTTGAGGATGGTTGGATTTGCTTAGAGAGAAACTAAGGGGGAAAGCACAGCGGGAGGTGGCAGGAGGCAGAACTGAAAGAGAAACAGGCCTATCTTGAACTTGACAGCATGGTAGAATATG
>NW_016107375.1:3085472-3103487 GCF_001604975.1 Cebus imitator
GTGTGTGTGTGTGTGTGTGTGTGTGTGTGTGTGTGTGTGTGTGTGTGTGTGTTCAGCACCAAGGACAGCACCCCCACACAAAGCTGGGAAAGAGGGAAATAGACCCCCAATGGGCCTTTGGCAGGAGAATAGCAGGGCAGAGCCCAGCGGAGACAGCTTTCTGGGTGGCACTAAGGCTGAGTGAGTTCGGGAGAGGGAAAGACCATTCCTTTCATGCTGGAACATTTGTGTCTGTCTGTCCATGCTGTCTTTTTCCCCAAGCTCCTTTAGTCTTTTAATTAAGGCCCAAAGGCCAGAGAAAGACAGGAGACAATGTTGATGCCTATGGTCAAGTGTATTTCTCTTAGGCAACCCGCTGCCCACTCTCTCTCTCAGCTAATTAGGATTGTGATTTAGGTTTTAAATGGGTTGTGCTATTTGAGCCTGTCCTGGACAGTGCCATACCAGAGGCCATTCCTGGCTGGCTATACTGTCCAACTCCTGCTGAAATAATGGGATCCTCCTCAACTGTCCCCAGCCCCTGCCTGGGAAAGGCTTCCAGCAGATGGAGAAAATCAACACTCCCCATTCCAATACCATCCCATCCTCCAAAGCTCCCTCACAAGGAGGCCTTCTGTGAACTCCCCAGGCCCCAAAGATCTGCCCTTTCCTGCCAGTACCAGATTCAGAACTACAGAATGTCACAACAGAAGACAACTGAGAGATCATCTGGTCTGGGGGGTGACCTAGGAGTCCTGCAGAGATGTTCTCAGAGCCATGAGGTGGGCAGGGGGAGGGTGAGGGGGGAAAGCAGGCAAGTCTCCTCCCTTTGCCCCAGCAAGCAGTTCTGTCCCTTTCCCATTTATGCGTGGAATTTCCATGTAAGGTTTGAGGAAACAAAAAGTGTTATACTTTTTACAAATTACACCTTTTATTTTTAGATGGTTATAGATTCTTATATACTTGTAAGAAATCATACAAAGAGATCCCCTGTACCCTATACAAAGTTTCCCTCCATGGGGAAAATATAGCTCATTATTACAATGTAACTTGTCTCATCATCCTTTTAACAGGGTCCTTAGCAGAGCAAGAGTTTAACTATGATGAAGTCCAGTTTAACATCTCAGGGGATCAACATTGATACAGTTAAGGCACTTCCACCATCACAAGCCGCCCCCCACCCCATTATAGCCACGTCCACTTTCCTCCTGCCCCTACCCCTTCCCTCATCCTGGCAACCACAAACCTCTTTCCCATTTCTATTACTTTGCCCTCTCAAGAATGTTATATAAATGGAATTGCAGAGTATGCGACTTTGGAGGACTGGCGTTTTGAAAATCACTCAGCATGATTTCCGGAGACTTGCCCAGCCTGCTGCATCATCACCGGTTCATGCCTTCCCATTGCGGAGTGCCACCGTGTTTAACCATTCACCTGCTGAAGAACACCTGAGCTGCTTCCAGGTTTCTGCCTATTGTGAACAAAGCTGCTATAAACAGTTGAGTACAAGTTTGTGTGGATGTAAGTTTTCAATTCTATGGGATAAACACCCAGGAGTGCAATTGCTCAATCATATGGTACTTGCAGGGTTTTGTTTTGTTTTGTTTTTTAAAGAAACAACTGCCAAACTGTTTTCCAGAATGACTATACAATTCTACATCTCCACTACCCCTGTGTGAGGGATCTGGTTTCTCTGCATTCTTACCAGCATTGGCCACTGTCACTTAGTTTCTGTTTTCTTCTTTTTGAGACAGGGTCTCGCTCTGTTACCCAGGTTGGAGTACACAGGGTCTCGCTGTTACCCAGGATAGAGTGGTGTGATCACAGCTCACTGCAACCTCCGCTTCCCAGGCTCAAGTGATACTCCCACCTCAGCCTCCCAAGTAGCTGGGACCACAGATGTATGCCACTATGCCCAGCTAATGCCTGTATTTTTTTTGTTGTTGTTGAGATGGTGTTTCACCATGTTACCAAGGCTGTTCTCAAACTCCTGGGCTCAGGCAATCCACCTGCCTGAGCCTCCTAAAGTGTTGAGATTACAGGCATGAGCCACTGTGCTGGCCATCCCTTTTATTTTTTAAGCTGCCAAGTTGAAGTGGATGTTGTCACTTTAAAAAAAATTATTTTAACTATTGTGATTGCAGTATAGTGATGTCTTGTTGGGGTTTTAATTGTGTCTCCTTCATGGCTAATGATGTTGCATATCTTTCTGTGTGCTTATCTGCCATCTGTACATCAGCTTGAGGGAAAAATACCTTCAGTGAAAAATGTCACTTTATGTATTTTGTCCATTTTCTAATTGGATTGTTTTTTAATGATGAGTTTTAAGACTTTTTTATATATTCTAAATATATATTTTGCCAGACATATTTTGTCAGACATATTTTGCAAATATTTTCTCCCTCTCTGTAACTTGTCTCTTCATCCTCTTAACAGGGTCCTTCCCAGAGCAGAAGTTTAATGATGACAAAGTCCAATTTCGCATATCAGTGTTAACATCCCTTGATTGTTTATTTCATTCAGTTTGAAGTCTTCCTTGTTTGTGGAATGACAAATTAAGTTTTAATCGAAACCAGGGCATTTCCACATTAGCTCATGAGACAGTCACATTAAAATCTTCTGCTTTAACTGCTGTTTCGTGGTACCACTCTGACAGGGGAAATGGAATAGGACAGCCTCATTATAGCCAGGAGGGAGTGGAAGTCTAGGTTGCCCACTCAGCCTCCTCTGACACCCTGGGGTGCTTGCTGTCACTGCTGGGTAGAGCTGGGAGTTTGGGTCCCCATGTGGTCCCCTCTGACACTGTGATGGGGCTGGTCTCATTACCCCTGGACATACGTGAAGTCTGACTCACTATTCCTGACACCACTCCAGCAGGAAGGAGAGTGACACCTGGATACTGCCCAGTGAGGGGGCAAGTCAGGTTCCTGCCATCCCCAATGACACCATGTGGTGTGGGTAGGAGCCTTTTCACCAGCTGGCAGGGATGAAAGTCACAGCTCCCCACTGGCCTTCTCTGACACTCCTCTGATAGGGGTTGGAGTCCTCTTACAGTCCAGCAGGCGTGGAATCTGGGCTCCCACTCGACCGTGGCTGGGATGGATGGGGGTGGGGCTAGGGATGTTTTCTGTGGTGTTTGGCTGGGGTAGAGCAGTTACTATCAAAAACTTTTCTGTCTTGCTAGGTCTTTTCCTATCTTTTTCCTTCTTTTCTATCCTATCCTATCTTTTTTTTTTCTTTTTTTTCCAAACTGGAGTTTCGTTCTTGTTGCCCAGGCTGGAGCGCAATAGTATAATCTCAGCTCACCGCAACCTCTGCCTCCCAGGTTCAAGCGAATCTCCAGCCTCAGCCTCCCGAGTAGCTGGGATTACAGACACATGCCACCACACCTGGCTAATTTTTGTATTTTAAGTAGAGATAGGGTTTCTCCACGTTGGTCAGGCTGGTCTCAAACTTTCAACCTCAAGTGATCTGCCCACCTTGGCCTCCCAAAATGCTGGGATTACAGGCGTGAGCCACCACGCCCAGCCTTTATCTTATCTTTTTCTATCTTTTCTTAGTCCATTTTTTGTAGAGAGCCACTTTTTATTGGGATTTTTTTTTTTTTTTGCATGCATTCCACACTTGGCACTTTCTAGTACCGAGTGTGGGATGCATGAGACAAAAAGAAAACAAGCTCATCACTGTGTCATTCCTCAGGTCTTGTGCATCCTAGCGGGTCTGCCTTCTTCCCTCCACCTCTCAGAGCCTTCTTATGTTCATTTTATATAAATGCCCTGGGTTTTTAGTTGTATTTATCAGGAGAAATCAGGAAGATAACATTTATTGCATTTTCCAGAGGCAGAAGTTGAGGTCTATATTTTTAACAAAATATTTTGATGACCTTATGAATAGTTCACCTCCTTTCATTTTATAGAGCAGAAACTGAGACTGCAGTGAGATAATGTATCTTATCCATGATCAAATAGTAAGCTGGAAGCACAGCTCAGGCTGAAAGCACCTCTCCTAACCCCCAGTGCAATGCTGCCTCCATGACAGTTTGGTAGCTTACCCTTTGCCTGCATGTCTCACCTCTCCTGCTAGAATGCAAGCCCCTGTAGACACCAGCCTCCTCCTCCCCATATTCACATGCTGCTGTCTCCTCCAGAATGGCTTATTTCCCTGAGTAGATTCTAGGTTCCCTGAGTACAGAGACCCAGCCATGTGGCTCAGAATGTATATAGCAAGCACCCAATGCATGGCTGCTGATGGTTCTCCCTATAAGAGCTAGTTGTGAGCACTGTTCAGTAAGTGTGGCATCCTGTTCCTTCAAGTGAGCTGGAGCCAGAAGGCACTGAGGACAGAGACAGACGGCATTTTCTGAAAGACAGACACACATGCTGGTGAGCACAGAGGTTGCACTGTGTTTGGTCCTGGGAGGAATGTCAGGGGAATCACAGTGCATACTTCTAGTGATCTTGGGTATGTGACTCAGGCCTGAAGGACCATCGTGTCACATCCCAGACTTCTTGGTATTGCAGCTTGAGCGTCTGTCCTCTCCACTCTACCCTCCATGTGAACAGTGACCATGGCTGTGCTCCTCACCATCCCAGTGCCTAGTGTCCAGTCTGGAGCACAGCAACCCTCAATGATGACTGGTTGATTGGATCCAATCAATAGGCCAAAGAATAAAATAAGCAAATGAATGACTTAACCACAGCAAAGGCAATTCCTCATGCAGCAATGAGGATAGTTAGTTTAAAAAGACTTGCTAGGCTGCTGAGGAAATAAGTAGGCAAAAGACACAGGCAAAAAAGTTAAATAAAACTGTGTTGGGCGCAGTTGCTCATGCCTATAATCCAGCACTTTGGGAGGCTGAGGCTGGTGGATCACGAGGTCAAGAGATCAAGACCATCCTGGATAACATGGTGAAACCCTGTCTCTACTAAAAATACAGAATTTAGCTGGGTGTAGTGGCATGTGCCTGTAGTCCCAGCTACTCAGAATTTGAGGCAGGAGAATTGCTTGAACCTGGGAGGCGGAGGCTGCAGTAAGCTGAGATTTCGCCATTGCACTCCAGCCTGGCGACAGAGTGAGACTCCGTCTCAAAAAAAAAAAAAAAAAAAAAAAAAAGAGTTAAATAAAAACCATCAGCTGGAGCAATGAGAAACGGGCTTGTGGCTGAATCAAAGAAAGAACGTTTTATGAATGGAGCTGCCTAACAATGTGCTGAGATGCCTTCTGAAGCAGTGAGCTCCCTGCTACTGGAAATGCTCCCTGCTACTGGAAATACGTCATGGTGGGGAGTTGGATCAGGTGACCTCTGGGCTTCCTGCCACCTGAGAGCCCATGATGTCTTCAGAAGTCACTGGAGGCCTTAAACTCCAGTGCTTGGGAGTTTGTTGGGGCTCAGGAAACAATGTCCCAAAATGAAGGCCTCAGCAGCAGCCTCAGAAGCAAAAGTCTTTCTCTGACTTTCTGTCTGTCAGTCTCATTCTCCCCCGAGGCTAGCCATGGAGGTTAGGCTCCCTCTTCCCTACCAGGAAAAACCACAGCCTCTTTCCCCCAAAGCCAGCCATGAAACCTAAAGATATAGCTTTAATTATCCCTCTGCCTTTCTTTGCAAAAACTGGCCATAAATAAATCATCTGATCTGCTTTGTTTGATTATAGGTCATGACACCTCTATTCCAGAGAGGGCCCTGTCCTAACCCAGAAGGAAGGAACGCTGCACAGAGCAGCCAAGAAAAGTCTAGACAGAAAGGCCTTGCTGTGTTTCCCCATTTTGTCTATTAGCATTAGATCATGCCCATTTGGTCCAATCCCATTTCTACACCTGTCCATACTTTGTTGAACTTAACCATAAAAATAGACAATTTTTCCTGTATCTCTGGGTCTTCGTTCTGCAGCCTCCCATATATATATGTTGAATAAATGTATATGCCTTTTCTCTTATTAATCTGCCTTTTGCAAGCTGATTTTTCAGCAAATCTTCAGAGAGCCAAGGGGTTACCCTTCCCTTGGCCCCCACAAGTTCAGTCCTTGAGTTCCATCATGGATTTAACATGGTGAAGAACATGAGGGAAAGAAAAGGTCAGCCCCAGCCTCTGGGAAGCTTTTACTAGAGATAGGCCATGTGACAGTCATTCTAGCAAATCACCAAGCAGTTCTGGTTCCCCCTATTCCAGGCACAGAGTAGGGTTGTACTTCTTATGTGCTTATGGTTGGATGAGGCCATGTGACCCATTCTGAGTAATGAGCTCAGAGTAGAAGTGACAAGTGTATCTAGGCTGGAGCACTGAACTGCCAATGCATGCTCCTCCAGAGCTCCTTTTCCTCTGTCCTGATCTCCACCAAGCTGGACCCTGGTTGTTTAAAGGTACTGAGATTTGGTGTTGTTTGTTACTGCAGCATTACCTAGGCTATCCTGACTGATACAGGGGAACTGACTTTACCTGTATGGAACACCAGAGAAAGATACAAGACAAAAAGCTCAAAGCACACAACAGGGGCTGGGTTGGGCAGCAGTTCCAACATCTCAGCCCTCACACAGGCCCCTCTGTATTCACCATTCCCAGCCCCCTACAAGAGTAATATCCAACATGATCCATCTCCTCTAGCTGTGCTGCCTCCTATCACCCCAGCATCCCAACACTGTGCCCTATTCAACCTTTGCTAACATCATGTCTTCTTCCCTCTTCCCTTCCATCTAGTCAAACATCCTACCCATTCTCAAAGGCATAGCTCAGTCCTCATGGCCTGCAAGATACCTCCCTACCCACAGAGACCAGCGGGACCACTCTTTGGAATCACTGCAGTTCTTGTGGCCAGGATGACTTCTCTTTGGGGAACTTACGTGTATGTTGTCATCTTGTCTTGTGTAAACTAGTTTTTACTCTACACACTGGCAGTGATCCAGAAGCTCCCACTCATATGCATCTGCTGGGCTCACAGCAAGGGCTCAATAAATATGAATCAAACAGAAAACAGCACCGTGAACATATACCTGGTGTCTCTTAGCCATGGAAGCTGCTAAAAAATGTAGGCACTTTTACTAAGATATCATTTGCACTAATGATTTTTTAAATTGGCACAGAACCAAATCCTATAGTTACTGAAAGGTAGCAAGTTGACTGGCAGAAAACTCCTTCCACCTTTTTCTGGGGCCAGAGGTAATTAGTGTATTTGAGGTTCTCCTCCACCTACCGTCTGTTACCCTCTGGGCCAGAGTCAATGCTGGTGCCAATATAGCTGCCTGAAGGTTGGCACACATCTCAGGGTATAGGGAACAGGGAAAAATTGGGAAGACCTGGACCTGCTGTAGCAGTGATTTGGATCCGGTTGGGCATTTCATAGAGTTACAGAATACAAATAGAGATTTCTGGAGAGACTCCAAGAAGTCTGTGTAGTCATTTTGCAGAAGAGGTGCTTAGAGC
This sequence comes from Cebus imitator, assembly GCF_001604975.1. Taxonomy (NCBI): domain Eukaryota; kingdom Metazoa; phylum Chordata; class Mammalia; order Primates; family Cebidae; genus Cebus; species Cebus imitator. Next base: position 3,092,866 of record NW_016107375.1, read on the forward strand.
CAGTGTCACTCTTGGGTCAACATCTGGTTCTCCTGGCCCTTGGGACAAGGCTCTTTGACTCTCTTGATGCTTCAGTTTGCTACAGGGCATCAGGATGAAACAAGGGCGTGCCCTTCACTTATCATTCCAGGGAACGTTGGGATCACAGGCCCTCAGCCAAGACTCAAAGTCGTCATTTCTGACACACCCCCATCTTTCCCAGGGCTTCATGTGAACCTGCCTGATAAGGAGTCATGTTCATCAGGTTCCTAGCCAAGATTTCATCCCCTTGCTCCACAGCCAACATTGTAGGCCAACAAGTCCTTTCATCAAGGGAAGTGCCTCTCAAGGTCTAACCAGAGGCTCTGCTATTGTGATGCATATTCATTTCCTGTCCTTGGTACACCTGTGCAGATGGAAAACAGCTGCTCAGCTCCTGACTCCATACAACCTTTCCTATGCCTCTGGTTTCTTTCCTGAATTCTAAGTCCTATGCCAGCACCTTGAAAAGCTTTCTAAATGTATTACTGCTGCAGTCTCTCATTTCAAACGCCTTTCTTTCAACCATCCCTACACATTTCCCCTATTAGGATGAAAAGCTGGAAACTTCTGACATCCTAACTAAATGACCAGGTGATGGACAGGTCTTTTGGAAGGAGGATGCAGGATGCCAGGCAATCCCAAATACAGCTGAATCCCAGTTGCCGGCAGCTGGTTGGCCTCTTCTGAACTATCTGTAGCCCCATTTTTTTGCTCTATACTCTCTGGGCTCTTTTCCTCCTGTCTCGTGGGACCCAATCTCCTCTAGATTGCCCCCACTTTCTACCTCTGACAGGGTTCAGAAAACGCAAGGTTTTCTCTTTGACATTAGCTAAAGTAACAAACAGGATGAGGATGGAAGCCTGCTAGGGATGAATCAATCATCCCAGTATATGACTAATACACAAACGGGGCCACATCTGGGCCCTGGGCCCTGGTGCAGGGCATGGTCTGTGATCCATCACCCAGAGCTCGCTTGGCAGAATGCAGGGCCTCCACATCTTCCTGCCAACCTACTTCCCTGGACATGTGCAGCCAATGTGGGCAGTCAAGAGGAGTAACAGAGCTTCCAGACACCCCATTTCAATGTAGCCTCAGTTTCTCCCTGAAACTAATTGTCTCCATGAGTAAAAATGGGTTAGCAGAGCTCTCCCATCATCGTGATGGCCCCAGAAAGCTCACCAAAGTTGGCATGGCCAGAGGAAAAGGGCCCAGTAGGGAATGACTGCATGGACTGAGCCTGGGCAAATGCAGGGCAGTCTCAGGCATCACTATTGAGGGCCTATTGAATACAAGGCCCTAGGCCAGAAGTGATTGAGGAAGAAGAGCCCACCCTGACTCCTGTCTTAGGGTTGATAAGCTGGCTGAGGTGCAGGTAGGTGTGCGTGGAACAGCTTGGCAGCAGCATGAGGGAATATGAGGGTGTCTGCCTGGGCACATGGGTGCAGGCCAGGCTGAAGGGAGCCTTGAAGGATGCAGGGAACAGCAGCATCCCATCAGGGCAGCAGTCAGCAAAGGCACCCTTCAGCGGGCAGCTGCCTGAGTCCTCCTCCATCAGAGAGCCCCAGCGTGACAGGAGTGGTGAGTACACTGCCACGGGCCAGCTACGTGGGGCTTTCCTGGGGGTGCAGTCACTCAAAGGACACAGCCCAACTTTGATCCCTCCAGCAAGGGGCATCAGGAGATGGCTGCTTCATGGGCAGAAATCAGAGGTTCCTGGAAGGAAACTCAGGTGGGTGTCCCACGGGTGGACGCATGGACACAGGTATGAGCCGCCATGGGCCACGTGGCTAGCGGCAACCCTCTAGAGAGGGCAGAGCAGTGAGAAGCAAGGAGCCGGCCCCCACATTCTTGGGCTACCACACCAGCCCGAACGCGCATCCAGGCTGGTGGCAAGAGAAAAATAAACGTCCCTCTTGTTTATGCCACCCTGTTGTTTGCACCTAATAAATTCAGTCTCTGATGTCTAAAAATAAAGCCTGTCATCACTGAACCAAAGTGCTGCCAGCCATGGGAGACCTCATGTAAATTCAGGCCCACAGCTACTCCTGCCTCCCAATGCAGCACCCAGGTCTAAACCTCGGCCTCCATTCAGGAGGTGCAGCTCTCCCTCACCTCCTCTGTGCACCTGCCCAGGTTTCTGAACTCCAGGCCACCCCCTGGATCACTGCATCTCATGCCTTGCAGGAGGCATTCCTTTAAACCTGCGCCTTGTCCTTCTCACTTAGCAGTGATGCTCTTAAAGGCAGGTCCATGGCTTCAGGCCCTCCGGAGCTTAGCACCAGGTCCCTGCAAACACTCCTGGTTGACAAATATCTAAGAAGTCCCTCCTGAAAGACCCTGCACTCTAACCTTCAGAGCTTTCCTTGGCTGTAAGCAACTTCACACAGCACAGGTGATGTATCCCACGCCAGACTCAGGCTAACCCAGCGTTCTGACTGAGCCTTCCCTTCTGTCCCAGCTGGCTCTCCAGACATGGATATCACAGACTCTGCGCCCAAGACCAACATGGCACCAGGCACGCATGGCTGTGGCAGGGGTTGTCCCTCCATAGCCCAGCCCCTCTTCCACTTCTCAGAAGTAGACATCTCTCCCTCTTCCCTCTGAGATGATCAGGTGGCCACCGCAGGTCATGGGTGATGGGAATGCCAGTGGCTCTATGGCCTGGAGGAGACCCCTCCACAAACTCTTGCCTCTGCACATGTCAGGTGATTAGGTGGGGTTCTATGCAGAGACCCTCCTTGCCACCCTCTTTGGGCTCCTCCCCCATAATGAACCTATGTCTCAGTTCCGCCTGCCAAGAAAGCATCTAATATGAGCTTTTCACGACTTCACGTCTAAGTTGAGTTATAGTTCATTATGTCAAACACTGCTTACCCCGAGTCAACTGCTCAGCTGCTTCCTGGGATTGGGGTGAGCTGCTCCTAGTGGGCAGGGACAAGCCCACACCTAACCCCATCCCATCAGCCCCCAGCCCTGCTCCATGGGTCCATATTATCTGGCAAACCCCCCCCCCCCCGCCCGCCAACAACCTCCTGCAGGTGGGGAAGGCAGGCCTGAGAGGACAGCTGGGGTGTGGGGATGAGGCAGGTGAGGGCAGAAAGCAGGCAGAACTATTCCTTAGCCCCTGGAGACCCTATCAGGAGCGATGTGGAGAAAGGGACCAGAGGGAAAAGGCAGAAGATGAGCCCCCAAAAGATAGTAAAGGGGAGAGGAGAAAGGACTCTTCGTTGGAAGATTTCAGAACCAGACACCTGCTGACCAGATAACAGAGAGCTCTCAGTGACTAATCTCTTATGCCCCATCCAAGAGCTTCAAGCCCTCCCTGAAAGCCTCTCTCTGGTGCTTGAGTCCCCAAATCCAAGTCCGCCATTGCTGCTGAAGAGTGAGGGGAATCTCCAATTAGGAGACCCCAGAATAACCGGCAGGAGCTAGCAACAGTGTCCCTGAGGAGCAGGGCCGAGACCAAAAGCTATGGAGATCAGGGAGCGGGACATGGGGTCCCAGGCAGGGAGGCAGCAGAGACAAAAGCACTCCCTAGAAGGACTCCTCCTGCAGTTGGGCCAGGTAGCAGTGCCGTGTGGGGAGGAGGGCAGACACGTGGCACCTCTGTGGGATTTGGTTTCTGCAAATGGCACAGAGATGTTAGAAGGACCCTCAGAGGCCATTGAGGCTCCTGCTGGGTTTTATGTGAGGAAGCTGAGACCTGAGGATGAAGGGATTGCCACCAAGATTGTGGCAGAGCAAAACGAGACTCCAGGTCTCCCATCACCCCACATCCCCAGGGCTCTTATTATGGCCTCCTTCTTAAGAAACAATTGAACACACAAGCAAATCTTGTCACGTGAAAGAACCATCCCCCTACACCATGGGGAAGCCATGTCCTACAGCCTGAGAAAGATCCAGAACCAAGGCCACTGACCAGCTTCCCTTGGGACAGAATAGAGGAGTTAGGTGAATCTGTCAGAGGACCAAAGCTGAACATGAGCAAGTAGGCCTAGGGCAACCTGTGATTGCAGCGGCTCTGAAACCAGGCATGGCCCCTCGCAGGAGCCTGCAGGGGCTCCCTCTGCTTTCCAGCCAGCCACAGACTAAGGTTGGACTTGGGATGGACACATGGTTTTCTCAGCCTCTAATCCCACAGGCTCCCGCAGGCAGGGATGGGGTATCAGTGAGAACAGCTGGACCACCAGAGGGTGCTGGGGAGGGCCTGGGGGTCACCAGGGCAGCTCTCAAAGAACAGCTGCCTCCCTTCCCTCCCAGCCACGCACCCCCCTGTGAGCCTCTCGAGACCTCATGGTAAGCAGCAGGGAGAAAGGTGGCAGGCTCCAGTGAGGTCCCAGGACTGCTTGTTGGGTGGGGGGATGGACAGGTCTCTGACAGCTCCCCCACAGCCTACCCCTGCCAGGCCCTCTGCGGATCTGGAGCAGCGGTGATATCCAAAGCACCCGCCAGCATCAAAATGCCGAGTCCCATTGTGTGCGGGGCTGCTATGTCGGTGCCTGAAGCATCCGCGCAGGCATTTGACTGCGGTGTCACATTCCACTGTAAGGACGGATCCCAAGGCACCCCGCCATTCCACTCAGCAAACATCTGGCCTACTTCCAGATGTGTATCAGTATATAGAATGCAGTTATTAAAAAGAAATCTCATCAGTCGATGAGTCTGGGGGAGTGGGAGCCTCCCTGTGGGCAGGGAGTTAGGGAGAGCTTTCCAGGGGACAGATGCATCCTCCCCTCTCCCACTTCCCAGCACTCTCCATGTCACCACCCCTCAGGATCCACATGGGCCAGCCCAGGAACCCAGGCAGACAAGGCATAGGACACCCGCAGACGGAGCACAGAGCTGGTTCCCTACCTGCTGTGGGGGGGCTCGCCCTCGGGAGAAGGAACAGCTGCTGTCCAGTGGTTGGCTGCAGTCCGCTGTCCACTGCAGAGCAGAAAGGAGCAATCAGTGATGGCAGGACAGCCAGGCCCATGCTCACTCTGCCCAGGCTGCAGGAGTTGTGTCCTGCCTTTTCCCATTAGTATAAGTACAGAATCCTACTTGGCCATTTCAACGCAAATCTTTCTCAACCATCAGGCCCAATTTGGCATCTTCAAACTCCCCATCAGGATGAAGCTTTGGCATCTGATTGGGGGAGGCAAACTCACTTCCGTTCACCTGAGCCCAGCACAGTGACGATGACTGGCTACCTCAGCCAGACATGACAAAACTTATTCTGAGTTTGGAACAACCAGCACCGTGTTTGACTGCCTGACCTGGCTTCAGCCACACTTAACCCTCTACTACATGAAGGGTGTGGCCCGAGCTGGCGGTGAGGCAGGTACATATGGGTCTTCCTAGAAGTCTAGCTCAAACCACAGGCGTAATGTTAAATTTTCTAGTAGCCAGATTTTAAAAAGAAACAGGTAAAATTAAATGAACTAATATATTTTATTTAACCTAATATATCAAAATATCACTTCAACAGGTAATCAATATAAAAAGTTGTTAACGATATATTTTACATTCTTCTTTCCATACTGTTTTTGCAATCCACATATCATTTAGGGCATGTGGCTCAGTTTGGATGAGCCACATTTCAAGGGCTTAAGAGCCACATGTGGCCTGTGGCTACCATCAGGGACAGTGCAGCCCTAGAGAAGTGGCATTCTTTGTCCATCCCCATGCTATACAGCAGAGGGGCTGATCCCTGAGGACTGCAATTCCCAGGGTCCTCTGTTAGGAATTGGCTGTGCTTGGCCAATGGGAGACAGGAAACAGGCATTTCTCCCCTCTCTCTGTGACTCCGGCAGCATTACCAGCGGTGACTGGGTCTCCTTCCAGGCTCCAGCCTCACCAGGCAGGCTTCTGTGAGTGACCAAGAACCCTGGACTATGGCAACACCTTCTATCTTTAAGCCCCAGGTTAAGAGGTGGTACTAGCTACCTCGAGTTGCTGTCCTCTGGATTGTAAATCTTCTGAGGTAGGAATAATCAATCCCCTGGATTAAATTCCCTCTGCTTGGATCATTTCAGTCTCAAAGTATTTCCCCCAGGATATTTATTAATTATGGCAACGGAGGGAGGACAGAAAAATGAGAAACCCTCAGACACCACTTTAGCCAAGTAGTCAAGGTTAATATCACCAGTAACAAAACTTATCTGCATCGTGGACTCCCCAGTGTGGGGCATCGAGATGGGCACATCACTTCTGGGATATCCTTGACAAAAATGCACCCTCTCGACATAATCATGATAAAACATCACACAATCCAAACTGATGAGCTTTCTACAAAAGCACTGACCAGAACTCTTCAAAAGTGTCAAGGTTGTAAAAGAAAAGACAAAGGAAGTATTAGATTGGAGGGGAGTGAGGAGATGTGGCAATTACATGCAGATTTGGATCCTGGAACAGAAAAAGGAAGTTTGCGGAACAACTGGTGAAATCCGAATGAAATCTCTAGTTAAGAGCATTGTACCAATGTTAATTTCTTGCTTCTGATAATGGTACTACAGTTACGTAAGGTGTTCCTATTAGGGCAAGGTGAATGACAAGTGTTTGGGAACACTGTGTTCAATTTTGCACTTTGGCTGTAAGTCTAAAATAATTCCAAAACAAAAACTAATATATATGTATTTGTACATATGTAAAATACATGCACACATAAGTATATAGTACAAATTTTTATTTATATTTATTTTTTAAATTTTTATTTATTTATTTATTTATTTATGTTTTTGAGACTGAGTCTCACTCTGTTGCACAGGCTGGAGTGCAGTGGCATGATCTTGGCTCACCGCAACCTCTGCCTCCTGGGTTGAAGCGATTCTTGTGCCTCAGCCTCCCAAGTAGCTGGGATTACAGGCGCCCGCCATCATGCCTGGCGAATTTTTGTATTTTTAGTACAGACAGGGTTTCGCCACGTTGGCCAGCCTAGTTTCGAACTCCTGACCTCAAGAGATCCACCCGCCTTGGCCTCCCGAAGTGCTAGGATTATAGGCGTGAGCCATCGCGCCTGGCCTATTTTTTTTATTTTTTGAGATGGAGGCTCTTTCTGCCTCCCAGGCTGGAGTGCAATGGCACAATCTCAGCTCACTGCAACCTCTGCCTCCCAGGTTCAGGCGATTCTCCTGCCTCAGCCTCCCGAGTAGCTGGGATTACAGGCATCTGCCACCACGTCCAGCTAATTTTTATATTTTTAGTAGAGACAGGGTTTCACCATGTTGGCCAGGCTGGCTTCGAACTCCTCACCTCAGGTGATCCACCTACCTTGACTTCCCACAGTGCTGGGATTACAGGCATGAGCCACCGTGCCCAGCCCACATTTAAAAAAATAATGTATACAGATACATGTAAACATATACTTATATGTATATACGTATGTATGTATAATGTTTCAAGTACTGAACTATAATCCCTCAGCTTTATGTACTGGAGTGGTTTCTGCTTCCCTGGTTGGAGCCTGGCTGACAGCTGGGGGACAGCCAAGGCACACAGTGCCCACTGGCTGGAGAGAAAATGAGGCCATGCTTGGACTCCTCATCCCATCTTAGGTGACCTCTCAGAAAAAGGCTTCTCCCCTTCCAGGCATCCTGAACATTTTACCCCAGCTGCATAGCACTGGTGTGATACTCCACAGCACGCTGACTCACGGGGCCACACCTCCTCCTGGGTCAGCACAGCCCTGGCAGGGTGGGGCCTCCTGATGGGTATGCACAGAGTAGCTGAGGCTTAGCGCACATCCGTATGCAACCCCACCCTCCTTGATGAGCTTTCCAAGCTCCAATGAGACTGCTCTGCCTTGCCCAAGGCCATCCCTAACTGTACCTTGCCAACCAAAAGCCACTTCCTGAGTGCCTTCTGTGTGGGACCCTCAACCAAGAGTGTCCCCACACAGGAGAGGGCGGAAGACGTGTCGAATAACAGCAATGAGAGGTGGGTGGGGATGGTGTAGCTGAGAAGAAGAAGAGTGTGCTCTCAGCAGGGGCCGTTATGGAGGGAAAACAGGCCACCCAGGGCTCCTGCAGAAGAGCGAGGTGCCCAAGCGAGGCGACAGGCACAGCGGAGCATGGCCGGCTTAGGGGCAGACGGTGGTTGTCACGCTAAAGGACTCAGAGGCACTTCTTTCATATGCAGGGGTAGAAGGCCTCTGTTAGGGGAGGCTGAGCTTGCCCAGGGGGAAGAGGGGAAGGAGGGTCCCACGCTGGGGTTCATTGGCAGAAGGGGAGAGATAGAAACGAAGCAATGGATCTCAGAGTGTGGAACAGATGAGCCCCAGGCAAAGGGGGAGATCTGTGCGCAGGAAAGCCAGCAGGATGGTGGAGTCCACAGAGCCTCCTTCCAGACACCCGGCAGAGCTGGAGGCAGGCACAGCCCAGCAGGAAGAGGGACTGTGGCCTTGTGTGTGATTGTGTAAATGGGTAGGAGTGAGGTGTGAATGATCACGCTTATCACACCAAGCTCTACCCACTGGGCTTGTAGGGTTCCATCTCAAACCCCAGCCCAGCAGGAGCCCCCAGCTGCAGAATATCACAGCAGTCACAGCCTGTCTAAGCCTGCTGCCTGAATCCCCTCCATTAGAGACATGCTTCTTCCCCGGCCCTAAAGGCCCTCTGGGAGCCCTCCCTTCCCTGTTCCAAAGTTCCTCCCCATCCCTGCTGGGATTTTGCTCTCAACATCAGCTTCTGGTGTCACAGGCACCATCACCTCCTGCCTCCCCTTTGCCTTCTCTGAGACACCGCCTAGAAAATCTCCAGAAATGGACCTCCCCAGAACCTGCCCTGATGTGTAGGAGATGAGTCAAGAATGGAGAAGGGTCCCACTTCTCCAGGCATGCTCCTTGGTCTGGGCCAGGGCTTGAAATCCCACACATTTCCCCTTCAAGGCAAACAGTCTTATAGCTTTGCGCCTCCTGAACCTGCAAGTCCTCTTGGGGTAAAGATGGTATCTTACTTGAAAAGGTCATCAAACAGAAAGGTGGGAAATGTTGGAGGTTTGTCAGATAAGGGAATGATTAACATCAAATTCATAAGAGTTGGTTTAAGGGCCTCAACCACAGCTATTATAATTCGTGTCTAAATTTAAAAACCTGGAACAAACATGACACAGGGTGGAGATTTAATAAACATGAGAGTACAGATGTTCGTTTTGCACTCAAAATAGACATGTATTCTATTATTCTCTGTTATTAGTTCATCTTAAGTATTTCACAATAAAAAAACAACTAAAATAAGCTGTTCGTCATTTATATCCTAGAATGAACAGTGTTTTATGAGAAGAGATTGGAAAAGATGGGGGAGACCATGGGACACTGAGCACCGGAAGAGGAGGACAGAGAAGCAGGAAGCTCAGCATGTGGGAGGCTGGAGGGGCTACAGTTAAACCACGCCCCCTTTTCAGTGGTGACTAAAATTCTCACCCACCCCCTAGACCAGCCCTACCAGACATCAAAGTATCTCATAAAGCTAGATCCAAACCAGCAGGTTAAACCAGTACAGGAATGAAAAAGCAGATCAACAGACAAAACTGTACCCATAAGGAAATTAGTGTACAAATGGTAAGGATTGGGCTTTAAATTAAGGGAGAGACTCATCAATGAATACATGGTATTGAGACAACCACCCAGCCACTGAAAAATGACCCTAGATGTCTGCCTTGCATTATTCATGGAAAATCCGTTCCAAGGTAAGTAAAGTCTACGATGCAAATTTTAAACTACATCAAAATTTCAAACTTCTACGTGACAAAAGAAATCACAAACAAATAAAAGTGAGAAGCTACCTGCAACAGACACAGTGGCCCCCCTTATCCTTGAGGAATCCATTTCAAGATCCCTTAGTGGATGCCTGAAACCGTGGGTGGTAACCAACCCTGCACCTATTGTGATCTGGTAACAGAGATGGCTGCTCAGTGACTCTGGGCTGGGCAGTGATGGGCAGGTAGTGGATACAGACTGGAAACGCTGGATGATTTATGTATCGGGAGAGACAGCGTGAGATTCCATCAGACTACTTGGAGTGGCATGCAATTTTAAATTTATAAATGGTTTATTTCTGGAATTTTTCATTTAATAGTTTTGGACTGCAGTTGACCACGGGTAACCAAAATCATAGAAAGCAAACAGTGGATAAGGGGAGACTGCTGTGTAGCAAAGAATTAATCACCAGACCACATAAAGACTTCACTTAAATCTAGGCACTGTTCTCAGTCCTTTGTACTTACTAACATTTACTCTTTGTGGCCTTCTCTAATCAGCAAACATGGAGACCGAATGACAGTGTGGTTAAGTAACTTACTCAGGAATACACAGCCAAAAAGTGGCAGGATGAGCAAAGGACAGAAACAGTTATTCATTCCAAGAGCCAGGAAAAATGGCTAATATTAAACATAATATGTGATCTTAGGTGAGACAAAGATCACAACCAATTTTTTTTTCTTTTGCTCTAAACAATATTACTGGGAAAATTGCTAAAAGATCTGTAGGTTAAATCATAGCATTCTATCAATGTTCATTTCCTTTACTGTATCATGTCCTTGTTCTGAGGATATACGCCTTTTCCCTTCCCCTTTCCCTTCCCTTCTTCCCTTCCTTCTCCCTCCCTCCCTCCCTCCTCTTTCTT
>NW_016107375.1:3104741-3107393 GCF_001604975.1 Cebus imitator
TTAATTTCATTAGAAATAAAGACAATGTGGCTGGGTGAGGTGGCTGAATCCTATAATCCTAACAATTTGGAAGCCCGAGGCAGGTGCATCACCTGAGGCCAGGAGTTCAAGGCCAGCCTGACCAATATGCCGAAACCCCATCTCTACTAAAAATGCAAAACTTAGCCAGGCACAGTGGGGTGTGCCTATAGTCCCAGCTACTCAGGAGGCTAAGATAGGAGAGTTGTGTCAAGTCATACATATGTCAGAAAAGGCATTAAAAAAGCCAGAGGGCGAGGTTGCAGTGAGCTGAGATCGTGTGCCACTATACTCCAGTCTGGGCGACAGAGCGAGACTCCATTCCAAAAAAAAAAAAAAAAAAAAAAAGAAAAAGAAAAAGAAAGACAATGTGAATTAAGATGACAAGATGTCCCAATACACTGGTGGCAGTGTGAATAATGGAAGCTCTTTGGAGAGCAATTTAACAACAGCTATTAAAATTAATTTTACTTCTCCACAGCTAACTAAAGAAACACTGTTATTTGTGCAGAAAGAGGCATGTTCAACAGTATGTGCTGAAGTATCACTTACTTCCAGGGGAACATTTAGAAGTAACCTGAGTGCCCACCATTAAGCAAATGGTTAAATAAATCCATGCTATGGACAACTGTGCAGCCACTAAACAGGACACAGCAGATATGCAAGCCTAGAAAAATCTCTGGGGCATGTGGTTAGGTGAACAGTGCAAGTCATTGAACAATATATCCACTGGCTATGGTATATGATTTGACAATATTTCTTCAAGTCATACATATGTCAGGAAAGGCATTAAAAAGGTGAGGAAAGGCTGGGCGCTGTGGCTCATGCTGTAATCCCAGCACTTTGGGAGGACAAGGCAGGCGGATCATGAGGTCAGGAGTTCAGGAACAGCCTGGCCAATATGGTGAAAGCCCATCTGTACTAAAAATACAAAAATTAGCTGGGCATGGTGGTGTGTGCCTGTAGTCCCAGCTACTTGGGAGGCTGAGGTGGAAGAATCACTTGAACCTAGGAGGTGGAGGTTGCAGTGAGCCAAGTTGCCACTGCACTCCAGCTTGGGTGACAGAGCCAGACTCCATCTCTCAAAAAAAAAAAAAAAAAAAATTAACTCATCTATTTGATGGGACGTAGGGAGGTAGGGGAGCAGAATGAGGTGGTAGCACAGAAGATCTTATTGTTAATATTTGAATTCTTATGTACCATGATAATATATGCATAAAGACTTGTATAATTTATAATAATTTTAGTCAGGAAGATTTAATTATTAATATTTGAATTCTTGCGCACCACGGGAATGTATGCATAAAGTACTTGTATAATTTAAAATAAATGTTTTAAATAAGGAGAAAATATATAATGAATTCCCCCTGCTGAACCACCCCGCAGTCCTCCTATAAACTCACTTCCTCTGTTAAGCCTTTCAAGGGCAGTCCACCACTGAGTGCTTCCTCCTGTGAGCAAAGACGTCAGAGAAAATGGATTTCAGGGCAGAAGGAAATGAAGAGATGGGACTAAGAAAAGGGTGAGGGAACAGTGAACGGGGAAGGCAGAATGAAAGGAGAAACGTAAAGGGAAAGAGGAGAAACGTTAGGAAAAGCCGTGGGGCCCATCTGAACACTCTCACCCTATGCTGCTCATTGCCACTGCTGCATCCCTTTGCAATCCCGGCATTTCAGGTGAAACCCAGGGCTTCCAAGTGCCTGACAGCAACAAAATAGGGCCATAGGAAGTGATCTTCACCCTTGCCAGCTCTTAATTTGACCTCTTAACAAGAATTCACTGGACACTATGCCGTCATTAAACCTATCTGCTCTTCACAGGGTCCCTACATGGTATCTTTCCAAGAGACTGGAGCAGGGGCAGCAGGCCATGGAGGGGGAGAAAGGAGACAGCCCTGCTCCCACTGTGGCAATCAGAGTCACCCACAGGCTTATGACCATGCCAGGCTCCAGGCCCCTCACTTTTACCTGCATCTCTAGCAGTGGGGTCTGTTTATCAGTATTTCTCGTAGCTCCCTAAGTGAGTTCATGCTTGGCCAGAGCTGCATGCTGCTTCCAAGCTTTCTAGTGACCCACTGGATCATCCACGAACATCACACGTGCAGAAATTTTCCTCACTTACAGCATCCTAACCTCTTGGTCAAAAGGTAAGTGGTTAATGAGATTTGGAGTCCTAATTTTGTTTCTACAGGAAAGAAATCTATATTAACCATCAAGCATCCAATCAGTCAAGGCCTGTATGGAGCAGGAAACCAGAAGTAGGTGGGGTGGGGATAAGGCTTAGCCAACACCCAGCAGTGTGGTTTGGCTATGCTCCATCTCTGTGACTCAGTTTCCCTCCTTCAGAATAGGGCTAAAATCCCTCCTCCTCCCAAGGATAGTGTGAGAATTTTCCAGCTGTGACTGTGGGGACTTTGAATCTACTGGACGACAAGTGCTCCTGAAACATGGGGGAGGGCTACGATGTAAATATGAGGGAGGGGTGTGATGTTAACTATGGGGGAGGGGTGTGATGTTAAACATGGGGGAGGGGTGTGATGTTGAACATGAGGGAGGGGTGTAATGTTAACCATGGGGAAGGGGTGTGATGTTAAACATGGGGAAGGGGTGTGATGTTAAACATGGGGGAGGGGTG
>NW_016107375.1:3107875-3169454 GCF_001604975.1 Cebus imitator
GTGTTAACCATGGGGGAGGGGTGTAGTGTTAACCATGGGGGAGGGGTGTGATGTTGATCATGGGGGAGGGGTGTGATGTTGAACATGGGGGAGAGGTGTGATGTTAACCATGGGGGAGGGGTGTAATGTTAACCATGGGGGAAGGGTGTGATGTTGAACATGAGGGAGGGGTGTGATGTTTCACATTGCGGAGGGGTGTGATGTTGAACATGGGGGAGGGGTGTGGTGTTAAATATGGGGAAGGGGTGTGGCGTTAAATATGGCATCCAGAAAATGTTGGTAAACTTAAGACACACATTCTGTTGGTTATTCATCTAAGGGACAGGAAGACTGATCTATCTATCTACGTATCTCATCCCTCTATGATCTGTGTATCATCTATCTGTCTGTCTTTCCATCTGTTCATCCACCCCTCCATCCATCCTTTTCTTTCCAGTTGTTACTGGGGAAGGATGAGAGGAACACAAGTGTACAAACATCATGAGATATTTCCCCCCCTGGGCATCAACTGTCATTTCTCAGATCCTAACAAATGACGTCACCAGCTGAAGAGCAACATTCTTCTCCACTCGCTCAGGTTTTCTCAAGGTTTCCAAGATTCTTAACAAATTTCCTTCCCAGAAACACCAAAATGCTAGACAGACGGACGGGAACATTCCCTGAATGTTTGTTTGTTTGGTTGTTTCTGGCTTCCATTTAAAGTAGTCATTAGATTTAAAAAAAAAAAAAAAAAAAAAACACAAAGTGCTTTAGCAGAAATACTTCTCTGCATTAATAGAGATTTTTTTTAAAAAGCTATCTTATGTAGACACAGCTAACCCCAGCCTTCCTGAGAGTTGCCCCAGCCATCCCTCCTCCAGAGTCAGTACCCCAGGTGTGTGTGTGACTGTGGAGAGCAGGGAGGCAGGGGCGAGATGGGGGCAAGATGGAAACGTCCTCCCCTCTGGCAGTCGGCAGGCAGGCAGATCCCAGAATCCTGCCAGGTGTCCGCATTCTTTAAGGGAACTCCAGAGCATGAAGTTAGTTTAGGGAATGCATCCAAATGTCCACCACACGTGTTCACACCACACCTCACAACAGACATCGATCTGAAAGCTCCTCCACAGCCTTGCCTTGCCCGCCACCCAGATGTGGGCATCCAAGCGTAAGGCAGGCCCCACTGATCCCAGGAGCTGGAGCCAGCACAGGGCCCAGACTGAAAGTGCTGGGAGGGCCCCTCATTCCAAAACTATGTCCCCGCTGGCTGCTCTGGGCATAGAAATTCTACCCTCAGCTACGCATTCCTCTGGGATGAAGCTTCAAGGCTTCCTTGGCTCCTCCAGGTAGAGCATATTTCAGCTGGAGGAACCTTTGGAGGATGCCTGCTGCAGGCTGGATGCCACACAGTTGAAGAGGCAGGCAGCCCACGCCAGAGGGTACCATGCCAGCCCATGTGCCCATCTGCAGGCCCTGCTCCTGGGGAAGTCTGCTCTAGGGGCTTCCAGGGGACTGCAAGAGTGGGTTCACTTAGTTCTTGCCCTGGACAATCTAAAGAGGTTAATTTCCCTTATAATTTTCCAATCTATCCTAATCATCCTCCTCCTTCCACTCCAGATCATAGTACTGTTAACTGTGCAATAAGGCTAGTTTATACCAAGAAAAGAGGTTATGCAAATAAGTTAATGCACTACCAGACAAGACCCTCCTCGTAGTCAGCTGCAGACCTGCAGGGCACCCAGCCGCCACCTGCTCCCGCACTCCTTGAGGGTTTTCCCCTGCATCACAGCCACCCTCTCCTGACCTTTCTTGGTGATTTCAAGATCCATGAAGATGGCATCTGAGCTTCATGACCCGCTCTCCTCCCGGCCTCTCCCTCTCCCCACACACTCCCATGCTCACACCCAGTCCTCTCCTGACCCATGGCTGTATTCCTCCACCTCTGATTTCAAACACCCGACTCCAGCACACACACCACACCCCACCACCTTTCTAGCTCAGTCTTTCTGCTACCAGGATTACAATTCTTTGGGTGGCCTCCAATCCACTGACCCTACTGCCTGTCAGCCTCCACCACCACCTCGGGTGCCCACGCCCATCCTGGCCTGGCTCAGCATCCAGGTGACTCATCATGTCACTCCAGTGTCTCCCTCCTCCCTCTCTCCTCCACTGTACTCCCTGGAGAAACCTCCACCCTGGTTAAAGTCATCTTTGTAACTGCCTCTGCACCTTCGTGGATGCAAGTAGCTGGAGAAAACGCACAGCTGTGCTGCAGGATCATTTTAGATGCACGGCTGCATACCTGCAACTCCCTCCGGTTAATTGTGGGTGGGCCGCTTAGGGCTGAGGATAGGCCAGCAACCCCTGACTTATCCCTGGATCAAACACACAGGTCAATGCTCCTATTTTGACCTCATTTCCCCAAATACCACCACATGTCTCTCCGCTTTACAGTTGAACTCCTCGAAAGAGCTGTGCTTTCCTCCTAGTCCATCCCATCCTGGGCCATCTCCTTCTGTTCCTTAAGTGGGAAACAGACAGGCATCTGCCTTCACCACTCAGCGGAAACTCCCCGGTCATGGACCCCTTGCTCAGCCAGCCATTCTCAGCCTCTTTTACCTGTGCTGGCAGCAGCCGCCAAGGCAGTCTCCCTGCCCCACTCCCTTGACGCCCCTCCCAGGCTCCAGTGCTCCCCGCAGTCTGGTTCCCTCCTGCCTCACTGGTCTCTCAGGTCACTATTCCTCACATCCTTTCTTCTTCATGTGGGACCACTCGAGGGCTCAGGCCTTACACCTCCCGACGACGCGGTCCCCATCATCCCTCTGACTCATCTCTGCAGCTCTCCCTCCCTTGCCTTCTGCTCCAACACCCTGGCCTTCTGGCTGGACCTAGACTCTTCTTCCAGCCCAGATCTGGCACAGGCTGCTCCCTCCGCCCAGATGCTCCTCTCCAGATATCTGCACTACTCACTCCTCCCTCCCCTCCGTGTCAGCTTCCCTGACTACGCTACTTAAAACCACAAGCCCCTCTGGCTCCTTCTCGCTCTTCATTCCATCTTCCAGATTTACTTGTCTCCATCGCAATGATCACCCACCAGCAGAATACACATTCCCTAAGGACAGGGCTTTTTTGCTCTATCCTAGATATGGGTCCTAGAACAGCACCTGGCATAGAACAGAAGCCTGTTAAACACTCACAGATTGAATAACAAATTGTAGGATGACATTACTTGTGATTTTAGAGCCTCAAGGACACTAAAGAAAGTTATCACACCTATTTCTTTTTCTGTCTCAGGGCTATTCTGTCCTCTGTTTCCCAGTTGGGACAGGGCATGGAATCACTGTGGCTTCAGCATTTCCTAGAGTGACTCCTGGTCTGAGTTCCAGGAAAGCCACAGGTTTGTTCTGGCTTCTACAAAGCTAGGGGTCCCATCAATAAGTGAGCCAGGTAGTTGGACTCAGCCTTTTTCCAGAGCAGGCTACACCCAGGTAGCTCACCTTCTGATTGTCCCAGGAGTCTCAGGCTTGGAGATGGGACAAGACGCATGAGAGGTGGATGCCCAGAACCCTGACTCCAGATGAGAAAGGGGACTCTCCTGTACATCCTTGTGTAGGCAGCATTGTTTCTCTGTAGCCTGTGTACTTCTTACCATCTCTGGCCTTCCAGCATTCCCAAGGCAACAGCATAATCCCCGTTTACCAGATGAGAAAACTCAGCCCCATGCCCAAGGTCACATGGGCAGCCAGAAGCAAATCTGGAACCAACTCTTGAACAAAAATCTACTATGGTGCTAGGCAAAGATACATGTGATAGGGTCCCTGGCCTTAATGCATTCATACTTTATTTGGGAGAAGCTAAGACTTTCAAATCTCAGCCCACAATCTTTCAGATGAGTCCATCTCCCCTTCAAGGTCAGGGATGCCACAGACAGAGGCAGGAGGGGCAGGACCAACCCAGGACTTTGACTGGAATGCCTTGCATGTCTAAGTATGTCTGGCATGCAGAGCCCTGGGTGAGAAGACCATGAGGCTCATTCCTTTGGCTGCCAACAACTGCTTGTATTTGAAATCAGAGAAAATATTCACAAGGGATAGTTCTTTGATGGTGTGCATTTCAGGTAAGTGAAACCTCCAGATCTCTTCTATAACATAAGCTTATTGAGGACAGGGAACAGCGTTCCACACATAGTAGGTACTTCAGAGATATGTGTTCAAAGACTCATAGGCCTGGGCAGTCCCCAAAGTCCCAATGGAGAGGAAGGAGCGGAGGTGGGTCAGAGGGGCTGGGTCCACAACTGGGGCACCTTCTTCCTGGATCCCAAAGCCCACCCGCCAGATTCTGGGTGCTCTGCTGAGTGGGACCATTCATGCCTTGGCAGTCTGGATGCTGCCCAGAATTAGGAGCCCCTGCCTCACCCCTCAGAATTTGCCAAGCTCCCCTAACCCCAGGCCAGCACTCACCTGGGAGATGTGGGACTGGGTCCTCTCGCTGTCGCCATCGCCCTCCGTCTTCTCGGCCAGCAGCCCCTGCACCTGGTACTCCAGCACGTAGCTGTCAATGAAGCGCTCCAGCTCCTCGATCTCCTGGGAGCGGCTGCTCCCCGCCTCCGAGGAGGCCGATGCTGCAGAGGAGTTTTCCATCCCTCCAGCTCAGGGGCCTGGGCCGGGACTGGTGGGAAAGAGGACAGAGGACTCCGTGAGATGCTGCTGGAGGAGAGGACGATGCCCACACCTGGGAAACACCCTCCGCTCCTGGAAGCATGTTATCCATCATGGCGTTCTGTTCTCCCCACCTGAGAAGTAAGTGTGGGGCTGGCTTACCCTCAGCATCAAGGATGTGCTGTATTCCCACTGTGTGGGGTGGGAGACTGAGGCCCACGGAATGTAGGTCACTTGCCTGATTGGCCAGCACAGGCACTGTGCAGTGTCAGAGTTAGCATCTACCTGGGCCTTAATGTCTGGGAAAAGCCGAAGATGAACTCAGCCTAAAGGCCAAGCCTCATTTCCTGACTCAGATTTAACAGAATCCACCACAAACCAGGATGAAATACAACACAGACCTAAGATGGAAGGTGTACAATGGGGCCAGCCCCAGACACAACCCACTGAGGGGCTTAGGTCCTCCAAGAAAATGCCTGCTTATAAGGAGACTTTTTCTCCTTGGTCACCAGATTGTCCCCTACATTAGTTGAAGCCTGTGGGCCATAACTTATAAGCAGGATTTTGCAGCCTTGCTCGGGTGCAGCTACTGGAACACACCTATGATGAGTCTGCAGGAATGTGGCTGGTTTTCACTGGTAGAATGAGAAAGACTTGCTCCATTGTCTGTGCTGATGTGGCCTCACCACAGACACTGCCTGGCCACCCTCACAGGGGCGTGGCTCACCCCATCCGCCCCCGGGCCCTCTCTTGGGGCAGCCTGGCATTGGAACACTGGCTCAGGTCCACCAACAGAACTGCAATCTCGGGAGCTGACATGCTCAACCCAGCCTTGCAGGGGCCCTGGTCTGCTGGGACCTCCCCCCACTACCCTCTCCCCGCTACTTATCCCCTGAAGCGCACACCAGACCCACCTGGGAGTGAGGAAAGCTAGGACCTTCCTCACCTCCAGGCCAGGGGTCCTCCCCTTCCTCTGAGGGGCTCCAGGCTAGATGAGAGGGGGCTTTAAAGCTTGTCTTATGCCTCGTTTATTATCTCAAGACCTGTGATGTCCTTGGAAGATCCTGATCTGCCGGAGGAAACAGAGCCTGCACATGCTTTATTACCACAAGTAGAACAGCCTTCTACCAACCGCCACCGCACAAAACCACAACGAGGGCTTGAATCGTGCGCACAGGGCTCTGAAGCCGCAGAGAGCAGCGTGAATGCTGCTGCCGTTAATAAAGCGAGGTCCTAGCAGGTTTAATGGAGCACTGGAGTTTCAATACCTTGAACCTGAGAACCTGAACCCTCAGAACTTCTTTGGAACACAGTTATTTGCCAATAATCCAGGGTTTGGTGAGTGTTTTAACTGCAGCGGGTCCAAAGCAACAGGGCAAGGAATGGCGTGCTGGGTCCCAGAAATGCTGCTGAGACCATGAGTGTTGACTCCCCCACACCCTCACTGGCCTCTCAGAGGGTGAGGGAATGGCAGTGGGGGTGGGGGTAAGAACTGCCTGGCGGAGGGAGAACTGCCCTGCTGCACACACATGTCCCCCGCTTTCCTGGCTTCTTTTTAGGCTTTGGCTGCTGCAAGGGCCCAGCTTCCCTCGGACCCCAGGCCTGCTGCAGGGAGCTCTGACGTCCTCAGGGCCTTGCTCTGGGCCCCTAGGCTCAGTGGCCTTGGAGCTATGGGTCTGCCCACCCATCCCAGAGGGAGGAATCAGAGGACTAGAGGTTTCAGGTCAAGGTGGTGCCCTTCTCAGAATGAGGGACCCAGATGCGGAGGCAGGGGTGGCGGTAGATCTGCAGGGAGTCAGCTGGGATTGGGATATGCATATCTGGTGGCATGGGCCACAGGCAGGGGGATGAGGGGGCTGTTCACTGCCTCTTCCTCCACCTGCCACTCAACCCCTACAGGACCTTACACTCCGCCCCCCTGCACCAACAGCACCCACCTTACCCCTCCTGCTTCACGGCTGCCCATGTCTAACTCATGCCCTGCTCCAGCCCCTGGCTACTCTGGGACTTGTCTTGGGCACATGCCAGGGGTGGTAGACAGAATTCCAAGACAGTCTTAGGTATCACCCTCTCCTAGTTAATCGCCAGGAGTCTAGGTATTCTTGGGAAGGGATTTTGCAGAAACTATTAAATCCCAAATTTGTTGACTTTAAGATAGGAAGACTATTGAGGAGGGCCTGACCCAAGCACATGAGCCCATTAAATCTGGGACTAGAGCTCAGAGACAGCAGAAGAAGCCAGAGATCCAAAGCCTGAGAAAGACTCAATGAATGCACTGTTGCTGGCTTGAAGGAGGAGGGACACATGGTAAGGCATGTGGGTGGCCTCTAGCAGTTGAGAGCAATCGCTGGTCAGCAACTGTCAAGGAAGTGGGCACCTCCATCCTAGAAGTGCAAGGAAGTAAATTCACCCGAGAACCAATGAGCTTGGGAGCAGACTTTTCCCCCAGAGCCTCCAGCTAAGAACACTTGGCTGACACCTGACTTCAGTCTCATGAGATGCTGTGCCAGCCTCTGACTTATAGAGCTGTGAGATGGTGAATGCTATTGTTTTATGCTGCTATCTGTAGCAATCTTTTAGGAAGCAATGGAAAATGAACACAGGATGCTCTTTCCTGCCTCTGTGCTTTTGCTCACACCAAAACCTGGAAGCACTTTCTCCTTTCCTCCACCTGCTAAATCTAGACGTCCTTATATGTGCAGAATGCCAGAGCAGTGCCTTGGTTTCACGGCTGGCTACTAAGCAAAAGATTCACCCAGGCTTGGCTCTGGGTGTGAATACTGCAATTTCTGCTAATAGTAGGAATGACGAGTGTCTGCTGTGCCCTTATCATGTCCCAGACACGTCAGCACTTGATCTGCCTCCACTCATTTCATCTTTGCAGCAACCCCATGAAATTGGCAAATTATGCTACTTAGAAGAGAAAACGGAGGTTCAGAGAGATTAAGTAACGTGGTCAAGTTCACACAGGAGAGCGCCAGGTCTGCACGACTATGCCTACACCCCGCTGCCTTTTCTCCATCTTGCCTCCTGGTAGCCTGCTCAGGCCCTCAGGCCACCTCCAGTTCCCCAATTCCACACTGACTCTGCAGTGAGCGGTGAATTCTTCAACTGCTGTGCATGTGCTTATTCCCCAGCTGGGCACAGGTTCCGGAGAGCTGGCCCCACGCAGGCTCCGTGCCTGGCCCTGGGCAGCTGGCCTCCGCTGGATGGGAATAATACGGCCGATGTCCAGAGACAGCTGAAAAGGAGCCGCCTGCAGGAGAAGTCAATACACAAGGCCACGCCCATTATTCTTCGAAGACTTCCGATCTTATCAAGGGCGTCCTGGCACACCTGACAGGTGCAGTCTGAGAACTGGGTTTTGCAGGAACTCTACACGGAGCCACTTCCAGGAGGATCAGTGCCGGGCTCTACCTGCAGCAGCAGCCTCTGGCCAGCTGAGACACTCAGGCATGGCTGAGTGTCTCAGGGCTGGGCCAGGGTCCCATGAGGGAACCTGGGCACAGTCATCACCCCAAAACCATAATAGTTGCTGAGAAAGGAGGCAGAATTGAGACCCATCCCAAACCTGCAGGCTTTTGGTGCCCAGAGGAAGGAAGAGGACTCGCTCTGTGGGTGCCTCTGTGTCCACACACCCCCTTCGCAGTCCCTCTTACTCTAGTGTTTGCTGCCCAGCCAGACTGGCACAGGGTATCCCAGCTGCACCTAACCTCAGCTGCCTGAGGGCCTCCTGCCCAGGGCTCCTCGGTAGTCATGAGACACCTGCAGGAAGCCCCCAGCCCCTGGCACCTGCAACCTGGAAGTATGAGGAGCTAGCACCCAATGAGGCTGCCCTCAGTGGTACAAATACTCCCCTCTTTTGTGTCTCAGACAATTCCAGACACACTCCACATGGTCCCTCCACAGCTCCGAGTGCGGCGATCCCCCGCTGCCCACAGTGGTGGCCACATCTCTACCCCCACCCCTGACTTGCTGGTCCTTCCCTCCTTTTCATTGTCTCCCAGGGATTTCAGCTCCTCCAGGAACTCTTGTTTTCCAAGGAGAATACATCACTTCTATGTTCTGCAATGGGTCCCAGCAAGGGAGCAGCGAAGCCCCTGCTTCAGAAAAGCCGGGATCATGCAAAGCAGAAAAGCCCTGAGCTTCACCTCAGCCACAGGAGAAGCAGCAGCAGCAGAGAGAGGGAGAGAGTGCTGCCCTCCTCCGCCCATTCACCTCCACAGCTCACAGCCTGAAAGTTCAGCCAGGTACTAAGGCCCTGAATTTTTTTTTTATTATGGTCAAATATACACAACATAAAACAGCATTCAGCTGGATGTGGTGGCTTGTGCCTGTAATCCCAGTGCTTTGAGAGGCTGAGGAGGGAGGGTCACTTGAAGCCAGGAATTTGAGAACATCCCTGGTAACATAGCAAGACCCCATGCTTCCAAAAATTTTTTTTAAAAATGAGCTGAGCAAAGTTACATACACCTGTAGTCCCAGCTACTCAGGAGGCTGAGGCGGGAGGCTGAGGCGGGAGGCTGCTTGAGCCCAGGAGATTGAGGTTACAGTGAGCTATGACTGCGTTGCTGCGCTCCAGGCTGAGCAACAGAGCGAGTTTCTGTCTGAAAGCAAAACAAACAAACAAAACACCCGAAAACAAAACAATAAAAACCTTATCATCTTAATCATTTTTGAGAACATAATTCAGTGGCTTTAAGTACATCCACAATGCTATGAACCATCATCACTATCTATTTCCAGAAGGTTTTTATCAACCCAAGCAGAAACTCTGCGCCCAGTCAACAATTAACTCCTCCTCCTCCTCTCCCTAACCCCTAGTAACCACTGTCCTACCTTTTCTCTATGAATTTGCCTATTCTGGGTACCTCCTATAAGAGGAATCATGCAGTATCTGTCCTTTTATGACTGATTTATTTCACTTAGCATAATGCTTTCAAGGTTTATCCGCGTTGTAACATGTATTGGAACTTTATGCCCTTTATGGCTGAATGACACATCATATCACAACAGGACACTGTATGTCTAGACCGCATTTTCTTTATCCATTCATCCATCCATGGACATTTGGGTTGTTTGTACCTTTTGCTAATGTGAATAACGCTGCTTTGAACATGAGGGTACGAGGATCTGTCTGAGTCCCTGTTTATTCTTCGGGGTATCCACCTAGCAAAGTTCCAACACATTGGTAAGGCAAGAAGAGCATGGAGAAACAGGGCCGAGCCTTCTCTGGCTAGTGGAGACACAGGGCAAGGGACGTCTCCTCCAGGCTTGTTTTGCTGCCTCTGTGCCTGAGCTTCAGGCGTTTCCACCCGACTCAGTTTCTCATTCCCAGTAGGATCCAGATGGGAAATCCCCAAACAGCTGGGCTGCTGGCGAAGCTGAGACAGCCAGCCATTAATTTATGTTTTAATGATCAGTGAAAGTGAAAAAAGAGGATGGAACCAAAGGAAGAAGGAAAAGGAGGGGAGGGAAGGTAGAACACCAGAGACAGGCCTGACTGCAGCCATCAGGACGCAGAGCCGCGCCGCAGCTCGGGAACACTCCGTGATCCTCTCCCCTCCTCTCCCCTCCTCTCTCCTCCCCTCCTCTCCCCTCCTCTCCCCGCCCGGATTCCCTGCCGGGTGATGGATGAGAAGGAACTAAAAGGCAAACAGCAGGAGTAGGACAGTGCTGAGGCTGCACTGTGCGGTAAAGGGCACTACAGGGGCGGGCATCCCTGCGCCTGCAGCTGGAGGCGACGGCCGGTGTGGGCACGGCTTTCGGGACGGCGGAGAGGGGCACAGAGGCCCCCAGCGGCAGCAAGACCAGCCCCAGAGCTCCTTCGCCTGCGCTTCCCAGACAGGACCGAGGGCCAGGGCCCCAGAGCTTGGCCACATCTGTGTCTGCTCCGGGGAGAGGACGCACACAGGCTCTCTTTCTGGGGCGGCATCCCTGTGAAAGGCCCTAGTCCCGCCTCGGCCACCAGCCTGGGGATTCCCCACCTCCTACTGCAGCCAATCACAGTCCGTGCTTGTCACCACGGCCCAGTAAGCCTGGCTACTTTTAAGGACAAAAATGAAAATCACCCATGTTCTTTGATAAAAAGGTGCCTCTCTCCACACTGGTGTCCCCTCCCCATTCTAGACCCAAACAAACTCCCTTTCCCCCCCCCCCCCCCCCCACACTCCTCCCGATCCCTTGCTGCTCTCAGCCCAGCACTCTGTAGCTTCCTGAGGAAGCCAGTGCTCTGGAAGGGGTTTCTGTGAACACCGTGGGGCAGCTGTGACGGTCTGGTGCCAGTCTCTCCCTCTACCCCCTGGCCCTGTCTGACTTTGACCTTCAGAGGATAGGGGTCTGGATGAGAAGGTAAGACTGGCACTGGGAGTACCCACAGGCCAGAGACAATCAGTGGAGCTGTCCCAGCCTCTCAGTATCCTTTCTGCCCACCCAGCGACAAATGGCATTAGGAGATATCAATTTAGCCGATCCTTTTAAGAACAGCCAGGCATTAGGGGCATTACCTCCTCCTCCAATCCTCAGGGGTGAGTTCAGTGACCTGCAAACCAGATGGGGTGCATCTGCTTTAAGGCCTACCAGCACTTCTCAGGGAACCCATCATTCGAGGCCCGCACCAAGGCAGCACTGTACCCCACACTTCATCAGGCTCTTTCCTTTCCACCCCCAGCACCCAGCTTGCTCCAGCAGCACATCCTTCTGACACCCCACTGGAGAAGCCCAGGAAGACCCCAGAAGGGTGTGCAGCCTGGGCCCTCTGTGTTCTCCTGAAAGCCGTGCCCACACCAGCCCTCCCCTCCTGCTGCAACGTGCAGCTTCCTGACTCATTTTTGGCTTTTTGCTGCTGCAAAAAGTCCAGCCTCCTGTGGATCCCAGGCACACTGCAGGGGACCCAGGCGTTCTGCAGGGGGCTTCCTTGGTGATTGTAAAACCAGCAGCCTTGGGGCTCACGGGTCTGTCCACTCATCCCACCAGGACAGCAAGTCTGCACTGGGGGTGGCATCAGAGCTGTGGGGGCCATTAGGGCCCACCATGTTGTCCCTGCTCTCTTGGTGCTAATCCACTCATCACATCTGCTGGTGTCTTCACCCCACCTTCCATGTGGCCGCCTCCTAAGTCACCTGGTGCCGCACAGCACTGCGCTCCTGTGTCCTCTCCAGCAATGAGCTCCTGGTGACCATTATCAGCAGAGCTGCCTGCTGTCTTTCAGGCCCTGATCCCTTCCAGCCCCTCTCTCCTTCCCAGCCCCACACAGTGGTAGCGACACCTTCACCCAGAGTGCACAATCAGGACTAGAATTCTCCTTTGTAGGCAGTCAGGTGGACCCCAGGGCAGGGCCAGCACAGAGGCCACGCTGCCTGCTGGAGTGGGGAGGAGAGAGGCCGGGCTGCCCAGGACAGACGGAGGATGCCCGTGGCTCTTGCCGCAAAGCCATGGGATCCTGCTCACTGCCAACCTACCCCTCCCAGTCCGGCCTACACTCCACCTTCTGCATAGACAGGGCTCCAGCGAGAATGCCACTTCCCCAACAATCTGCCGCCCTCAAGCTCTGGCCTGATTATTCAGCCATGTTGATGTTTGCCAAAGAAAAGCGGGAGGAAGCAGAGGACTCCATGTACAGGAGTCCCAGGTCCCCAACCCCTGGGAAGTGGGAAAGTTCAGAAATGCAGGAAGTCAAAAAGGCAGGTGCCCTTGGAAACTGGCAACATTTTCTGTCTCAGGAGTCAAGGACATCCGATGTCCTCTAAATGCCTGACCCCCTATCACCCCACCAAATTAACCCTTTTGTCACTCAAACATCCGACAGGGTGTTAGCTAGCATGGTGCTTCTCAAACTGCAGGTCTCAGCAATTTAGTGGGCTGCCAAACAAATTTCCTGGGTCATGATCTCAGCATTAAAAAATGTATGACTAAATTGAAAGTATCAGCATGTAACACACATTGTAACTATCATTTTGTGGGACTTTTGTTTCACCTACCCATGAAAAATGTATGGACCACATAGAAGTGGCCGGGAGCCATGCTTCCCAAACTTCAATGACTACGTGAATCACAGGGCATCTTGTTACAATGCAGATTCTGGTTCGAGGATAGGAGTTGGGGCCTGAGACTCAGCATTCCTAACAAGCTCCCAGGTGAGGCTGCTGCTTCCAGTCAGAGAACTACACTCGCAATAGCCCAGATCTAGAAAACCTTGCACATCTCCTCTATCCATGGCTCAGACACACTTGCTCTGGCCACAGGGCTAGAAATGGGTCGAGTCCCCAGGCTGACCTTCTGGCCAGCCAGTCAGCTCCCTGGTGGAGGGGTGGCTCCCCCTATGGCCCGCCCTGGGCCCAGGGCAGAGCTCAGAATCAGGCACGACCTCCACAGGCTGAGTTACTATGCTTGGTGGACGCTGGGGCCACCACCTCCAGCCTGCACTCTCAGAGCCAGGCGGTGACAGCACCTGCTTACAGTCCGGCAACGCCCGGCATGGAGCTCAGCACATCCGCCAGGTCTGAACAAGTTGGAGGTGGCTCCTGATATCTGGGCTGCCTGACCTCAACAGCCCTTCAGCTGCTCCCATGTGGATGAGGACACTAGGGCCTTGGGGGCTGAGGGGGAAATGACGTACTGGGAACCACTCAGGTGCTTATGAATAGAGCCAGGCTGCAATGCAGGACCCAAGCCCCCAGGTCCCTCAACAGCCTGCCTTCTCCAGAGACCCCTGCTGAGAGTCACCTCCCTTCCCCTAGTGACTGCCAACCTCTGTGGACCCCAAGTGTAGTCCTGGGTTGCAATCACCAACATGGCAGATATTCCTAAGTAACAGATGATACCTGAATCATCCCATTGTCCTCACGCCCTCCTGAGCCCCCACCCTGTGCAGGGCCCTGGACCAAGACCTGTGGTCCCTTCAGAACTTCACAGAAATAGCTGGGGCTTGTCCCTTACTCCTCTGTCCCCAAGAGCAGCTTCCACAAGTCACTGAGGAGCTGGAACAGTTTTCATGGGGCGAGCAGGGCATGGTTGGCCAGAAGGCAAAGGAGAAGCCATGAATTCTTTCCTGCTCAGCAGGCCTGCAGGGCTGGCACCTGCAATGGGGGCTGAGACTGGAGGCCTTGGGGAGGGAGGAAGGGAGAGCAGCCCGCAAGGGTGAGAAGGACACGGGCCTCAGTCCCTCAGTGGCTCGTTAGATTACTGGATCCCAATGAGCACTTCCTGTTGGAGGAAGAACACTGAAACAGCAGCCCACCTGGGCAGGTAGGCCCAGCCCAACAGGAAGGAGGACATCCAGGTGGGCTCTGTGAAGTGCAGCTCCTGCTTTATCCCTGGATGCCCATTTCCAGGTCTTCCACCAAGGCCCACAGAACCCCCACTGGCCTCTGGCACTGACCACCCACCTGCTCCCTTGGCACCAAACCCAGGCTGCCTGGTGATACCTTCCCCTC
The DNA here is from genome assembly GCF_001604975.1 of Cebus imitator. NCBI lineage: Eukaryota > Metazoa > Chordata > Mammalia > Primates > Cebidae > Cebus > Cebus imitator. Next base: position 3,121,944 of record NW_016107375.1, read on the forward strand.
CTCCTCTGCACTGCTACCCAGCTCTTGTCCTGCTCTTGAAATTTTAATGGTTTTTTTTTAAAATCTGATATTGATAAGACTGTATGATCCTTGAGGGCCCTGCTCCATCCTACACCTATTTCCACTGCAAGCCCAGAATGGGGAGACCGGCCTATGGCTCCCCCAACCTTCCCCAGCACTGCCCTTTCCTAAGAGCAAGCCTCCTCAGCTCTTCCACCCACTGCCACTGGGCCCGGCTCTCCTCCAGCCCTGCTCCCAGCTCCTAGAATGTTAAAGCCAATGGATGCTGAGGGTTGACTTGCTCCAGCCCCACCCACCCCCAAGGTCACCCAGTCCCAGAACCAGGACTCCAATCTCTTCCCACAACATTCAACAACCTCCTCGAGGCAACTTATCCCAACTAAGACATACTGAGCACCTGCTGTATACCACATCCTAGAGCCACCAGGGACAGGGATGTCACAGCTGAAACAAACCAAAGCTGTGCAGGGCCACCAAACAGCCGGACAGACACATCCCTGGCTGGAGTCAGGTGGTCTCCTCACTGTCCCCACTCATAAAACAAGGTGACATCATGCTTATGGGTCCTGAGTCTGGGTTCCAGTGCCAGCTAAATCGCCTTTTAGCTGCATGGTGTTGGGTGAACTCTGGGGCTGCTTCCTCATGTTTAAAGTAGCCTGATGATGAAAGTCCCACCTCCTGAGATGCCGTGAGAATCACGTGAGAGAATGAAGTGCTCATCATAGCCCGGCATATATCAAGCATTCAATGATCAGTTGCAATTATCACTCAACTTCACAACTACTATAACCCACTCTGTCTTCTGCATTCTCTCCCACCTCTGCCTCTCCAAATCTCCCCCTGTCCCTCAAGGCCCACTTCCAGGCATACCTCCTCCATGTAGCCCTCCTTGACTACTCTGGCTATCAGTGGCCACTGCTGTCTCCAAACCCCAGTTCTCTGCAGACCCCACCATTCCCTAATGCCTCCCCATTCTGAACACCCGGAGCACTGCTTGGACCTCAGTCTGGCCCTCTCCTGTATTCCAATCCCTGGGTTGACCTGTTCTGCCAACCTGCAGGAACTCACAGAGATCCATGCTCTCTTCTGTGGACTATAAAGGTAGATGGGTGGGCCCCACCACAGCTGTCAAAAGCTTCTGGGTTTATCGGCCAAGAGTGAAAAGTAACTTGGAGCATGCTGGGAAGGGAGACCAATAGTGCCCTTTTCTGAGCCCAGTGATGTATCCACAAGCACCTTGGGTTAAGGCCAGAAAGGGTGTCCCAGCATGGCGGTAGCTATGCTGCAGGCCTTCCTTCTCAGGCAGCGCTGTCTCCCTGGCATCTCTCTTGGGGTAACCAGGGTCCCCAGTCAGCTTTCTCCATCTTGGCAGCAGCTTCCTGAACTAGAGCCCAGCTGCAGCAGGGACAGTACCCAGCTGTTTGCAGAGCTTGGTGGGGGTGTCAGCAGCCCAGAACAGCCTCTGACACCCTAGGACTCAGCAGGCTGTGGTCCTGCAGGCCTGTCCAGGTGGTCTTTGGCAGAACTGGCTCGTGTTCGAGAACAGCATGCCTTTCTTGATGACAGCTCAGGCCCCCCTCTTAGATGCCACCGTGACTGGCCCAGCTCTCAGACTCCTCAGAACGCTCATAGCAGCCACTCACTGGGCCCTTGGGCCTCTCCGCTACCCGCCACTTTGGAAATCTGCCTTGACCTGCAAGAAGCACAGTCACAAAGCAGAGATGGCTACCGCCTGTGCGGGGGCCACGTCTGGACCATGGCGTGTTCTGGTTAGTCAGCCAGATATTTTTAAAATATTTGAGCCAACATTTATAGATCAAAATATTTCATGTAAAAAATCCACATTTCTGACTTTTCTTGAAAAAAACTGGATGATCAGGCAACAGTGGCCCACCCTCCCACACTGTAACCATCAGCTAGAGCTAAGACGTGCTGACCCCTGCAGACCAGGCACTCAACCCCAGTTCTCCACAGACCCTCACACTCCCTAGTGCCTCCCACTTCCCACACCATCACTCACACCTGGCTCCCTCACTCACACATTACCTGCATGGCCCCTATAAGGCATCTGAGTTTGAGAGCCCTCTGCAAAAGAGCAATTAACTGGAAGTAGTCTATGACTACAAACTTGAGGGGTCCCCCTAAGAACTTAGAAATAAACCAAGAAGAATTTATGGGAGTTATACTGTGAAATCAATCCATGATAGTCCAAAACAGAAATATGCAAAATCATTGCAAAGAGAAAGAAAGAAAGGCTCCAAATCAGCAGGACTCAACCATAACCTGGCTGAAGGCTACAGCTATTATAGGAAGATGGTGTCACTCAGCAGAAACTGGGCTGTGCTGGAAGCAAAGAAAACACCGACCACAGAAAGCACTGCACACCCAAGCTCCTCCTACAGACAGGGTAACACTGCTCAGTGTCTTAAGGGAGGAAAGGAGGACCCAGGGACGTCCCATTGCTCCTGTAATGACCTGACCGCCCTCCAGCTCAGCTCTGATGTGAGCTGAGTGGCTGCCTCCTTCCCAAGCTAAACCACGAGCTCCTAGAGGCTGAGGACCTGTCTGCTCCTTTCCTTGGACCCTGGGAGCCTGAGCTGAGCTCACCATAGACATTCAGTTCCTCCTTGAAAGTTTCATGATGGATTTCCAGAAAGTAGAAAATGGTCAGCAGCAGGTAACAAATGCTATGCCTGCCTTGGTATTAGCAGACAGACAGTGGCTGGCTGCTGATGGGCAGAGATGGGTGGCACATTACAAGTGGGCCCAGCACACATGGCTTGGGTACCAGAGGGCAGGTCCCTCTTCTGCCAGGGAGGCCTCGTGCATCCCGCACAGTGCCTGAAGCATGCTGGACAGCAACTGCAGGAATCTCACACTTGATCCAGCGCCCAGCACTTTACAGCTTTCCCTGAATTCTCTGTGAACCACAGGGAGGCAAATAACTGAGCAGCAAAAGCCCAGGGCCCCTGATTCCTGGGGCGGTCTCCAGGTCCAGAGACAACACAGCATGGCTGACCTGCCTTTGCCTGGAGGACTTTTGGGGGGGCAACTCCCGCTCAGAGGCAGCTGCCCTTTGACCTTTCCTAAAGCAGGAAAGCAAACTATCGATATTGTATTCCCCACAGATCACTGGTTTCCAACTCTTTTACTCTAATACCACACTTGTTTTTCACATGAAATCATAAATGACTGCTTCCAATATATAAAAGATAACAAATACTTGTGTTTATTGAGAATTGAATATGTGCAGGCCCCTGTGCTAAATGCTTGTCACACATTAATTTAATCCTCATGGCCATCCTATAATGCAGGCATTGTTTTTGCCCCCCTTGTACAAATTAGAAAACTGAAGATGAGAGAGCTTTCTCAAGGTTGGCTGGCTAGGAAGAGGTTGGCTCAGAACTGAAACCTGAACAGAAGGTCTCCAAGACATGCCTACTCTGACCAAGCAGAGCAAGGCGCCCAGAACTCCGCCATGCAACGTGCCAGCCCTTGCCCAACATCCCCCATAAGCTGCTAGACCCCGGGTCACTGCTGGAGTGGGCCTTGGCACCTGCTCCAGATCACACCTTTGGGTCCTGTCCAGGATGCCAGCAGTTATGAACTCTCTAGGGAGTCAGAAATGATTTAGCAAAGCCTAGAGGGTAGCACTGGGCTCATGCCCCTGGAGTCTGCATAGCTCAGCATTATCCTTCCTGCCAGTCAGCTCCTAATAACCCTGTGGCTGCAGTTAGGCAGGGCATGCATCACCACCCCCTGTTATAGATGGGGACCCTGGAGCAGTCTGCCAGTGGCCCAGTGACAGGGCAGGATGATGACCCAGGCATCTGACTCCAATCCCAAGCACTTGCCCTGGACTAGCAGCATCTCGGATTTCCACTGCCTTGTGGCATAAGCCAATGAGTCGCTGAAGGTTCCCACCAGGTTGAGCTGAGATAGGGCAGGAGCTCTGAGGAAGGGGGAAAGGAACAGATGAGACAGATGAAGTTCTTAAGAGCTGCAAAGGCTTATTCTGGTGAGAGGGTATGAGAAAGTCCAGCTCTGCAGGCCACACACATTTGCAAGCCATGTCCACTATCTTGTAGAACATAAAGCCTGTTTACAGAGGTCTCCCATGACGGATGGCCAAGCCACAGACAAGAGCTCTGGGCCAAGGCCACGTAGAAGGTTCAGGTATGGTTCCCTGGGGCTGGTTTTCCCTGATTACTTCATCTTGGGACATGATCAAGTAATTGGAAAAATAGGCAGCCAGAAAATCTGAGTTCCAGTAAATTCCATCAGGAACCCACTCTAGTGTGCATGCTTGAGAACAGGGATCATTTCGTCTTTCCCATCATTGTATTTTCAGGACCTGGTATGAAGTGGGCAATCAACAGAGGCTGGAAGGGAGGACTGTGGGCTCCCTGTGACAGGCTAGTCTGGGGCAGATGCAATGAGAAGGGACTCCCAGGTGCAGCCAGATGCCTTGCAGCAGGGAGCCTGCAGGGGGCAGATCCTGGATGGCTGTTCTAATTAGTCCATCAGAGTCCTTGGGCTCTACTTCCCATTATTCCTGTGGTTAATTTCACCCACTAGAGCATGGTAGCAGCAGATAACCTCTTTACACACACATAGCAGGAGAAGTCTGTAGCCAGTTACAACCACAGGGAGCAGGCTGAGTCGTTAACTGGCAGATAATTAACTGAGAAATCCCACACAGCTCTCTACAAACTCCACTGAGACATGGAGAAACAGGAGATATAAGGCCAGAAAGGAGCCTTCCATAGTCTCAACTGTCACTGGGTTTCACCTAGAATCCTAGGAGCTTAGAAGTGAAAGGACCTTACAAAGTATTGAGTCAAGTGTTGGAGAGGAGGTAGAGAAACTGGAGCCCTCAAACACTGCTCATGGGAATGTAAAATGGTACAGCTGCTGTGGAAAACCATCTGGCAATTTCTCAAACCATTAAACATAAACCTGATGACCCAACAATTCCATTCCCCGGTATATACCTGAGAGAAATGAAAACATATGTCTACATAAAAACTTGCACACAAATGTTTTTAGTACCATTATTAATAACAGCCAAAAGGTAAAAGCTACCCAAACGCCCATCAACTGATGATCAGATAACAAAATATGAACTACGAGTGCAATGGAATATTACTCAGCCATTAGAAGGAATAAAGTACTGATTCATGCTACCACATGGATGAAGCTTGAAAATACGAAGCTAAATGAAGAAAGCCAGTCACAAAGGACCACATGTTATAAGATTTCATTAATATGAAATGTCCAGAATAGACACATCTATAGAGACAAAAAGTAGAGTGGTATTTGCTTAGCACCGAGGCCGGAAGGAGACAGGGAGACAAGGGGGTGATAGCTAAAGAGTTTCTTTTAGAGGTGATGAAGGTGGTAACGGCCACACATATCTGTAATTATACTAAAAACCATTTAATTGTATACTTTAAATATATAAATTGTAAAATATATAACTTGAATTTGAATAAAGCTTTTAAAAAAGTAATGTGCATGGGCTGGATTATTGACTTGGGTTGGAATTTCTGGCTTGGTAGCTTGGAGGCCTCTCCAAAGAAAACCATAGTTGTCAGAATCATCTAGGACCAAATGAATAAAAGAACATCAATAAAAAGCCTTTAAAAAATCATTGAGTTGGCCGGGCATGGTGGCTCACAGCTGTAATCCTAGCACTTTGGAGGTCAAGGTAGGTGGATTGTCTGAGCTCAGGAGTTTGAGACCAGCCTGGGCAACACAGTGAAACCCCATCTTTGCTAAAAATACAAAAAATTAGCCAGGCATGACAGCGTGCACCTGTAGTCCCAGTTACTCGGGAGGCTGAGACAGAAGAATTGCTTAAACTTGGGAGGCAGAGACTAGTGAACTGAGATCACACCACTGGGTGACAGCGAGAATCCATCTCCAAAAAAAAAAAAAAATCATTTGAGTCTAGGCTCCCGCTGAATCTGGAGGACTTGTTTGAAGCTTCCTGAAAGGGTTTCTGTTGCCTCACCAAAGATGAAGATGCATCTCATGGTGCAGCTCCATCCAGCCATCCAGCCAGCCACCCATCTACCCATCCATTTACCCATTCACCTACCCATCCATTCACTCACCCATTCATCCATCCATTCATCTATCCATTCATCCATCCATCTATCCATCATCCACGAATTCATCCATTCACTTATCCATCCATCCACCCACCCATTCACCCAGCCATCCACCCACCCACCTGCCCATTCATCCAGCCATCCATCCAGCCAGCCATAAACCCATAAATCCATCTGTCCATCCACCCATCTATCTATCCATCCATCCATCCACCCATCCATCTATCCATCATCCATCCATGCATCCATCCATCATCCATCCATCTATTCATCCACCCATCTAGCCATCCATTCACCCACCCACCCATCTAGCCATCCATTTACCCATCCATCTACTCATTCACATATCCATCCATCCATCTATCTACTCACCCATTCATCCATTCATCCACCCATCCATCCATCCATCCATCCACCCATTCATCCATTCATCCACCCACCCATCTACCCATCCATCCAACCAGCCACACATCCATTTAAAAAGCACTAACTCAAGCTTGGTGTTGAATGTTAGGGACAAAACAAAAAGGGCAGAGAAGCAATCATGCAGTTATGACATCAAGGCTCAAGTGCTAAGGGGCACAGAGAAATAGCACCAACACAGGAGAGAAACACCAAAAATGTCATTTTTGATCTGCCTGGCTCCAACTGACAGAAAAATGCAAACACAACTATTAGACATTAGAACCAGAGAAGGCCTTAGAAGGCAAAGTCATCAATTATAAGACTCATCATTATTTTATGAACCACAGAGAAAATATGCTGTCAATTAAGCTATGCCAGAATGCTTTCATGATAGTCTTGGATGCAGACAAACTGTGCAAACAGGCCTCACCTGGCTCTGAGACTGCTTCCTCTCTTCTGAGGCAACTTCTGGCAATTTCTTCCACCTTTGGTGGCATTGTTTAGCATGCATGAGACTGGCAATTCTTATTGTTTTACAGGAAAGTATGAGATTTCAGTCTTTCCTCCAATAATACTTGCTTTTCTAACATTAAACTGGCGCCCTACTGCTCTGTCTTCTGGCCCTTCTAATAAATCATGGTGAGACCTTTCTGAAGATACCTTTAATGAGATTTGTACTCAATACATGGACAATCAACAGCAAACATCCTTCAAATGAGGTTGTGACACTATGAACTGTAGGACCATGTTCCCACAGGCTCAGGCCATGACGACTATGCCCTGCCTGTCATCTGGCAACAGCAACGGCTTCATGCCAGCAATAGTAAGATGCACCCTGATTTCAGAGACATTAAGATGTGAAATGAACATGCCTCCTCACATCCATGAAACGAGCAAGCCAACCCCTCACATGTTAGGTGAGGAAACATATTCACAGAGCTGTAATATGACACACCCCAAATCCCAGAGCCTGGACTAAAATCCTTGCTTCCTGAGATTTGTGCCAATGCCTTTTCTTTCTCCTCCCTCAGGCTGCCTCCAGGAGACAGCCATCCCTAAGCTTGTCTTACATTTTCTTGCTTCAAAACAAAAGTCTTTTACAGTGTACAAGACAGTGAGTTGAACATATCAGTATAGGCAATCTTGGTCCAAGAAGCCTGTGAGGGTAGGTGATGGGGGCCCTTGTCTCAACGCCATCTCAGGACCCCGCTTCAACATGTGAGTAGGTAAAGAAAGACCATTTGTTTATAGCTGTCCTGAGACTGCATTTCCACTCCCCACAGGCTGGTCCCCAGGCTGTCATTCAATAATATTGTGCCATGTTTACAGATGAGGCCGGCCAGGTGTTTTCTCAGAATCACATAGCTTTCCCTAAGGGAGAGACCCATGGGGAGACAGTCTCCCCATTAGACGGCCTATGAGAAAGTCTGGCAACGCCCTTGCCAAACCCATTGTTAAAAATCATTATTCCTGTTGCACACACACAAAATATACAGAGATCAGAAGGCTACTAAATTGATTCTCAGTGTCTAAACACACTGCTCACATCCGGGCAGTACATCTGCCTTACAGAGCAGTGGATCAAGGTGGGGCAAAACACATTTTTCTTTTGGGAGCCTGGAATTGCAGGGCTGGACCCTTGACATTAACACAGATTAACACAATCAGGTCCTCTTTGCTTCTGCAAAAGCTCTTTTTTCTTTTCCTATAGCTGGATAAAGAATGGGGCTAACGCCTTAGTGACGAGGGCAGATCTCAGTTCAACTGAGCTGAGATACCCTTCTCTGCAGGCCAGGCCAAAGCCTGAAAGGACCATCCTCCAAATTGGATGTGTCTACCCAACACGTAGGAGGGCAGTGGCCTATGGAAACAGCGTGTCTATGTGGCTGAGAGAGCAAGGAGGTGCCTCTCAGATTTCAACGAGCTTAACATTCTCAGCAGGGACATGCCAGCGTAAAATGTCACCAATATGAGACAGGCTGCACTGGGATTGATGTAGCAGGCGGCCACTCAGAGCCAGACAGGGTTATTGCAGAGAAAGGGAAGAACTGGTTTGGCTGCACAAGATAATGAAGAATTTGTCCATCTCATCCAGCACTATTCAAGAGAGAGATGGACAGACTGCCAGGAAAATAACCCAGCATTCCAGTCTGATTTATAGCAATAAGCCAAGAACAGAGCTGGGGACACTGAGCTGTCAGAGCTCAAAAGAAATATCCCTCCAGTTCACCCAGCGACCTTTGCTCTGGCTCTGTCCTTGACTCAAAGCACAACAAACACCTGTCTCTCCCTTGGTGTCTGCCAGGCACTGTGCTAGACCCTGGGATACCAAGGTGAATGAGAGACGGGCTCTGCCCAAGGATACCCCCAGAGTGGCAAGGAGAAGACAGAGTATGAAGTGACAAGGACACCATAGGAAGTCCTACCCAGAGCCATAGGACACAGGTACAAAGGTGCCCATGGAGACTGACACACAAATGGAGCACACACAAATGCAGGCTTCGGAGCCCATCCGCCTCCACCACGTGACCTTCAGGAAGTTCCTGAACTCTCAGAGCCTCAGTCTCCCCAGTACCAAGTCACCCTCCCCAGTGCTCCCCACCCCTGGGAGCTCCCTAGAAGCAAGCAATGATGGGGCACATCTACTGCATGCCTGGGGGGTACAGGCAGACTGGGGGCATACTCAGGCTTGATTGCGGTTAGTGCTGTCGACACCAAGGGGTGCATGCTATTAGCCTCTCCAATTGACAGTGAGGAACCAGGGGCATAAGGCGTTATTACACAGATTGTTGGCAGCTGGGTAAGCTGTCCCTTCTCACCTTAGGTACTCAAAGTGGACTGGCCACGTGGAGGGCGTCACAGGCAGGAAAGATCTGGGGACACGGGGCTGGCTCAGGGAAGTCCCATGACAGGCCAAGTGAGGATGAGTCAGGGTACCCCCTGCTCATCGCATCACAGAGGGCCTTGACCACCTACGCAAGACATGGGGGTCACCCTTTTGCCTCCTAACTCCAGCACCTGGCACCTGCCCTGCTGCTAGAGACGATCTTCTCCTTCTAATCCTCTCAGTCTTGTGAGCACAGCGGGGTGCCCTGTGGACATGGGCAGAGCAGAGGCCAGCTGAGCAGGAAGGTGCTGGCATGAGGGGGACAGACTGCTGGGCGCTAAGATGTCCCCACATTCAGCTACAGACATGACTTGCTCGCTTATTCAGCCCTCAGGAATTATTTACGAAGGACTACCATCACCTGGGATTGCTCATGTCACCATGATATGTAGGAAAGAAAACACAATTTTTAATATACCCTGGAATCTCAACTACATGAAAATGCATAGAAATAGGACTATAAACAATGAATATCCAAAGGCATCTCTCAGAGGTGGTATTAGGACTAAGTTTTCTCCTTCTGCCATTTCTATATTTTCTTTTAACGCCTAAAATGAGATTTTGGCATTTTGATGAACAAGAAAGAAAAAAACTTTAAGAGAAAAAATGTAAAGGTTGGCTGTTGATCTCCCCCATCCCCCCGCCCCAGGCTAGAACACTGGTTCCGAGGGGTCTGTGTCCTCCCAGATGCAGAGGCTGGTCACATGTGGGCTGGACATATGGAGGGCACACCTATCACTGTGAGACCCCGGCCACACCCCAGGCCAATAGAAGCATGTGCTCAGATTCCTCTAGTAACAAACACTGCCTTACAATTCGCCAGGCCTTTCTAACATCCATGAGCTGATTGGCAGAGAGGAGGCTTACTGCTGTCAAAGCACTCAGGCCCCTGTGGGGCGGGCAGTCCTGCCAGGCAGAGATGCCTAACGTCTTCAGGTCGGTGGCAGCAGCTTCCTATCCACTGACCACTCCGTGCATCACCATGGAATCTGGAATCCGCTCTACTCGTACGGGGCAGGAGTAAGAAAGAGTCTTGCTGGGAATGTCCCCTGCTCTTCCCCCAGGAAAAAGGCTGGGGTTGAAGGTGGGAGATGAATCACAGGGTCTACATTCTAGGGTTCTTGCAAGGAAGACAGTCCCCATAAAGTACTCGTAGCCCATGCTGAATGCTTCACTACATTCGAGACATGCCATCGTCCTTATGGGTGCTGTCATCTTCGTTCTTGCCCTGTGTGTTGTTGTGAAACCCTCTCTTATGACCACAGTGCTAAGTACAGGAGCCTGCCCGCCCACACCAACATGCCGTTTCACCAGTTCATGGCTCTCCGAGCAGCAGATCCTTCTGGCTGGCAAATACCAAAGGGTTCCCAAATTCTGACCTTAAAATTTTAAATGCACAGAAGTGACAGCTGCCTTGAGCTTACTGCTTGCTCTGCTCAACCTCAGCAGGCCCTGCTGTGTATTTCTGAGTGTGTATTCTTAGAGGCGGGGCAGGCTTCATGCACTTCTGAGCATCCTTGGAAGGTGCTACCTTGGCTTAGAGCTGAGAGGTGCCTGCCACACCTTCTCTCCTTGCTAATGACAGCACACTTCCAACTGCCTTCATGCTGAGGCCTCTGAAAACTTAAATATGAATGAGCAGAGGTTCACAGGCTAAGTTAGTGGTTTTGATTGTTCGCTGGTGACTTATAAAGCAACTATGGTTCAGGGGATGTTTGCGATGGTCCTTAGGTTGCCAAGTAGGAAAAATCTGGAGCCCTGGTAAGACTCTGAGAGCCTCCTCAAACTCCCTGGTACCCTCAGCTGGGGCTTCTCTGCCCACCCAGGCCACCTACCCACTGTATCAGGGTCTGGAGCTTAGTGCAGGCCCACTGGGGGTCTAAGGGTTTGGCTGCGGGGTGCTGCAGCCAGAAGATGGGCTAGAAAGGCTGAAAGGGCAATGGAATAGAGGGTGACAGGGCTCCATCCTGGCCTCTGCTGCAGGCACAGATCTGTCCCTTGCACTGGCCACTGGTTCTCCTCATCTGAAACAGCCCAAGTTCTCAGGCGGAAAAGAGAGAACACCCCAGTACTGGCCCCACTTCAGACAAGGGGGCTTGATCTGCATGCCAGCACACAGGCTGCTTCCTCGGCTCATTCCTGCCCAGACAACTGCTATCCGTCTGTTAGCCCATTCCTCACACTGCTATATAGGAATACCTGAGGCTGGGTAATTTATAAAGAAAAAAGGCTTAATGGGTTCCTGGCTCTGCAGGCTATACAAGCATGGTGCCAGCATCTGCTTGGCTGCTGGGGAGGCTTCAGGGAGCTTTCATTAATGGCAGAAGGCAAAGTGGAAGCGGGCACATCACACGGCCAGATCAGGAGCAAGGCGGGGGTGTGCCACGCACTTTTAACCAGATCTCGTGTGAACTCATGGACAGAGTTCGCTTATCAACAAGGGGATGGTGCCAAGCCACTCATGAAGGATCCAACTCCATGATCCAAACACCTCCCACCAGGCTCCACCTCCAACACTAGAGACCATATTTCAACATGAGATTGAGAGGGGACACCTATTCAAAACGTATCACTACCCTTCAAGTCCCAGCCTGCATGCCCTCCCTCCCAGGGTTGGCTTTCTGCTGTCAGCCCACTGGTCATCTAACCAGTCACAGGTCTGTCTCCCCTTGGAGGCTGCGGGTCCTTTAACTCTGTCTTCCTCCTTTTCCCACTGTCTTATACAAGGTAGGCAGTCCGCAAATGGATGGTCAATGAATGCGGCAGTGAATGAAGAGGCCAGTTCATGTCACACTTCTTCATTCACTGCTCTATCCTATGTTGCACTTGCACTTCATCTTCCAGCATTTGCCCCTTATTCCACCCACTCAGCTTCCTCAGGAGACCAGGAGCTTGGGGTGGGGCCCACATGACACAGTAGAGGCCAAGGACCTGGATTTACACCTTCAGGTTGAGAAGCCATAAGCACAGCAGTCACTGCTAGTTGAATCTGGAATATCCATTCTCTCCTTCTTCCTTAATTAACAGAATCCTTATAACAATGGGGGAGAAAATGTACCTGGAGAAAAACAACATTTTGCCACCTCCCTCACGGATAGGAGTGGCCAATGAGGTATAAAGGGAAGTTACTAAAGCCTTTAAAGGGACTGATTCCAGCTGGGCGTGGTGGCTCACGCCTGTAATCCCAGCGCTTTGGGAGGCTGAGCTGGGTGGATCACGAGGTCAGGAGATAGATACCATTCTGGCTAACACAGTGAAACCCCATCTCTGATAAAAATACAAAAAATTAGCTAGGTGTGGTGGCACACGCCTGTAGTGCCAGCTACTCAGGAGGCTGAGGCAGGAGAATCACTTGAACCTAGGAGGTGGAGGTTGTAGTGAGATGACATAGCACCACTGCACTCCAGCCTGGGTGACAGAGTGAGACTCAGTCTCAAAAAAAAGAAAAGAAAAAGAGACTGATTCCATTGACACATGCCTTTTGCCCTTCCCACTTTCTCTTTTTTGCCTGGATGTGGATGTGATGAATGGAGCTCCAGCAACTCTCTTGGGCCATGAGACAACTTTGAGGATAACAGCCAACTATTACGCAGGGCAAAGCAGAAAGAAAGAAAAGGCTTGGGCCCCTATGACCACAGACCCCTCACACAAGTCCTGAGCTGCCTTTCTGTAGATATGAGAAAGAAATAAAGGAGTACGTTGTTTAAACCTCTGTTCTTTGGATTTTCCGTTATATGTCACAGTGGTAGCAGCTTTCTCAGATGGTCTTGAATGAGCCTTGCCTCCTCCTGTTCATGATCTGTGTAACCCCTCCCTCGACTGTAGGCTGAACCTAGTGACTTGCTTCTAACAAATAGAATGCAATAAAAGTGATAGGATGCCACTTCCGTGGTTCAGTTACAAAAGACCATGACTTTCACCTTGCTGACTCTACTGCCTCCTCAGCTTGCATGATCTGATGAAGCAGGGGCCATGTTGGAGAGAAAATGTGGACACCTCAGTCCAACAGCCTGCAAGGAACCGAACCTGGCATACCCACACACATGAGCTTGGAAACGGCTCTTCCTGCACTTGAATAGCCTCAGCTGACACCTTGACTGTAGCCCTGGAGAGATCCTAGAGCAAGGGAGTCAGCTAAGCCAAGCTCCAATTCTTCACCGGCATAAGCCTGAGATAATAAATATCTGTAGCTCAAGGCTGGGCACAGGGCTCACGCCTATTACCACAGCACTTTGGGAGGCCAGTGTGGGAGGATTGCTTGAATCCAGGAGATAGAGACTAGCCTGGGCAACATACAGAGACCACATCTCTACAAAAAATAAAACCTTAGCCGGGTGTGGTGATGTGTACCTCTCACCCCAGCCATTTGGGAGGCTGAGGCAGGAGGATTATTTGAACCTGGGAGGTTGAAGCTGCTGTGAGCTGTGATCGTGCCACTGCACTCCAGCCTGGGCGACAGACTGAGACCCTGTCTCTAAAAAAATAAAAAAATGTAAAAAATAAATGTACGCAGTTTCAGCTAAGTTCTGGGGTAATCTGTTACACAGCAATAGACAACACAACCCCCAGTCCCAACCCTGAGACGTGGAAGCGAGCCGCTCCCATTCCCTTGTTCTCAGTCCCCTCGTCTGGATAAGAGGCTGGGCTGGGTGAGCTCTGAGGTGCCTGCCACCTTTAAAATGCTAGAATCCTATGACTTCCCCAAGGACATGCCACAAGAAGTCCAGGTCCCCTGACCCCATCCCTTGGGTGGCCAGGCTTGGGAGTCCATTTCCTCACACCTGCTTAGTGCTGAGATTCTTTTGTTCACTGTGATTTGATGCTTCAAGACAGGGAAGGGGAGTGAGATGTCACAATGACCTTTCCAATGCCTGGCACTGGAGACTCGGCACTGCGCAGCCAATGGCCACCTCCCTCTTGGCAGACTGGAGCCCTTCAGGGTCCAGCAAGCCTTGGCAGCGACTCTTGCTGTTCATCAAGACAACGGCTTCAGCTCTCTCAGCCTGGGCCCGGGGACTTGCAGCACGTGCTCAGGGCATGCTGTGACCTGACTGAACGTACCAGGTGAGGAGGAGGAGGAGGCCCAAGCGGGGCAGGCCTCATTCCTTGGATAGTCCTTCTAGTCTTCTTGATCTATCAAAAATAAACCCCTATGGGGAACTCAGATTGGGCCAGCTTCAGGATGGGCTCAGGAGGGAGACAGCTATCCGCTGTGGGTGCGTGGTTTCTGGCACCTTGCTTTTTGCCAATGAGGTCACAACATGCACCTGGTGTTTCCAAGTGAGGAGGGAAGGGGCAGGGGCTGGGATGGAGGGAGGGAGGGAGGGTGGCAAGTGGCAGATGGAGAATGTGTGAGCACTCATTGCAGAAATCCCCAGGCTGCTCTAAATACCAGGCCCCACAAGCAGCACAGGCCTCAGCCTCTGGGCCTCTCCCAGCCACTCCATAGCCACTAGGCCAGCTGACAGGCCTGCCACGTGGCAGTCAGGAGCACAGACCCATGCCCCGACAACTGTGGGACCCAGAGCAAGCAGGACTGGCTATATAATTTGCAAGGCCCAGTGGGAAAAAAAATATGAAGGGCTTCTTGTTCAAAATAAAAAATTCCAAACAGTGACAGCAGAGTATTAACCAAACATGAACCCTTCTGAGTGTGGGGCCCCAGGCATCTGCAGGGAGTGCAGGCCCAGGAAGCCAGCCTGTGAACAAGGCATCCCCCAGGACTCGCCTGAAGAGGGTAGGCCAGAGTGCAGACACAGTGTTCCAGGACACCAGAGAAACCATCCACTGCACACTGCAGGAGTGGGGGAAGGGGCAGATAGGAGGGGCTTGGTCATAGAAGGGCCCGTGGCACAAGAGGTAAAAATTCGCCTCTTTGTCCATGTCATTCGGGTGATAGCAAACAGTCCCGTACGAAATTGTTCAGGAGCCTCTGTCACACAGTGCCTAACTAATGCCAGATATTCTGAAAGAAAAGAATCGGAATGGGTGCCCAGCATTACTGGGCCTGGCCTTGGCCCCACTGGAGACAAAGGCTTACACTCACCTTGGCTTTCTCACCCAAGCCAGGCACCTTCATCTACAGGCCTCATTACTAGACCTATAAGGATACTATCCATAAGGATAATATCTTAAAAACCAAAAATCACCGCCAGGCCTGGTGGCTCATGCCTGTAATCCTAGCACTTTGGGAAGCTGAGGCGGGCGGATCACAAGTTCAGGAGTTCGAGATCAGCCTGACCAACAAGGTGAAACTCTGTCTCTACTAAAAGTACAAAAAAAATTAGCTGGGTTTGGTGGCTTGTGCCTGTAATCCCAGCTACTCAGGAAACTGAGGCAGGAGAACTGATTGAACCCCGGAGGTGGAGGTTGCAGTGAGCTGAGATCATGCCACTGTACTCCAGCCTGGGTGACAGAGCGAGACTCCATTTCCAGAAAGAAAAAAACCTCCCAGAGTTAAAGAATATAAAAATCCGTTCTAAAATACAAAGAATTTTAATCATATATTATTAATATCAATAATGATGACAATAATGAGGACAATTTTGCTTTAATTCAACCAAGTCCTTCAAATGCATTACAAACTTGCCCTTTTCTGCAAAGTCTTAATCCCAGCGCAGGTGCTGACGCTCCTGCTCCCAATCCCCAGCTGAGGGTCTCCCAGGCGTTTCTGCCAGCTGCACACTGACCAGAGGGAATCCTGGCCTGAGCCTCCCCCTGCACCCTGAGTGTTGCCAAGCTCCCACCAGGCACACAGCCCCTGAGGACACCCAGGGTGAGAGGAATGGGAGAAAACTTTACAAGCATCGTCTAAAAATGTGCCGGCTCATCTGAAGGCAGGACATGGGCCGTGGGCACCAGCCCAGCTGTGGTCCCCCTGCTTCTGGGACTCCAGATCCCTGCCGCCTCTGTTCCCTGCTCTGCGGCAGCCAGCCCCCCCAGAACAACAGAAAGCCCCCCGACGTTTTGCAGCGACTCTCTATGTTCCTTTTTCCCTGGGGCCCAAGGAGCCAAAGGCAGCCTGTGAATGGCAGGCTGGCTTGGCTTCTGCTGGGCTGATGAGAGCGATTAGTCCCTGCCACTCCCTGCTAATTGCTATCCTCAGCACTGCCAGGCAGAGGCCTGGACACCATCTCCAACTGTTAACAATAACAAAAGTTGCGTGTCATGGGAATGGCAGTGGCTGGGGCAGGCTCGCGCTGGTTATTAATCCGCTCACTGCACTTGAGTGGTTGCCCACACATGCTTCTCCCATGAGGCCAAGCCCCGGCATCCACTCCTTGCCCACATGGGAACGGAAGGTCAGGGGGAGCTCTTTTCCTTTTTTGGAAATGGAGTTTCTCTCTTGCAGCCCAGGATGGAGTGCAATGGCATGATCTTGGCTCACCACAACCTCCGACTCCCAGGTTCAAGCGATTCTCTTGCCTCAGCCTCCCGGATAGCTGGGATTACAGTCATGCACCATCACGCTGGCTAATTTTGTATTTTTTAGTAGAGACAGGGTTTCTCCATGTTGGTCAGGCTGGTCTTGAACTCCTGACCTTAGGTGATCTGCCCACCTCAGCCTCCCAAAGTGCTGAGATTACAGGTGTGAGCCACTGCACTTGGCCAGGAGAGCTCTTTCTCTTTCTCTCTCTCTCTTTCCTCTTTCTTTTTTTTTTGTGAGATGGAGACTCTGTGGCCCAGGCTGGAGTGCAGTGGCATGGGGAGAGCTATTTTCAAACCAACCCAGGAAGTTCAGGTGTCTCAGCAGCTGGAGAGCTTTACAATAATTTATTCACTGGTAACTAGGTTAATTGGGGCAAGGGTGAGCACCACTCCTAAAACCCATAGATAATAGCGGGGTGTCTCAGCAGAAAAAGCACAGCACTGGCCAGGCATGATGGCTCACACCTGTAATCCCAGCGCTTTTGGAAGCAGAGGCAGGAGTGATGCCAGGAACTTGAAACCAGCTGGGGCAGCAAAGTGAGACCCCATCTCTACAAAAAAAATTTTTTAAAGCTAGTCAGCATGGCTGGTGCCTGCAGTACCAGCTACTCAGGAGGCTGAGGCAGGAGGATTGCTTGAGCCCAGGAGTTGGAGGTTGCAATGAGTTATGATTGTGCTACCACACCCCAGCCTGGGCCACAGAGCAAGACCCTGTCTCTAAGCAAAAAGAAAAGAAAAGAAAAAGTCCAGCACCAGAAATCCAAAGGGCTGGGTGGGTCCATTACTTACTCTACTATCAATTTCCATGTCTGGGAAGTGGGTTACAAGTGCTGCTTACCTGCCAGGGTTGCAGCGAGGGTTAAATGAGGCAATGGGCACCATAAGGATGGCCATGTGAGTGGCTACTGGGAGCTGAGCCTTTAGCTGCCCTCTCTCCAGTTCTGCCTCTAATCTGATGAATGGATCCCTAGAAATGAGGAAACTGAGGCCCAGAAAGGTTCAAACACCAAGGTCATACAGCAGGTAAGGACAAGTACTGGACGTGGAGCCAGGGACCTGCCAGGCTGGTTCTGACCTTTTCTTGGCACTGAGTCTGTCTTCTCCCATGTGTCCTGCTCAGAGCTCTAGGCCAGGCTGTTCTGTCCTTGTGGGCAGCCATGGAGCCATGGGTACCACATCGGGGGGCAGCCCATCCACAGCCAGCCGGGGACCCACAAGGTGGTGTAGTGGGAAGACTGCCTTAGAAGAGTTGGGGTAATCATACTTAGTGAGCCCATTGGACTGCCTCCTGAGCAGGTCTGAACTACAGAACATGAGATGGGCCAGCCAGTCTCCATGGGTAAGGGAGATGGAGACGGATCACTCACCAGACAGGAGCTGAGGCGTGCTAGGAGCATCTTCCTGTACTTCCCGGGTTGGTTTGAAAATAGCTCTCCCTCGCCTTCACTTCCTGAGAGAACAGGACTCAGGGGCTTCCTCCATTTCTGAGATCTGCCTGTTTCAGTCCCTATGCACCTGACGACAGGCCCTGGAATGCTGTGTCTGGCTGACTCCAGCTCTCACTCCATGGCTGTTATCCAGGTTCTTCCAGGAGAGGACTGCTATTCATACCATGGGGTAAATGACTAACATGGTAAGGGGGTAGGGTGTGTGATAGGGGGTGGCAGAAGCCAGTGGAAACTGGGAAGTAGCAAGAAAGAGGGACAGGAATGGATGTCTGTCTTTTCCCAATCTGACTGCTCCCAGGGGTGTGGTCATCCTCTTCTGGTCTCTGGTGAAGGTGGTTCCCAGAGGGGTACCGCCCTGACAACGGCCTGGCTACCTGGGCAGCATGGTTCTAGGGAAGGGCAAAGGACTTGATGTCCAGAAGCCCAAATCCAGTGACTCTGCCATTAGCTAACTGTGTGACTTTGGGCAAGTCACCGCTCCGGGTCACCCCAGTCTCCCTCTCTGCAGAAAGGGGTCACTGGACTATTTCACTCTGATGCCCTGTTCAGTTCTGATCCTTCCAATTCTGAGGTGTCTGTTCACTTCCTTCCCTGCCCCCTTTCCCACAGGCCTCCTGGTTGACACACAGGTGGGGGCAGGCCCACAAGGTCCACGCCCCTTGGGCCCCAGCTGCACTGCACAGTAGGTCCCGCTGTCCTGGCTCTGGCTCAGGCCCAGTGCTCTGCCCTTTCTGGCATCCAGTGTGGCCTCAGAGCAGCAGCTGAGGCCAAATTCCAGACTAAATATGGAGCCCCAGAGCCAGGGTTCTGCCCCATTAGGCTTGGGTCCTAAACTTCCACGGCTATGGACTTGCATACCACCACTCCCCCACACCCCCGAAATGCTGATCCACAAACTCTGCACATGGGCAAAGGCCAGACACAGGTCAGGAGGGCCAGAGCAACAATGAACTTCCAGAGCAATCAGAAAAACAGCAGCAGAAGGCACTTGCCTGTAAAGGAAAGCAGGGGTAGACCTACCAGCTCAACACAGCAGAGAAGGACACACAACCAGATGTCCCAGAGCATGGACAAGCTCAGTTTCCAAAGGTGAAAATGACAAAAAGTGAAAGAATAAAAGTGATGCTTCTGTGAGGTGGCTCTGCCCTACCCAAGGCTGAAATGTGTAATCTCACTTGGAAAGATGGCCCAGGTGACCTCAGTCCTCCGTCTCCCCACTGCCCCACACAAAGAAGCATCCATGACTAGCAAAATGTTTATTAATGTCTTACAAACACATTACAGGTCTCACAAACACAATGCTGAGAGCTTTCAACCTCAAAGGCCAGCTGAAGCCACCCTCGATGTGAACCAGTGTGAACCACGTCTCACAGTCCCTTTGTAGCACCACAAAATGGGCGACATTGACCATAACACATGGGCTCAGCTGTGTCCTCCCTCCTAAAAGGCACTTTGGAGGTTCACTGCAACCTGACTTCCAGGTTCAAGCAATTCTCCTGCCTCAGCCTCCTAAGTAGCTGGGATTACAGGCATGCACCACCATGCCCAGCTAATTTTGTATGTTTAGTACAGATGGGGTTTCTCCATGTTGGTTAGGCTGGTCTTGAACTCCTGACCTCAGGTGATCCACCCACCTCCCAAAGTGCTGGGATTACAGGTGTGAGCCACTGCGCCTGGCCGGGAGAACTATTTTCTTTTTTTAACCCTAATCCCTGGGAAATGTGAATGTGGCCTTATCTGGAAATAGGCCCTTCATAGATGTAAACATGTTAGGATGGGGTCATACTGGAGCCCTAATCCAGGGACTGAGGTCCTTATAAGAAGAGGGAAAGTTGGACACAGACACATACAGGGAGAGCATGTGTGAAGATGGAGGCAGGCAGGGGACAGGCGCAGCCCTGCAACTGCCAGTCCTGGCATGCGGAGGACTGCGGGGAGCTGCCTAGAGCCAGGAGAAAAGCTGGAACAGACTCCCCCTGGCGGCCCTCAGACAGAACAGCCCTGCAGATGCCTTGATAATGGACTTCCAGCCTCCAGGACTAAGAGAATGAGTTTCTGCTGTTGGAAGCCCCCCAGGTTGTGATAATTTGTGACAACAGTCCTGGGAAATTCATACACGCAGGCATGAGAGTCCCTGCCACAAACCTCCAACGACTAGACCCACCATTTGCCCCCTTCTGGGGCCTTGGTTTTCTTAAAAAGCTGGGCAGGATTGCCCCTTCCACCTCTGACATGCAGTGCAGCCTGAGGGTCTTGGATCTACTAAACCTCTGGAGGATTATGGGAGATGGGGGTGTTGGGTACATGTAGAGAGGGAGGGGGAAGGGAAGAGGCTGGTGCCCCCAGCCACACTGTGGCTGAGGAGATGACAGAACAATCAGAGGGGAAAGTCCAACCTTGATCAAGGATAAGTAAAGTTCAGCTGTACAAGCCTGCACTGTGCCTGCCCCCCTGGGATGGAGAGGTGGTAAAGAGAGACAGCAGTGATCCTGCAGGGAGGCCTTCACAGGACAGATGTGTTCTTTGTTTTAAATCTGGATCAAAGCAATACAGGAAGACTGGGAGCGGGAGAGACTGGGGGCAGAAGGACCAGTGGTGGAGAGAATCAGGTAGGAGGCCGGACCTCAGAAGACCAGAGAAGGCACAGGCCGGCCCCCAGATAGAGGCAGGAGAACAAAGAAATGTGGAGTGAGCCCAGCAAGGGCGTGACAGACAGGTCAGGGGGGCGGGGGTGGGGGTCAGGAGAGGTGGGATGTGTTTGGGGGACCAGTTAGGTGACAGGAAGGCCAGACAGGGACTGTGGATGAGGATCACGAGCTGGATTTGGGAGCACATGGTCTGAGATGTCTGAGGTCCAGCGGTCCCTGAGGCAGCCGAGTGGGAGCTGAGTTGGGCTCAGAAGACAGGCCTGGTGTGGAGCAGGCAGGTGCAGGTCAGGGCCACCTGGCAGGGCCAGAGGGCCTAGGAAGAGAGCAAGTGGAGAAGCAGCTAGGATGAAACCCCACCTTCCACAGGCCACAGAGGATGGGTTCTGGGGAAGGCTGGAAAGCATGAAAGGCAGGTGGATCATGAGGTCAGGTATTCGAGACCAGCTCGGCCAATATGGTGAAATCCCATTTCTACTAAAAAAAAATTTTTTTAATTATCTAGGCGTGGTGGCATGCACCTGCAGTGTCAGTTGCTCGGGAAGCTGAGGTAGGAGAATTGCCTGAACTGAGGATGTGTTAGAGAAAGGACAGTAGAGAAAGTGGAGTCAAGGGAGGGTGGGCTGAGGGGGGGTGTCCTCTGTGGGAGAGGCCCCCAGGATTCGAGCAAGGAAGAATGCCCGTGGAGCTGCCACTTAGGAGGGTCCCAGTAATTCCTGGCTCCCCACAAGGCACTGAGGTCCTCGAGTCGTTGCTCGCTTCTGAGCCTCCCTGGGGAGATGCCCCATAAATAGTTACTGAGAAAGGAGAGAAGGAAAAGATGGGATATGCCAAGAGGATAAGGTAACCACATTTTCCCAATGTCAAGCACATCTATACCTTCTCTCAGTGACTTCACAGGCCCCAGGATGCCTTTGGTAAAAGGAGAAGGGATTGGCTACGCGGAAGTAGTCCTTTTTTCAGACACACTTGAAACAGCAGAAATCAGGTAGAAATTTGATGAAATGCAAAAATATCAAAATGGATTTTGTTTTTCATAACCCAGATGCTAAAGAAAAAAGTCTAAAGCTAACCTGTCTTAGATATGTCATAGTCTTTTGGGGTAAAAAGAAAAATATAGCTAGAGCTTGAATGTGTAGATATTTAGAGCTGAGAACGACCTTGAAGTTTATTTAGTCACAGCTTCTCCTTTTACAGATGAGAAAAGCAAGGCCCCCAAAAGCTGGCTTGCCCACAGTCAGGCCATAAATTAGTAACACAGCCAGGACTAGAACCCAGGCCTCTGAACTCCCTCCCAGGCCTCTGCTATCCAGCATGCCACAACACAGACCAGACCATTGCCAAGCAAAAGCAGATTCCATGCAGAACACCATGATGCCCACCTCAGTAGATGGGAGGCTTAATTGTATTAAAAACTGTACCCTCGGCTGGGCACAGTGGCTCACGCTTGTAATCCCAGCACTTTGGGAGGCCAAGGCGGGTGGATCACGAGGTCAGGTGTTCAGACCAGCCTGGCCAATATGGTGAAACCCCTGTCTCTCCTTAAAAAATTTAAAAAAATTAGCTGGGCATGGTGGCATGCACCTGTAGTCCCAGCTGCTGGGGAGGCTGAAGCAGGAGAATTGCTTGAATCCGGAAGGCGGGGCTTGCAATGAGCCGAGATCACACCATTGCACTCCAGCCTAGGAGACAGGGCAATACTCCGTCTTGAAAAAAGAAAAAAAAAAATTGTACCCTCACTCAATGGCTTGGAGTTTTTGTTATTATTTTAGAAAGAGGCTTAGTTTACTTTTTACAACTCCAGAGTGGCCACAGTGGGTTGTGTAGATTGTACAGACGTGCTCTGAACAGGGGAGCCTGGCTAAGAGACCCAGACAGGTTGAACTCATTGGGGTGCCACTCACTAAGCCCTACACTTAGAAATGGTGCTCTATCTGCCAGGGAAGAAGCACTTTTCCTAATGTTCCCAAAGACACTGTGTGGGAGTGGTGGCCTGGTATCACTTTGGAGTAAGTCTGCTCCAAGCCTCTGAGTCTGGGTAGAGATAATATTTTTTGACAACTGGAAACCAAGGACTTACCCTGTAAATTAAGACTCCAACTAAAATAAAAGAAAGATATAAATACATCAAAAATAGCAAAATGGACAGAGCATGAAAAGCAAATTTATAAAGGAAGCAACAGAAACAGATTAAAAATTCCTGAAAAATCTTCACAGTGACTAGCCAAAGAAATACAAAGGAAACTTTGGTACAATTTTACATCTATCAATTTTAAGGCTGGGCATGGTGGTTTACACCTGTAATCCCAGCACTTTGGGAGGCCAAGGTGGGTGTATCACTTGAGATCAGGAGTTTGAGACCAGCCTGGCCAACTTGCTGAAATTCTGTCTCTACTAAAAATATAAAAATTAGCCAGGCATGGTGGTGCACACCTGTAATCCCAGCTACTCGGGAGGCTGAGACAGGAGAATCACTTGAACCCAGTAGGCAGAGGTTGCGGTGAGCCAAGACGGAGCTACTGCACGCCAGCCTGGACGACAGAGCAAGTCTCCATCTCGAAAAAAAAAAAATAATAATAATAATGTCAAAAGCTTGGAAAGGAATGCCGATCTTCACTGCTGGAGAAACAAGTGTTTTCAGTCGGCTAATGGAAGTGAAAACATGTGAAACCTATCTTCTGCTAGGCAATTTGGCACAAGTATTTTAAAACTCATTAAATATATGCAGACTCTAGAAATAACCAAAAATGCCTTTCACAATTCACTTACGAATATGTCTCTAAGAGAAGTGAGGGCAGAGGCCATTCTCCTCACACACATCCGCACTCTGGGAATCAGCATCGCCATCATCACAGCGCACAGAAGTGAGAGTTCGCCCAAAGGGAAAATATTTGCAGGTTATTTTTTAAACTCAGTTATAAAGATATATGAAATTGAGGGAGGAAAACAAAGCATTAAAAAGGAACCCATGTGAAACAGAAAGGGAGGTGCATCTGTGAGTAGCAAGAGTTCTCAGCGGCTGGGTCGACAGCTTAAAGGCTCAGACCCGATTCGGTCCCTGGGAGGTGGGAACAGTGGTCAGTGCCCCTTCACGAAGTCCCAGAGAGCCTCTTCAGGCTGGCGTAGATTGCAATGCTTGGATGCTTTGGCCCCTTGTAGGGATGGGATAAAAATGCCAAGGGTCCCTGTCCATAGCTTCATGTCTTAAAAATGTAGATTCTTCAAAGAGTGTTGGAGGATGGGCCACCTGCCAAGTCTGCAGGGGAAACGGTACAGCAGGTCGTCCCCGGGGTGTGGATGGTGGGGGTGTCCAGGCTGTATTCCCAGGCCCCATCTCAATCACACAGAAGGCCATGGGATCCTCTGAATGGCTTCAGCAATGAATGCCACACACTGGCACTTCTCAAACTCTCCTTAAGGCTAGGACTAAGGCAAGACTGCTACCCTTGGGGATCCAGAGGCAGGGTTAAGAGAAGCCCACTTTTAGTCAGGCATGGTGGCTCATGCCTGTAATCACAGCATTTTGGGAGGCTGAGGTGGGCAGATTATGAGGTCAGGAGTTCGAGACCAGCCTGACTAATATGGTGAAACCCCACCTCTACTACAAATACCAAAATTAGCTGGGCATGGTGGCGCATGCCTGTAATCCCAGCTACTCAGGAGGCTGAGGCAGGTGAATTGTTTGAACCCAGGAGGCGGAGGTTGTAGTGAGCCGAGATTGCGCCATTGCACTCCAGCCTGGATGACAGAGTGAGACTCCATCTCAAGATTAAAAAAAAAAAAAAAAAAAAAAAAAAAAAGACAGAAGCCCACTTCCTAAGAGGTGAATGTTTCATCAACATCCAAATGCGTTTTGCATTCTGCTCTCTATGCATCCCTATATTTCAACATAAAAATAGATTTTCTTGCACGATCTTCAAATGGTGTTAACACTCTAAGAAGATGCACCATTTTACCCTGCAGCTTGGTCTGCCCTGGCATGTGACGATGCTCTGGGTTGGAGAAATGTGGCTACACATCATTCCCACTGCTCCTCCACCCCTGCCCTGTCTGCAGGCCCCACTCTTCCAAGGAAAATCACAGAGAACAGAAAGACACGTGCATGGAACAAACAGAAGTGATCTCTGTCCCCCAGTGCCCCTGTCCTTTCAGAACAACTGATGGCCTTCTGGGACAGTGGAAACCACCTTTGTTTGTATCTGGGCAATGATGATATGGGTATAAACATTTGTCAAAATCCCTCAGGCTGTACACCTAAGGTTAATGCATTTTACTGTACGTGAATTATGCTTCAGTAAAGTACCTATAATAAGATGGGACAAAACACTGATGGTTACAGGAAGCACAGTCTGTAAACAAAATGGCACAGAGCCGGGCTCCTGGCCTTGGAGATCATCAGAGATGGGGGAGCTTGGAGAGAACTGGGTTCAGCATGGTGGGGAGACAGTCAGAGGAGGCCTGCACTGAGCATCACAAGAGCCAAACTCAGGTCTCCTCTCCAGCTTGGGATGGACCTGGGCAAGTCACTGAACCTCTCTGGGCTTCTGTTTTCTTGCCTGTAAATGGGTTAGATCTGTGGTATGCAACTGGAGAGCTTATGAACAATGCAGGTTCTTGGACTCTGTCCTAGCTCCTACATCACACAACAATGTGAGTTTGGGGTACGGAAATCTGTGTTTTGTAAGATAAGCTCCTGGGTGATGGCAATGTTCGGGGTCCAGGACCAGTGTTTGGGAACTGTGGACGATGTGCTTATGAAGGTCCTGACCTCCAGTAGTAACCATCCCTGGATTCTTGTGCAAAGAACAACAACATATGACTAAGAGGATGGTGTAAATGAATAAGACAATCAGAGCTGGGTGACACAGAAAGGCTTCCTATCTTATACTATCTCCAATCAGAATCCTCAATCTAGACCATAAATCTCAAAGGGTGATCATATGCAGTTGTGCAGCTTGTGTACTGCTCAAAGATATCCGTCCTAGAGAGCAAGTGAGGGCCGAGAGCCAGCTCATACCCTATTTGTTAAGCCCTGTGTCCTGATACAAGGCTACAGCCAACTGGGTGGGAAGAGGGGAGGCAGGTGCCGCTTGCTTCAAAATTCATCCACCGAGATAAGAGATGCCTATTTCCGATTCTCACAAAGGTACAGTAAGGGTTACAGAGGACCTGTCTGAAAAAAGACAAGAACCATAAAAACGTTCCTGTTTTTTCTACAAAGCATGTGTTTTCAGCCCTGTCTCCCCAAACACAAGACAAGTAAGTGACTTAATATTCAAGGCACTTCCTCCCCTGCCTCTTTCCATCATTCCCCAACTTCATCCCTGGATCCTTGTCACCTGCTTTCCCCAGACGTGACGTGTCTTCTGTCCATCCATGCTCGGGTCAGGGCCACCTGCCCAGCTTCTCTCTTGCCATTGTTGGTGTCTCCTACAAGCCCTCGTGGTGGAATCAATCCTCCCTCCCTGCTCATGTACCCAGCATGGAGGACACGGTAGTGAACAAGACAGGCATGATGCAGGCCCTTGCGGATCTGACGATCTTGGCAGAAGATGATTAAAACACTAATTACAACAAAGCGTGAGTGAGGAGAGCACGTAGCAGGAGGGCACGCTGTCTGTTAATTACAAACCGAGATCGATGCCCTCTAAAAATAGTCCTACTCCTTTTCCCGCCAAGCTCCAAATCTAAGAATAATGCGACCTGAGCTCAAAGCTCTCCTGGGTTTGGTATCACTCTCATCTTCCTGATGCCTAAACACTTCACACTATAAGAAAATTAAGATAACAGGGCATTCATTAACATTTTCTGCAGCATCTAACTCCAGGAATCATAAATTTCTTTCCCTGGGGTCTGCCTCCTTGTCCTTCCCCAAGGGTGCTTGGGGAGGCCTAAGGCTCTCAGGGATAGAGCACTGTTGGCCCCACCCAGCCAAGGTCCAGGGCCAGGTCATAAGGGTGGGGGCCACACCAGCTGGGGCTGTTCTCAGGCCCCATCCAGTCCAATGGCCCAGCTGGCCCCCTAAAGGCCAGCAGTTCTCATCTGGGCACTCCCCCTCACCTTTCTCCCTCCCCTCCACCACAGGAGACATGGGGCAGAGAGGTGGGGCATGCCCTGGGCATACTGGAGGTGCTGACCCTTGGCTGCTCCCTCTATATGGCAGGTGGAAGTGATTCTGCAGCGTGGGCCTGCTCTGCTGAGGGAGGGGGAAGAGGGCCCAAGAGCATGGGGTCTGGAGCCATGAGCTGGGGTTTCAGTCCAGGCTCTGCCCCTCACCAGATGCGTCACTTCAGGCAATTGCTGAAGTCTCTATGCCTCAGTTTCCTTATCTGTAAGACAGGCCAACCCCGCAGGATGGTTCTAAGGACTAAACAAACTAGAGGCTGTCAAACGTGGATTAGCGCAGAGTGACAGCTCTAGCCCTGTTACCACCACCACCGCCAGTACCGCAAGCACCCTGCCACCTGGCACCACCCTAACCTCTGCCGGCAGGGAGGCCAGGAAGGTCACAGCCATCCCTGGGCCCATCCCTGAGGCAGGAGGGCATGACCCAGTGGCAGGGAAGGCGTCACTTGCATGAGGCCCCCAGAGAGCCACACAGAATCAACCCCATTCCCAGGTGCCTCCTTTACCCTCAGAAGCCCATGGTTAGGCCCTGAGGAGCATTCTGTGGAAATGTCTCTCCCTCTCCCCTCCCCTTCCTCTGTTCCCACGGGTGTGTCCACGCCCTGCGTGGTCCACGACCTTCCTGCCCTGCCCCACGGAGGCCAGCTCCTCATGCCTCCCGCCCCCTGCCGCTTTACTCAGCCTCTACTCTTGGGCCCAGGACCTTTCCTCTGATGCTGCCAGCTGTCTCGCTCAAGTCTTGCCATGCTTCCTCACTGGCCAGGGGTTGAATGCAGCACCACACACTCAGGGTACCCGGCCTCCCACACCCCACCCCCCCTCGCACTTCCTGGAACCCACAGTCCCTCAGACAACAAATCGCACAGGAGGTCCCTCAGGGGGAGTACAGTGACATCCTCACCCTCCAGCAAGGGTCCCTCTCCACCCAACTCCAAACCCACCACCCTTCAGGGTCTGCTCACCCTCCCCAGACACAAGGTCTGCCCTGCTTTGCCCCATGAGACCTGCCCTTCCCCTGAAAGCCCCCAGCACTTATTTCCAATCCACTCCCTTTCCCCCTTCATCACACTTTTCCTTGTGGAGAGCTTTAACTCCTTCCTGACCCTCCCCGCCTCGCCATGACCGGAACTAACATCTCCCTGGTGCCAGGTCTATAACCAGGGCTTACTAAGGTCTTATGGGATGGATGCCCACACTAGCTCTCCAGTCCTGTGCAAGCAACAGAAGGAAGGAAATGAGGTGGAGGGGGTCAATGGCTGCCTGTCCCCAGGGGCACACTGGACGGGGTGGTGGGGGGACCCTCTTCCCGGACATCTGTAACATCTTTACCCGCAGAGAAAGCGCTCGCGCTCCCCTAGCCCGGTGGCTCTTCCTCTCTCTCCCCTCAGAGGAAGTGCAGTGGTTAGAGCCTGTGCCCGAAAGAGACTGCAGGGACACAGCAAGAAGAGGAGAACCTGCCAACCCAACTCAGGCATGGGCTGCGGGAAAAAAGAGAAACGGGGAAGAAAGCTTTTGGAGCCCAGAGATAAGATGAGGGCAGAGCCAAAACACAGCCTGAAAACCTAAGAGGGTGGCAAGAATTATTTTTGAAAGTACAAGGAGCAAAGTCTAATTTTCGACACAGGACAGATAAGTTACACAATTCATGCTGAAATGTGGTAGGTCTCAGGAATTTACAAAAAAAAAAAAAAAAAATCTAGCTCAGTCATCAGCCCCTGTATTTGCGAAAATGGTATTTGCTGTCTCACTTTCTCTCACTGTGAAATGGAAAATCTATAAAAAGGGATATTAGAGAGCTGATGCTGGAATGATGCTGAAGAAAGAATGTGTATGGCATTGTATTGCTAAGTGGAGAGAAGACGGCCCAGGCAGTGGTGCAGATGGATATCATCTCTGGAAAGCAATACAGGCAAAAGTGGGTGTCAGCTGGGTGGGGCTGCGATGCCTCCAGCCAGTGGATTAGTTGATATTTAATCCCCCTCCCCTCCCTGTGAACCCACATCCTGCCAGGCCTCCCAGGGGCCTTGTCCTCCACTGAGGTTCAGATCAGAACTCTAATCCTTGAGGTGGGGAGTGGACGGACGGACGAATGGATGGATGGATGGATGGATAGAGTACAACCTGAGTGGATCACTTGTCAGTCAGAGACATCATAGTTCCTGTACTTAATTATCTAACTAGCAAACACTTTTTGTATGAATGGATGAGGGTCTCCAAGAGAGTCATGCCTGGGAAAGTTTACATCTGATTTGGGAGTCAGAAATACAGGCATGAAAAAATATGCATATACACTCATGTGGGGATTTTTGGTCACATGGAGCTCCTCCTTCACACCCTTCTCCTGAAGCAGATGAATGCTCGCATCCAAAGAGACTAATAAAGACCCAAAAAGACCTGAGTATGCCAAGAGCCATCTGAGAAAGGGACCTTGGGAGTTAGGGCTAAGGTTCTGGGCTGGCAATGCAGGCCTTCCTAGAGCAGCAGGGATGCCAAGTACTTTGAGGCAGGCTAGCAGGTGTGTGTGGGGACGGGGGCAATGGGGGAAGGAAAAGGAGAGAACTAAGTTACTTTTTAGTAGGAAAGAGGCATGTAAGAAAAACGAAAGGCAATTCAATGGAAAAAAACGTTTTCAACAAATGGTGCTGAGACAACTGGGTATCTACATGTAAAAGAATAAAGCTGCCCAGTCATGGTGGTTCATGGCTGTCATCCCAGCACTTTGGGAAGGTGAGGCAGGCAGGTCACTTGAGGTCAGGGGTTTGAGACCAGCCTGGCCAACATGGAGAAACTCCATCTCATTTTGTAAAAATACAAAAATTAGCTGGGCATGGTGGCATGCACTGTAGTCCCAGCTACTCAGGAGACTCAGGCGGGAGAATCACTTGAACCTGGGAGGCGAAGGTTGCAGTGGGCAGTGAGCTGAGATCACACTACTGCACTCCAGCCTGGACTACAGAGAAAGACCTCATCGCAAATAATAATAATAAGCTATGAATGTACCACTGCATTCCAGCCTGGGTGACAGAGTGAGACGCTGTCTCGAAAACAAAACAAAACAATGAAGCTGAACCTCTAGCTCACAACATATTCAAAAATTAACTCAAGTTGCACCATAGACCTAAATGTAAAAGCGTTTTACAACTATGAACCTCTTAGAAGAATCCATAAAAATAAATTGTTGTGACCTTGGAATAGGCAACAATTTCTTAGATATGACACCAAAAGCACATCAGTGAAAGAGTAAGTAAGGGAGATAAATTGCACTTCACCAAAACTAAAAATATTTATGCTTCGAAGTAAATCATCAAGTGAAAACACAATCCTTGGAATGGGAGAAAATATTTGCAAATCTGATAAGGGTCTAGTATTTGGAGTATATAAAAAACTCCTACAGCTCAACAATAAAAAGACGAATAACTGAACTAAAAGTTGGGCAAACAATTTGATAGATATTTTTCCAAAGATGAACACTTGGATGAACATCTAAACCTGAGCTTTTAACACTAAAAAGCACATGAAAAGATGTTCAATGCCATTAGTCGTCAGGGAAATGCAAAGCAAAACCACAAGGAGATACCACTTCAGACCCACTAGGGTGACTATAACCAAAAAGACATAATAACAAGTGCTGGTGAGGATGTAGAGAAACGGGAACCCTCCAGCACTGCTGATGGGATTGCAAAGTGGTGCAGCCATTTTGAAATACAATCTGGCAGTTCTTCAAAAGGTTAAGTATAGAGTCACTATACAACCCAGCAATTCCACGCCTAGGTATATACCCAAGAGAATTAGAAACATACATCCACACAAAAACCTGTGCTTGCACATTCAAAGCAGCATTATTCATAAGAGCCAGCATATGGAAACAACCCCCAAAGCTCCATCCACTGATAAAGGAATAAATAAAATATAGAATAACCACCTAATGGAACATTACTTAGCAATAAAAAAAATGAAGAGCTGATACACACCAGAACATGGATGACCCTTGAAACTATTACGCTAAGTGAAAGAAGCCAGTTACAAAAGAGCACATATGGTATAACTCCATGTATATAAAATGTCCAGAATAGACAAATCTATAGAGAAAGTGCATACGTGGTTGCCTAGGGTTGAGGAAGCTGGAGAAAAATGAGAGTTATGCTGATGGATAATGGGAGGTGAGGGAATGTCCTGGGGTTAGGTAGTGGTGAGGGTTGCACAACATCATGAATATATTAAAAACCATCCACTTTAGGCTGGACATGGTGGCTCATGCCTGTAATCCCACAAATGGCCAGATCACTTGAGCTCAGGAGTTCAAGGCCAGACTGGGCAACATGGTGAAACCCTGTCTCTACAAAAACTACAAAGAAGTTAGCCAGGCGTGGTGGTGTGTGCCTGTGGTACCAGCTACTCAGGAGGCTGAGGCTGCAGTGAGCCATGATGACGCCACTGGACTCCTGCCTGGGCCACAAAGCGAGACTCTTTAAAAAAAAAAACAAAAAAACCAATAAGCGAAAGAAACAAGAGAACCAAAAAACCCACTTCAAAAGGGCGAATGTTATGTTACATGAATTTTTTATCTCAGAAAATAAAGCTTTTCTCTAAAAAACGTACTAGAGAAGGAACTGGAGATGAGGGCCATGCAGGGGCTGTGGCACTATCCTTCAGTGTCCTGGCCAAAGGCAAAACGCGGCAGAAGGGAAGTCCAGGTGTGAGAGAAGCCGGGAAGGAACAGTGCGTCTCAGCAGCGGGACCCTACGCGCCATCTCTGCGTTAAATCTCTTAGAGTGAAAGAATAGGGCCGACAACAAAAATCTTTTCTTCCGGACACGGCTTTTGACACCATCTGCCTTAAAAACCTAAATACCATTTCTACCACCTGGTCCCGAGGCAGAAACACAGGTTAGATTCCAACCTAACCTGTGTTAGATGCCCCGCTTCAGGTGATGAGGCAGCATCTGTCTAGAGCCACAACTTCTGTTTGTGATGTTCTCCTCAGGTCTCCAACCTCAAGCCCCGGCTCCCCCAGGCAAGCCTGTAGAGCTGAGTCAGTATCACACCCTGACACCAGGGCTCTGGGCAGACCCTGTCCCCACAGATCATCCCAAGGGAATGGAGGTCACCACGTGCAATAGCAAGTGCTCTCATAGGACATATTCCACATATGCAGCTCTCAAAGTTTTAAGAATAACAATTTCACCCTTCTAGAATGTTCTCTCCTCAGTACAGAAACCGGAAAGCAAACCAAAACCACAAAAAAGACAAGTACTGAAGCGTCAAAACAAGTTAATGGAGTAGAACAGGGAATTCCGTCTACATAGGAGAATTTTAAAGGTGCGTTTGGGCAGACCAAACTCTCCCTGCGTCCTTCTGTTCTCTGCTTTCTTTGTGTCACACTCAAATCCTATACTCGGGGCACCATGGAACCTTGTTTCATTTGGTTTTACGGAGAGACTTAGTGTCAGCGATTAAACTTAGTGTCAGCGGTTACGCCCGGCTGGCACAGCGAATCTGGAAAAAGAACCTCCGTTCAGAGGTGGCTTCTCTCAGCTTATTTCTGCTGTTTGTGTTGGCTGAAGCCGAAAACCGCATAGAAAGAGGACTCTCAACGTGAACAGAATGGCAATTGGGACCCAGGGTGAGGGTAGCGCCTAGATGGACAGACGGCAAGGTCCTCAGATGAACCAAAAGGCCATCTCAAGTAAGGACCTTCCTGGTACCAGTGCCCTACCTCCCTTTCCCAGCTACCACAAATGCTTCTATCTCTTCGGCTTTGCAGTGGCAACAGCCAGGCCAGAGGAGAGGGGACCACATCATGTGACATTTGAGTGTTCCTCCCTTGGGTCAGCAGCTGGCCTGGGCAAAGCCTGAAAGGCCACACATTTGATATTCCAAAGGTCGACCCTGCCCCAGGCAGCCTTGGTGCAAGTGACCACACCCCCCAAAACACAGGCCCGCTCCCCGGTACCTCTCAGGCCAGGGCAAGGGGGCACGCCTGGGTGCACTGTACGCAGGCGCTGCTGCTGCCTGAGGTCCAGGAGGGACGATCCACAAGCCCTCATTGTTCTTCGGCAGCTCTCTGAGGCCGATTGTTCCACACTGCACGCTTCTGCAGCGCAGGCCCTGCCTGGCATGTGTGGGTCTCCACAAACGTTTGTGGTTGGCTCCCCAGGAGGAAAAGTAAGAGCTGGAGTCAGCAAAGCACTCTCATTGACGAAGCCTTCCTGCATGCAAAAGCCCTTACTCCACCAGTTTACCTTGGAGAGAGAAGGCTGCACAGAGTGGCCGCTGTTCTGTGTTTACTGTGGATAACTAGGGCGTGGGGCTGCGGCCACAGCCCAGCACACGCATGTATGTGCACAAAGCAGCTTTCATCAAAATGCTTGCCGGGCCGGAAGCCTTTAGGATGGCCCTGGTATGAGCCTGAGGGCAGAGACCCTCCTAGGAGAGCAGAGTTGCAAGCCCCTCTCGGGTGGAGGGAGCCTCTTGGTGGGGGCTCATGGGTAAATGAAGCCTGCACTGGGGGTCGCAGGATTGGAGGTCCTCACACCACACCTCCTCTGTTCCACTCACAGGGCACTGCTGCAATCCAACTGTGTCAGCTTTAAACCCCCGGAGGCAAAAGAAAAGCGAAAATTAATCTAATTAAAGTCGACAGTGTTCATAGTAAGGAAAATTCTGGTATTTTGCCAAGAGTCTCTGTCCCCGGCAAGCTTTGTGGGAAAAGGGCACAGGGTCTGCAGCCCCGTGGGTGGAAGCTGGAGCTCTGGCTCTGTCACTTGGCCGTGTCACCATTGGACAGCTGTTGGGGGGTGGGCAAAGCATCACCTGCCTTACAGAACCATTTTGAGAGTACGGTACATGAGAAAAGATGTAAAAGGTGTCAAGCCCCTGGTGAATTTTTTTTTTATCTGTATTCACTTTTAATAATGATATGCTATCAAAAACCTTAGCATACCATCTATCATTCTCAAGGGAAGACTGCTTTTGCATGGTGTCTGGCTGTGTAAACTACTGATAAAAGAACACAGTATTCAGCCATGCCTGCCCCTGGTGAATTTTAAACCCTCAACAAAAGTGGCTGGACTCAAGCCCTACCTGCTGACCTGGCAGTGGCCTGCTTGGCCACTTCAAGAGGGGGAGCCAGGACCTTTTCCCTGCACCCTGGATCCTGTTCCCTGGAGTCCTGGCAGAGGCGGGACTCCATGTGTCTGGAAGTGGGAGTTCCAAGGAGCAAAGTTCCAAAAACCTGGCCATACCCAGCTCCCAACACCTGTCATCACTAGTCACTCTATTTCATTGGGCCCTCCAAGCAGCCCCCTGAGGTAGGCATGTGACTGGCCAGTACTTCTGTTCTCCTCATTTTAAAGATTCAGAGAGGGAGTGAGCCTTGGGTCAGGTCACACAGGAAGTCACCTACCTCAAGAGCTGGGTCTCTGACAGTCCAGGTCTATGTCTAATGAAAGAGCGAACACTGATCGAGTATCCATTTCACACCACACTCTTAGGGGACGAGACAATCGCCACACTTCCCAGTGTGTGGCTGGATGCTCAGAAACATAGCACAAGTGACATGATGCCCACTCCAGGCATAGAAGCTTTTGCTTTTCTGTTCTGAGGGAAGCCAGTCACCGTGCAATAAAGCCAACAACTCTGAACCCACTGTGTTAAAAGGAGGCCCAAGCTCACCACATACAGACACCATGCAGAGAAGAAGGGAGGGTCCCAAGCGGCCCTGGGCTGACCACAAGGAACAGAGATGCCCTGACCTTTCCCCAGCCCACCCTCCACCCCCCAAACTCCCATCCAAAATGCAGACCTGCAAGCAAATAATAAAAAGATGGTTGTTTTAAGAGACTAATTTTGTTTCCTTTTTTAATGCAATATTATGCAGTATTTTTTATGCACAGGATAATATAGGCTATGGAGAAAAATAAAACAGAGAAGGCAGAAAACTGGGGGAGAGAGAACAAATTTAAACAGGGTGCTCAGGGAATTATCTAAGCCCATTCACCCCAATGCCACTTGGAGAGGAAAATAAATTTATCCCTGAACAGGTGCAACTCCAGGCATTTGTCTGAACTGAAGAGCAGCAGGAACAGAGCCCCCCCCCTTCAGAGTGACAGCAGGAAGCTGCGCTGGCAGGAAGGAGGAGGAAGACAGTTTCAGGGAAGAAGAGGCGAAGGGAGGTCTCACTGAGAGGAGGTGAGAGCTGGTGCGCTGACCGCAAATCAGACCTGAGGGCACCCGATAACACCAGACTCTACTCCCTGGAAGGTAACTTGTATGGCCAAGCCCTGCTGGGGATGCCACCCCCTTCCCCTGGATAATGACACGAGCCACCAGGGGTGTCAGAGGGCCCAGGACATCACCTGACACAGAGGCATCCACAAGCATGGCGAGCCGGGTGTCCTCAACACTTGTGCATTCACAGTGCAGCATGCTGCCTTCCCATCCCGCACAGCGAAGGCACGCTGCGAATGCCCTGGGTGGGTGGCTGGATATGGATGGCCCTTGCCTGCTGACCTGACCTAGCCATACCCTTTCTCAAGCCCCGCCCTACAGCCATGTGTCAACCTGAAGCTTCTGTCACAGAAACCTGCCTTCATTAACTCCCCATCATCTAATTAGGGGGACTCTAAAGTGGGGTGCCTGAGATATCTCTGGGTCATAGAAAATATTAGCACGCTTGCTTTTTGTATCTCATCTTGTTAAATTTCTTGGTTGGTATGTTTTTAAAATGTATATACTATACATTAGTGCAACACTACACACGCATAAAAATAGACAATGAGCCAAGTGCACACATTTGTCTCTTCCTGCCAAGTAAGCCATTTTGAAGCCTGCTGGCCTGGGTCACATGGAGGACACAGGGCCAGGCAGGTGACTGGAATAAATGGGGAGAGGAGGTCATGCCTACCAGGCTCTGCATGCAATGTTTTAAAGCTGCTCTCACCCCAGCAGGTCTGTGGGTGGGGCCAGACCTGGCTGGAGGCTGCCCTTTTGTGACTTTAGGCCCTGAAATGAAGCCCAAATGCCACTTAGTGCAGCCCAGGGCAGCCTTCCTGACCCAGACACAAGGGCTCTTGCCCTTAAAGACTGCGTCAGTCACATGCTGGCTGCCTCTGAGAAGATGGCTCACTTCCTGCACTGGCCTTTGCACAGCCAGGTCTCCGAGCTGAAAATGCCAATCACCTTTCTTTTTGTTTTTTAAGGCAGGGTCTTGCTGTGTTGTCCAGTCTGGAGTACAGTGGCATGATCCTGGCTCACTGCAACCTCGACCTCCTGGGCTCAGTTGATCCTCCCACCTCAGTCTCCTGAGTAACTAGGACTACAGGCACACACTAATGGTAACGGCCTGGCTAAGTTTTGCATTTTTTGAAGAGTTGGGGTTTCTGCATGTTGCCCAAGCTGGTCTTGAATTCCTGGGCTCAAGCAATCGACCCGCCTCAGCCTCCCAAGTGCTGGGATTACAAGCATGAGCTGCTGCATCCAGCTTCCAACCACACTTCTTTATCTACCTCATCAACACTTCTTCTTCTGGGGCCAGCTCAAATTTCTCCTCCAGGATGGCACATACCCCGCATATGAAGCAGCATTAACTCCCATGGGATTTAGATATGAATGTTGTGCTAGACTAACCCAGGCTAGATCCTGCTTCTAGCACCTACTAGCTGTGCAAACTTGGACAAGTTAATTTACCTCTCTGAGCCTCAGTTTCCTCAGTTATAAAATGAGAGGACTCATCTTGACCTCCAATAGCCAGCAGGCTCCTCTCCTCTGCATTCCCATGGTCTTTTTACCCTCATCCTTTTTGGCTCTGTGATTAATTCTATGTGTTGACTTGGTGAGGCAATGGTGCCCCGCTGCTTGGTCAAACACTCATCTAGATGTTGCTTTGAAGGCATTTTTCAGATGTGATTAACATTTATAATCAATTGATTTTAAGGAAAGCAGAGTAGCATCTGTAAAGTTGGTGGGCCTCCTCCAATCAGTTGAAGGCCACATGAGCAAAGACTGAGGTTTCAAGAAGAAGAAGGAGGAAGGAAGAAAGAGGGAGGAGGGGCCTGTAATTCCAGCTCTTTGAGAGGCCAAGGTGGGCAGATCACGAGGTCAAGAGTTCAAGACTGGCCTGGTCAACATAGTGAAACCCTGTCTCTACTAAAAATACAAAAATTAGCAGGGCATGGTGGTGCGCGCCTGTAGTCCCAGCTACTTGGGAGGCTGCAGCAGGATAATCGCTTGGACCTGGGAGGTGGAGGTTATGGTGAGCCCAGGTCATGCCACTGTACTCCAGCCTGGGCTACAGAGCAGTCTGGGGGTGGCGGGGGGGCGAAGAAAGGAGGAGGAAAAGGAGAAGGAGAAGAAAGAAATAATTGTGGCTTGAGACAACAACATCAAAATTCTGCCTGAGTTTCTAGTCTGCTGCCTTGCAGATTTTGGATTCAAGACTGCAATATCAACTTTTACTTGAATTTCCAGGCTGCCAGCCTGCCCTACAGATCTCAGACTTGCCAGCTCCCACAATCACATGAGCCAATTTCTCCAAATCTCTTTCTGTCTCTCTCTTATGTTCTGTTTCTCTGGAGATCCTGACTAATTCAGGCTCCCTGAGGCCAGGAGCCAAGAGTGATTTGCCTTTGACCACACCATATACAGTGTCCAAACAAAAGACTGGAAGCCACCCAAACATCAAGAAATAGGGGATGGGTGAATAAAGTATGGTACAGCCATACTGTAGAATATTATATTCCTGGAAAAAAAAGAAAGAGGATCACTAATATGCTGGTATGGAGAACACTGGCAGAATATCCTCTTAGATGAAAAAAGCAAGGTTCAAAATAGCTTTTCAGAATGGCCCCTTTGATGTCAGAAAGGAGAAATGAGAATACATTCCTCATCATGCATGAACAAACACTGAAAGAAGAAACAAAATATTATTAAAAGTGCTACCTATTGGGGTTATGTTTTTAAAAAAACAGTTATCTTTTACTGAATTATTTTTGAGTAAAATAATAAGATGTCAACAATTTTCTTCAGATCATCCATGGGCAGGGAGAGGGCAGCTGAATGGTATCAAGCTTGGCTGTGAGGCAGCAGCCGAGCAAGCTGAGTGATGGATATGCAATGGTTCATTAAACCAGCCTGTCTACTTTTACAGCTGTTGGAAATTTTCAATAACTAAATGTTTTTGTTTTTGTTTTTTAAAAAAAAAAACAAAAAAACACCCTGCCAAGTGCGGTGGCTCACGCCTGTTATCCCAGCACTTTTCAAGGCTGAGGCAGACAGAGTTTGAGGTCAGGAGTTCGAGACCAGCCTGGCCAACATGGTGAAACCCCGTCTCTACTAAAAATACAAAAATTAGCCGGGCGTGGTGGTGCAAGCCTGTAGTCCCAGCTACTTGGGAGGCTGAGGCAGAAGAATTGCTTGAACCCAAGAGGTGGAGGTTGCAGTGAGCCAAGATTGTGCCACTGCACTCCAGCATGGGCAGCAGAGTAAGATTCCATCTTGAAGGAAAAAAAACCAAAAACTCAAAGTGTTACCTTTAGGAGGGCATAAGACAAGATGGAAGGAAGGGGGTAGGTGGGGACAGGGTGGAAACAATACTTCCATACTTTGCAGATCGTACCTTTAATTATTAAAGTGAAATCCATGTAACATGAAATTAACTACTTTAGGCATTTTAAACTGTATGATCCACTGGCATTTAGCCCATTCACACTGTTGTGCAGCTACCACCTCTATCTAGCTCCAGAACATTTTTGTCACACAGAAAGAAAACCCTGGGACAAGGTCTGTTTCCCTCATCTCCACACGTGTGGCCTTCTCACTCTGGTCACCGCTCCACTCTTCAGCCCCATCCCTCATCTCCCTGCACCCTCCTAAAGTCTGGGTCCCTATAACCTGAGTCACCCCTACCCGCGCACTCTCTCACCCCCAGGCCTCTGCATGTAACGTTGCTTCTGCCTCAAGCACTCCTCTCCCACCTCTTGGCCACAGTAACTCCCCTGTGACTTTTGATTTTGTTCTCAACTCAAACACTTCCCCAAGAAACCTGTCCTGATTCCCCAGGCTGGCCAGGTACCACCGCTTCCCTCACTCCTCCAGGGACTCTCCAGCCTCCAGTGATTCTCTTTTCCTGGCAGCCTTAGTGTGTGTGGATGTGTGTCTCCTCCGCTAGCCTGTACATCCCTCCAGGGCAGGGACTAAGTCTTCCATGCTAGAAGGCTCTGGCCAGAGGGACTGTTAGTGCCCTCAATATACAGCACAGTTCCTGACATGCAGTAGGTTCTTCATAAGTACGGATGATGGAAGGCCAGGACTCAGAATCTGACACGCAAACAGCAACTGGCTTTATTAAAGCCCTGTTTTCTCAGTCCCAAATGACAAGAGTTCTTTCTCCCAATCACTGTTGGCTTTTACCCTCTGAGAATTGTGATCCGCTTCTCTGCAAATGGACCAGCCTTATGTGTGCCTTCCTGGTTACACACATTCTCCCATTCAGCCTCTCCACAGCCCTGGGGATAAGTATTGTCTACCTCATCTTGCAAGGGGTTTGGATCTCTGCTCTTCCCGCTCACAGGGAGGACCGGAAGTAAATCAACCAATGTGGCCATGTGTTTGCAGCTCTGGTGAGGGAATTAAAATGTTTGCAGGTTGAAATTGCTAACAGGAAGCTTGGACAAAAGTCACTATTCATTTGTCTATGTCTGCCTGTCCCTCACTGAGGAGACCAATGTCACTGACCCTAGAAACAGAGGTAAAAAAGGACAAGGTTAGATTGCTGCTGGAATACATTGAAGCCAATGCTATGCCCTAGGATGGCAGGAGGGGCATGCCAGTCCCAAGCAGGGGGCCAGGGGCTGCTGCTGACACCCCCAAGACTGGTCTCATCCCTGTGCACACTGACCTAGAGCAAAGGCGCTGGGAACCAAGTTGAAGTGCCTCAGCTGCTTTAACCATCAACCTCTGTGAACCGAACCAGTCTTTGGAGGAGGAGCATTTAGCAAAATTTTAATTACAAGTTATCTCTCTTGCTTTTAATGGCTAGGCTCTGCAAATGTAGTACTTTAATCACATGGTATTAAATCAAATCACTTTTCAAGTATACTGGTGAGGCTAGGTATTTAAAGGAACCCTGTTATGAAATCTTTTTATAAAGCAAGTTAATTGAAACTTTTTGAAATCCAAGGTTTTGTTTTTTTTAATTTTCATTTACGAATTTCTTGAAGTAAATCTAATCGAAGTTTGCTGGGCGCACCAAATCACTCTCTGATCTTCGTTCACCTTGTCATCTTTCTCAGTGGGGCCCCACCTCCCCCATATCAAGTCTATGACAGCTCACTGGAATTTTCCTTTTCTCTCTTCCTCCAGCAGAGTGCTTTTCTGCTCAAAACTGTGCACACTGTGGAAATTCTGAAGAAATGTGTTACAGGCTGAACTGTGAACTCACCAAATTTGTATGTTGAAGCCCTAACCCTCAGTACTTCAGAACGTGACTGCATGTGGAGAAAAGAACTTTAGAGTGGTAATTAAGGTGAAACGAGGTCATATCCGTGTGCCCTAATCCAGTATGAAGGGTGTCCTTATGAGAAGAGGAGGCTGGGACACAGACACGGCCAGAGGAAAGATCACGTGAGGACACTGCAAGAAGGTGACCATCAGCAGGCCAAGGAGAGGCCTCAGAAGAGAGCAACTGATCTGGTTTGGCTGTGTCCCCACCCAAATCTCATCTTAAATTGTAGCTCCCATAATCTCATCTTAAATGGTAGCTCCCACTTGTCATGGGAGGTAATTAAATCATGGGGGTGGTCTTTTCCTGTGCTGTTCTTGTGACAGTGAAGAAGTCTCATGAGATCTGACGGTTTTATAAAGAGCAGTTCTCTTGCACAAGATCTCTTGCCTGCTGCCATGTAAGACATGCCTTTGCTCCTCTTTTCCCTTCTGCCATGATTTTCAGGCCTCCCCAGCCATGTGAAACTGTGAGTCCATTAAATCTCTTTGTCTTTATAAATTACCTGGTCTCCGGTATTTCTTCACAGCAGTATGAAAATGGGTGATTACGCCACCCCTTGATCTTGGATGTCCAACTTCCAGAATTATGAGAAAATAAATGTCCAGTGTTTAAGCGCTCTAGTCTGTGGGATTTTGTCATGGCAGCCCGAGCACACTAACACAGAAGGAGAGCCTGTCAGGGTCCTGTCTTACCAACTAGCTGTGTGATCTTGGGCAGGGGCTGCAGCTGTTCAGCTCAGATACCCCACCTCATGGGGCTGCTGTGAAGATTAAACGCAAATGGCAGGCATCAATGCTTGTGAGCTCACTGACCATCCTCCCAGGTCCTCTGGTGTTTGGACAATGTCATTCACCC
Organism: Cebus imitator; assembly: GCF_001604975.1. Classification (NCBI taxonomy): domain Eukaryota; kingdom Metazoa; phylum Chordata; class Mammalia; order Primates; family Cebidae; genus Cebus; species Cebus imitator. The sequence continues at coordinate 3,163,376 of NW_016107375.1, forward strand.
ACAGGAACATGAGATTTCTCCCCCACTTCTCACTGTCTCCTAGGTACAGGATGCCAACGTGAGAAGGGGATCCTCACACCAACAGCCTAGGTTTTTCTTGAATTAATACTTTCCTTTTTTTTTTTCCTAAAGCATTGTCACGTATATTTTTAAAGTTAAGACTCACAAAAAATCTGTGAAATAGGATTTGAAATCTTATTTTCATTTTGTAGATGAGGTGAACTGAGGCTCAGAAAGCATGACTGATTTATTCACAACCCCATGGCTTGCCGGGCAGGACCCTGTTTCTCTAGAGCTGCACTCAGCTGTTCTCTCCAGCATCACTTGCTGTGCCTGCCCTCCCAGTCTGCTCCACTTCACTGACATTCTAAGTACCACAGCACCCAGGTACTGCTCTGCTGCAAAATCTTCCATGGCTGGCAGCTGCAGAGTGTGTCAAGCCCCCACTGGCCTTCACTGTCCCCTGCCCTACAACCTCTAGCCCCTCATTGCCAACTCCAGTGTGACAGATCAGTCACTGTCCCATGAGCACAAGCCATGCTCCCCTGTTACTAACACCCTGAGAACACCTTCCTCACTTCTTTCTGATTAGCATGGAGCCACTTCCTCCAGGAAGCCTTCTCAGACTGCTCTCACTAAATTCTTTCCATAGTGATCTCAGGCTCTGCTATAGAAAGTAGCTCTCGATGGACTTGCCCTTGTTTTATTTGCTAGTTACTTGACCATCGTAGTCCCCAGGGCAAGGACAATATCTTTCCACAGGCACCATGTACTAGGGCACCAGGAAAATACTCAATGACATTTGCTGCCCTATTAGAAGACCAGTCAAGTATAAGTTACCTTCTCTTTATAATAAACATGTTCCAGTATGGCTATTTATAACCTCAACTTTTTAAACAGCATATTGTTCTCCCCTGACTTCTGCCACATCCTGAGGGTGCTGGACATCCACTCATCTGACTGGTCACCAGCGACACTGCTTCTGTTTCCTTCTGTCCCTGGACATCCCAGTTAGCCCCACCGTCCCTGCCTCTCTGTCACAATGCCTGCATGAACTCCAGGAGTTACTATCTAAAGATTCCAGGTATCTCTCTTTAGAGGCTAGACTATGAGGGCAAGATTTATTGTCTCTTTTGTTCACCTGCTATATCCCCAACTCCTAGAAAAAAGCCTGGTATATAAGTTGCTGCTGAAAAACATCTGGTGAATAAATGAGACTATTAACACTTTGACTGTTAGCTTCATAGATTTTTTTTTTTTTTTTAATTTAATGATTGAGGCCGGGTGCTGTGGCTCATGCCTGTAATTCAAGCACATTGGGAGGCCAAGGCAGGCAGCTCACCTGAGGTCAGGAGTTCAAGACCAGCCTGGCCAACATGGTGAAACCCGTCTCTGCTAAAAATACAAAACTTAGCTGGGCGTGATGGCAGGTGCCTATATTCCCAACTACTTTGGAGGCTGAGGCGGGAGAATCACTGGAACCTGGGAGGCAGAGGTTGCAGTGAGCCGAGATCGTACCCCTGCACTCCACCTAAGGGACAGAGCAAGACTCTATCTCAAAAAACAAAACAAACATTAAATTTAAATTTAGTGACTGAATGAAAATCCGAATCTATATTGTGTCAGACAGGCTGAGCTGAGCTGGAGGGCCCTGGCTGTGGGGTATTGCAAGTCATGTAGGAGTGCCCAGGAAGTGCTGTCATTTAGACATGACTCAGCATTCTTTACCCCTTCCAAAGGCCCCACTCATGTTATCCATCCAGAGCTATGCCCAAAGGAGTTTCCACAGACTTTACAAAGCTATCCCTTCTTCCCACGAGACAAAACATGAGACTAGGTGCAGTGGCTCATGCCTGTAATCCCAGAACTTTGGGAGGCTGAGGCAGGTGGATCACAAGGTCAGAAGATCAAGACCAGCCTGGCCCACATGGTGAAACCCCATCTCTACTAAAAATACAAAAATTAGCTGAGTGTGGTGGCATGTTCCTGGAGTCCCAGCTACTAGGGAGGCCGAGGCAGAAGAATTGCTTGAACCTGGGAGGAGGAGAATGCAGTGAGCCGAGATTGTGCCACTGTACTCAATCTGGGTGACAGAGCGAGACTCCATCTCAAAAAAAAAAGGGAACTCCCACCCCGAAGGCAGTGAACGCTGTCCCAGCTGTCATCTCTGCAACCAAGATCAAATAAGACAGCTGCCCAGAGCTTTGGAGGGATGTCGGCACCAAGCTGTGGTTGAGCCAGCCCTCCCACCCCACCACAGGACCTTGGATTCACGACTGATGTCACATAGACCCCCTGTAAGGCAATCCCCCAATACAACAAGGCTTAGCCATGAAAATCTCAACCCCTGTCCCTCTAAAGCCCTCCCGCGAGGTGCTGATCAGTCACAGGACCTATTTTGGGTTTTACCTTCTCTCTCTTCCCCACCAACTTTGGGGAGGCCCAGTATGTCCCACTCATTCATCTTCATAGCATGTACCTGTGTCATTGTCTTGTCTGTAAGCTCCACGACGGCAGGGCCTGTCCTGATCACCATTGCACCCCAGCAGCGAGAACAGGACTTGGCACACTATAGTAAACACTGGCTGAACGAATGAATGAATGAATGAATGACTCCCTTCCCTTACATACCACACTTTCTCTTGTTGACAGTTTTATTCCTTTGCGTGTGTGTTTATTCATCGGCACTCACTGAGAAAGTAGTGAGTAGGGCAAGGCTGGGAGGCAGAATGCCCGGACACTGCAGCCAGCTGAGGACTGTACAGTGGGCTGGCAGAAAGTGTTGCCTGTTAAAAAGCCCACAGGGCACGCCAGCATCCTTGAGTGAAGGGTGCTGCGCCCTGCAAACTATCATTAGTTCAGCTTTGTCAGCAGCCTCATGCCCACTCTCAGCCTCCTGAGCAACTCACCCTGGCAAAGGAAAGGGCACAACCTCAGGAGGCCAGACCCTGAAATGCCGAGCGCAGGACAGCCAGGAAGGCACATGCCAGAGCCCCACCTTCCAATCCTGCATGACCATTATCTGGGCAAGGATTTATCTGCATGGCAGGATGGGGACACCCAAGTCAGATGACCTGTCTGTCCCCCACATAACAAGGTTGGAGGTGTGGGCATTGCCCTCCTGACAGCTCATATGTTTGTGTGCCAGGCATTGTCCTAGGGCTGTGGCAGCTCATCTAAACTTCAGAGTGACCCTATAAAATAGGTACTACTATTATCCCTTATTTCACAGGTAAGGGAACCAAAGCACAGAGACCCTGCCCCTGGTTTCCATGGCTGGTTCTGGAGCTGGTGGAAACAGATGGAGGGTCAAAGGATGTGACCTCCAGTCCTGGTGTCAGCAGTAAAATCCAAGAGACTTGCAATCTCTCAGGTGATCTGTGTAAAACGGAAATGATAATACCTGCCTTCCCACATGCCCCAAAACATGAGAGCACTTGGAGAACTCAGGAAAGACAACACAGATGAGTGGCAGCTGGTGTTATTTAAGGCGACCGCACTCTGGCGATTTCTCAGTTGTTTCCTGTAGGAGAAGGGAAGGAAAGGCCCTTGACAGCCAGAAAGCACAAACTACAACGAGATCTTCTCTGCCAAGATGCAGCACTGAGGAAGGCAGAGGCACCGCAGGGCTGTGGGGCTTGGATTCTGTGGAAAACCGCTTGCAAAGTCTCCACATCACAAGGCACACACAGTGACCTCGGTATAATTAAACATGCGCAATTATTTAACATGACTATGGATCAACCAATTGCCATAAGAGAAGGACATGGATGTGATACGCAAAAATTAACACAGTATTCAAGTGATGAGGAGATGATTCTTCTCTTAAAATGTATCTCAATATTAGGATGGTGCCATATTTTCAATAACATTTTTTAAGTCGTTAAAAACAAGCTGAACAGGTGTGGTGTCTCATGTCTGTAATCCCAGCACTTTGGGAGGCTGAGGCAGGAGGATTGCTTAGGCCCAGGGGTTTAAGACCAGACTGAGGAACAAGGCGAGACCCCACTTCCACAAAAAATAAAATTAGCCAGGTGTGATGGTATGCACCTGTGGTCTCAGCTCCGTGAGAGGCTAAGGTGGAAGGATTACTTGACCCCAGGAAGTCGAGGCTGCAGTAAGCTGTGTTCACACACTGCACTCCGGCCTGGGTGACAGAATAAGACCCTGTTTCAAAACAAAACAGAACAAAAACCTATGCAACTACATATGCCAAGGAGGTGACCTCAATGACAGCTAAGCTTCTGTTTTCCAAAATATCTCCCCAAACTAAACAGCTTCATTTAATTCAAGTACTACTAGATGAATGAAGTCAAATATTCTCCTAGGATAAGCCACAGGGGAGCCAGGCTTGGGAGACCTTCATAGAGACCTAGCGAAGGGCATCTGCAGCAGGTGGGGCTGTCCCAGGGCTGTGACATGGAGATGTACTCACCTACCCTTCCTCCATCCCCACACAGACAGCCCCCTCCACGGCCCACAGAGGTCTTGCTTGAACCTGGGTGGCAGGCAACATGTCTGGGTACCACCTACGGCCACAAACCCACCTTTCACTGTAGAACAATCTTCTGGCCCCTAGGACACCCAATGACTAAGTCCTTGCCCCTAGGATAGCAGAACCAAGAGGAATGCAGCTACCAGGAAGGAACCCTTTGGAAAAGCTGGTTCTCGTAAATGAGAAAAATCCTAATGTGGCTAAATCAAAGGAGAGCCAAGTGTGGTCTGAAAGCGGCCACGCAGAGATGAGAAGACCTTAAAGCCTTTCCCCCTTATCGAAAGTCTCCAGTGAAGACAAAATTGAGGCTCCAGGTTCTCAGGAAGTCTTTGAGCATTTTGAGGGGGTAGGGAACTGATGCTAATGGCTGCGGCAAGGGACAGGGACAGGGACCCCAAGCAAGAGGGGAGAACCTGGGAAAAGCCCACCCCACTCAACCTCAGGGGTCTCAAATCCCACTGAGGCATGCACAGGCCAACCAAGGAGAAAACAGAGACAGCAAAAACCTTAGAACAGGGCTGGGCATGATGGTTCATACCTGTAATCCCAGTACTTTGGGAGGCTGAGGCGGGCAGATTACCTGAGGTCAGGAGTTTGAGACCAGCCTGGTTAACATGGTGAAAACCTGTCTCTACTAAAAATACAAGAATTAGCCAGGTATGGTGGTGGGCACCTGTGATCCCAGCTATTCAGGAGGTTGAGGCAGGAGAATCACTTGAACCTGGGAGGTGGAGGTTGCAGTGAGCTGAGATCACGCCACTGTTCCCCAGCCTGGGTGACAGAGTGAGATCGTGTCTCAAAAAACAAACAAACCTTAGAACAGGAGACCCTTCTGTACACGGCAGAGGAGCTGCAGGCCAGAGGGGGTCTCATAAGGAAACTGAATAGATACAATTGTTGAAACTTTCTCTCAAGATCCCAGAGAGAGGAATACAAAAGTCACCTTCAAACCACTACCAAGATCAAAGTCAGCTTTTCACTGGCAAAAAAGTGAGTCACCTTTACCTTCCCTGCTCCTAGTACCATTTACATCCCCAAGGGTGGAAGAGGCTGGGTCCCTTGTGGGAATGGTGGGGAAGGCAGGGGTGGTCAGTCAAGTCTCTAATCTGCAAACAGGGAGGACCCTAAGAAAAAGAAAGGGTCAGTCTGCAGCCCCAGGCTCACAGATCCTCAAGAGGTGTGTGCTGTGCTAAAGCTCCTAAATGCCCCCAGGCTGATGTAGGGCCATTAGCAGGAGCAAGCAGGGAAGCTAACATTCAGTGCGTGAAGTCTCCTTGGCTGATTTTTGTGACAAGAGCATAAGGCAAATCACTCTGGCCCAACAAACTGGTTCCAAATAGTTACTGGTTTTGATATTTGTTTTGGGCATGGGGACTATTGAAATATGTCTTCCTTTCAGTTACTGTTTTGAAATGTGGACCTAGGTCTCTAGCACTAATTTTTATCGAGCATAATTATGGTCATGCTTGATAAAAATGAGTCTATTTGGCTGGGCACGGTGGCTCATGCCTGTAATCCCAGCACTTTGGGAGGCTGAGGTGGGCAGATCACACGAGGTCAGGAGTTCGAGACCAGCCTGGCCAA
>NW_016107375.1:3169631-3200689 GCF_001604975.1 Cebus imitator
TTTGTCTGGAGTCCTCAGTCTCAGAACAGTGCTTTCTACAGTTCTTGGCCTGCTTAAGTTCCCAAAAACCAGGATCAGTTCCTCTTATAGCAACCAAAACAAACTGAGGCCCCCTCTCCAAGCTTAGAAGCCTAACTTGCCAGATGTTATAGCCTCCAGAGGTCTCAGAGATGGCCCTGAGATGAGGGGAGGGAGGCGCTGGGGGAGGGCTGCAGAGAGAAGAGCCAATGGGCAAGTGGGCAATGCTGACCATGACACATCAGATCTAATTAGGGGGCCCACTCCACCCAGTTTTTCTATCGGGCCACCAGTGAGAGGCAGCATGGCCCAGCGAGTAAGAAGGCAGACTCTAGAGCCAGACTTCTGAATTCAAATTTTGCCTTTGCCACTTATGAGCTGGGTGACCTAAGGCAAGTTACTTAACCTCTCTGTTAACTCTGCCTCAGTTTTCTCCTCTCTAAATGTGGGTGATGATACTGCTGTTCATCTCAATGTTTTCATAAAGATTAAGTAAGTTAACTCTAGAGCCAGACTCCTGAATTCAAATTTTGCCTTTGCCACTTATGAGCTGTGTGACCTGAGGTAAGTTACTCAACCTCTCTGTTAACTCTGCCTCAGTTTTCTCCTCTCTAAACTGTGGGTGATGATACTACTGCTCACCTCATAGTGTCTTCATTAGGATTATGTAAGTTAGCAGTTTTAAAGTACTTGGTATAGTGCTAGGCACATGCCAAGTGCTATGAGAATTATTTTTATTGTTAAAAATAAGAAGTTGTTTCCAGAAAAAAACAGTATGGCTAAAATGAAGTTTGAAAACCACTGTGTGAGATCAGGGGTCAGCAAATGTTTTCTGTAAACGGCCAGACAGTCAATATGTTAGGCCTTGTGAGCCATATGTTCTTTTTTGCAACCAGCCAAAAGCAACCGTAAGTGTACGTGTAGAAACAGGCATGACTGTGTTCCCGTAAAACTTCATTTAGAGAAACAGGCGTGGGGCTGGACTTAGTCTGCAGGTTGTAGTTTATCATCGCATGGCCTGGACCAAATTCCCTATTTTACAGATGAGAAAAACAGAGTGGGGAAATTACCTGACACAGCTGGCAGCCAGGTCTCGGCCCTCCTAGGCCAGGGCACTTTCTAAAATCAAGTGCCCCAGAAGGAAAAGGGAAGTAGTCAACAGTTCACTCAGAACACAGACACGCTCCCACTGTGTTCTGCCAGGGGACAAGGACACCCTGAGGAAAAGTGACACTGAGGCCATTGCTTTCCATCAGTGATGCTTCGGGCTTCCCAAAAGTGGGGCGCGGGGATGGAGTGTCCCCGATCCATCTCTGCAGTCCATCTCTGCAGTCCCCGGTGGCCAGCACAGGGTCTCGCCACAGTGGAGTTTCTCCGAGAAGGCTATTAACTATGGATGGCCTTGCTGCCAAAGACTCCCTTGCTGCAAGGCCAACAGCCTGCGCTTCCCAATCTCAGCAATTTCTGGGAATGGCTGAAGAAATAAAGCACACTATCTATCCAGGACAAGGGAGAGCCACTTTTAAAGAATTAGAATATAAAAGGGGCTTCAAGCAAAACTTAATAACTATAACTGAGCTCAAGTGATATAAGCAAGTTTTTTTTTTATATAAACATTTCTTTTTTCTTTCTTTTTTTTTTTTTTTTTTTTTTTTTTTTTTTTTTTTTTTTTTTTTTTTTTTTTTTTTTTTTTTTTTTTTTTTGGAGACAGAGCCTCTCACTCTGTCGCCCAGGCTAGAATGCAGTGGCATGATCTTGGCTCACTACAACATTTGCCCACTAGGTTCAAGCGATTTCCTGTCTCAGCCTCCCATGTAGCTGGGATTACAAGCATGTGCTACCATACCTGGCTAATTTTTGTATTTTTAGTAGAGATGAGGTTTGGCCATATTGGCCAGGCTGGTCTCAAACTCCTGACCTCAAGTGATCTGCCTGCCTCAGCCTCCCAAAGTGCTGGGATTACAGGCATGAGCCACTGCGCCTGGCCAAATGTTTCTTTTTTACCCCTCCACAAAAGACTGCAAGTAGAAGATGAATCGAAAACTCTGGGAAGGTCTGTAGTAAGGAAGGATAGGCTGGGCAGTGGCTCATGTCTGGAATCCCAGCACTTTGGGAGGCCAAGGCAGGAGAATCACTGGAGCTCAGGAGACTGTGAGCGTGCGCAACATGGTGGGACTCTGTCTCTACAAGAAATACACACACACACACATACACACACACATAGTGGGGTATGGCGGTGTGCACCTGAAGTCCCCGCTCCTTGGGAGGCTAAGGTGGGAGAATGGCTTCAGCCCAACAGGTGGAGGTTACAGTGAGCTGAGGTCACACCACGATACTCCAACCTGGGCAACAGAGCAAGGTTCTGTCTCAAAAAAAAAATAATAATAAGGAAGGATACTCCCTTTATGTGAGGCCAGTTGTTACGGTTAAACACATAGCCTCCAAATTCTTTGAAATTCCTCCCAAAAAGAAGTAGGGTCTATGTCCCCATCTTCTTGAATCTGGACTCTGTGACTGCTTGACCAGTAGTATATGGAAGTGACACTCCAGAGACTGTCAGATAACTGGCATTTCTAGGCCAGACCTTAAGAAATTAGCAGTCTCTGCTTCCTGTTTCTTGGGATGTTCACTTTTGTGGTTTGGTTTTTTTTTCATATTCTTGGGATAAACTCCACTTGGTCATAATATATCATTATTTTGTTTTGTTTATTTTTATTTATTTAGGGGATACACATGCAGGTTTCTTACATGCATATACTGCCTAGTGATTAAGTCTGGGCTTTTAGCGTACCCATGCTCGAAGAGTAAACACTGTACCCAATAGGTCATTTTTCAACCTTCAACCCCCTCTCACCCTCCCACCTTTCATAGTCTCCAATGTCTGTCATTCCACTCTGCATTGGAATTCACTTTTCGAACCCAGCCACCATGCTTTGAGGAAGCCCAAGCAGCCTTGTGGAGAAACCCGCATGGAGACGAACCAACAGCCAGCACAACTTGCCAGACATGACAGTGTGTCATCCTGGAAGTGGATTTTCCAGCTCTGATTGCAGCCCAGCTGATGCCACATGGGACAGATGTAAACTGTAGCCTTTGAGCCCTGCCCAAATTACAGACTCATGAGCAGAACAAAGGATTATTGTAGTTTAAACCACTAAGTTTTGGGTAGATTTTTACATAGCCAACAGTAACTAGAATACGTATAACTAGGTTCTTCAATTGTAATCATTTGCTCAGGCCACCAACCTATCTGCTTCCATAGGCAACATTAGAAAACATTCTTTTGTTTGTAAGGATTGGGGGATGGTAGGAATGCAGGCCTCATTTGACATTCTATCATACTGATAAAGGAGCTAAGATATTCAGGGGAAACTAGGAAGAGAAAATAAGTCTCAGGATGGTCTGAAGGTAGGGCCAATTTTTTAAGTAAAAAAAAACAAAAACAAAAACCCAATTTTCTCTAAATTTGTATGAGCATATAAAGAAATTTGAGAATGAGACTCCAGAGTCACCATCTAGAAAAAAGATGACAGGAGAAGTTCTGATTTCAAATATTCAAATACGCATCCTGATTTTTGAATCCGAATAGATGATCACCATCACTCACAAGATGGGAGAGAATATTCTAGCCTAAAAATGCTGAGTGCAGTGCTACAGGAGGCTCTCTCTGCTACAGCATAACTCTTACAGATTCTGAAAAAGAGCTGCAAACCCTTACCAGGTTTTCCGGTGTGAATTTACCAGGATGAGCTAAGCTCTCAAATGCACCCCTTAATTAACTTTTGGATAAGTGTATTTATTATTGGTTGGAGAATTAATGTCAGAGAGAACACTTTCTATTGCAGCATATTTGATACGAAGATGATCATTTGAACAATTACATATATCAACCGTCACTGTGCTGATGTGTTTCAGGTGACAACTGAGAAGTTTCCGATAACCAAATTCCTAGATAACAAGTTGCTGTTTAAGAATCTCAATGTGCAAAATACGTGCTTCTGAAACAAACTAGATACTATAAAAGCGGATTCTTTACAAAAATATTTACTACAGTTGGCTTTAAGTGCTGACCACTTTTTGTGAATCGAAATTACAATCATATGTATAAAGTTGTATGTAAATAAACATTTAGGAACCCACATTTGTTACATGAAAAGAGGTAGCCTTAGGCTGAAACCGAACATGTATTATTCAAAACTCTACCGGTGCCCAGTGACACAAACCCAGCCCAAACCAGCTCATGCCACATTACCCAAAATTCACTGCTTTGGAGTTTTCTGTCATACCTGTGTACCAACTGTAACATTATTATTGACCTTGTACTGGCTTTTTATTAAACTCAGCCTCCTGCAAAGCAATACTGAATACTCCCTTCACTTGTAAATATCACAAGTTCTACGTACTAGATGTTTTTGTTCTTTAATGGACATGTATATGAATACATGGCTTGTGTTTTGTATAAGTTCATAAGTATTCAACTGAAAATCATCGTGTGCTCTACCAGTGGTATGAATACCATTCCTTAAGGCACAGAAAGGGAATATGCTCCATCCTGGGCAATAAGAGCCAAACTCCATCTCAAAAAGGAAAAACAAATTTCTAGAGGAAGGCCAGGCATGGTGGCTCACACCTGTAATCCCAGCTCTTTGGGAGGCTGAGGTGGGCGGATCACAAGGTCAGGAGTTCGAGACTAGCCTGACCAAAATGGTGAAACACTGTCTCTGCTAAAAATACAAAAATTAGCCTGGCATGGTGGTGCATGCCTGTAATCCTAGCTACTTGGGAGGGATTGCTTGAACCCAGGAGGCCAAGGTTGTGGTGAGCTGAGATCGTACCACTGCACTCCAGCCTGGGCAACAGAACGAGATTCCATCAAGGAAGAAAAGAAAAAAAATAATAATAAAGAAAAGAGAAGAGAAGAGAAGAGAGAGAGAGAGAGAGAAAGGGAATCTACTGAATAGAGAAGTGTTACAGACTGAATTATGTTCTCCCAAAATTTATATGTTGAAGCCCTAATTCCCAGTGTACATGTGTTTGGAGGCAGGGCTTTCAAGGAGGTCATAAAGGTTAAGTGAGGTCCTAAGGTTGGGGCCTAAATAGGAAAGAAATGGTGTCCTCATAAGAACAGACACCAGACAGCTGTCTCCTCCCATGCGCACACACACAGGAGAGAGACTGTGTGGGACCCAGCAAGAGGGCAGCTGTCTGTAAGCCAGGAAGAGAGCCCGCACCAGAAACAGAATTGACCAGCACCGTGATCTTGGACTTCTAGCCTCCAGAACTGTGAAGAAATCAATGTCTGTTGTTTAAGCAACCCAGTCTGTGGAGTTTCATTACGGCAGCTTGTACGGAGTAATCCAGAGACCACAGAAGCTAATGAAGTCTGCACCAAGCCCGAGGAAGACAAATCGGCCAGAAGCAGCGGTTCTCTTAAGTTTTCAGCTCTGCTTCTCTTCAGCAGTTAGTGCTGTGCTCTCTCCCCAGGACAGGTCTCTCCACCGGCAGTGGATGTGGCCAAAGCTGCCAGGCGTCTTCTGTGCCATGCCCTCAGGAAGAAAAGGAACTTTCTTTCCTGGCTCCCATTCAGAAGACTCCAGGGAAGGCCCCTGGTTGGCCTGGCTCTGGTCATATGCCTGTCCCTCATCCAAAAGCTCTGGCTGGGACAATGGGGTCACAACATGATTCATGACCAGCCTGAGTCCCAGCCCCCTCTGTAGCCCAAGGGTGATTGACACCTGTGAATCTCCAGGTCTCCAAACAAGTGTGCAGAGGGCCTTCAAGATACTGTTTCTCCAGTTGTCTATCTCTTTCTCATCATATCCTGTCCCTACCCCCAGGCCACACGCCCCCGTCCCCACCCTCCCTCCCCCAACCCCGAACCCACTCTGCAATCCCATCTGCTTTCACAGCCCCTCCTCACCTCCAGTCCCCGATGGACTCTTCTGACCACACTGTATTTGCCTATGATCATAAGAACGGTCGTCCTTTCCAGAGACTCAGCTCCATGCCAGGAAACCGGGCTAAGTGCATAACATGTACTAGTTCTTATTCTCACAGCAGCCTTATGAGGTAGGCACTATTATGCCAATCTCATAGCTGGAGAAGCAGAGCTTTAGAAAATTAACTCTCCTAAGGTCGCAATGCTGGTGAGCTGGCTGGGCACGGTGGCTCACGCCTATAATTCCAGCACTTTGGGAGGCCGAGGCGGGCAGATTACCTGAGGTCAAGAGTTCGAGACCAGCCTGGCCAACATGGAGAAACCACGTTTCTTACTGAAAACACAAAAATTAGCCACGTGTGGTGGCACACACCTGTAATCTCAGCTACTCAGGAGGCTGAAGCATGAGAATCGCTTGAACCCAGGAGGAAGAGGATACAGTGAGCCAAGATTTTACCACTGCACTCCAGCCTGGACAACAGGTCAACTCTGTCTCAAAAAACAAACAAACAATGCCAGTGAGCCGCTGAGTTGGTAAAAGCCAGGTCTGAACACTCCAGAGTGTGTACTTTGAGGCTCTCCTTGCGGGGTTCCTGGCTTGCTCTCTGTGTACCCGTGAATCACTGCCATCTCTGTTCTTGGGGTGGGGTGCCTCAGCAGACCATCACCTCCCCTTGCATTGGGCCTTTCCAACTCTACTATCAAAAGGCGAGGCAAGGTGAGGAAACCTAGGCACAAAGAGTTTAAGATTCTGGAGTGGGCTTTACACAGAGCCAGGCCTGGAAGCCGCGGCTGGTGAGCCTCAAAACCGGAATTCTTCACTCCACTCCACAGTGACGTCCCTGCCTCTTGGCATCCTGACCTTCCAGATGGGCGGCTGAGACTCCATCTAAGGCAGAGATGCTACTGAGATGATGCAAAGCACTCAACACCCACCCTCCATGATCAGATGGATATGCAGGCAGCTTAGGACAGAAAAGACCAATGGGCAGCCCAGGAGTGAAAACTGCAGGCTCAATGTTCAGAAACAAAAAGACAAGCTCCAAACCCTCATGCTTCCAGAAATGGCCCGACTTGAGGAACTGAAAGTTCTTCCTGCCTCCTCCTGGCAAAAGGAAACTTTTGATATATGTGCCTCATCAGCCAGTATATTTACAGTTTCTCTCTCCTGCTGGCTGAAGGCTCCCTGAGAACACAATTGAGTCTTCCTTTTCTTTACCCCATCCCCATCCCCAGTGCCCCACACTGAGCCCTGTGTCTCACACACACACACACCAAGAGACTTCCCTTGGGGCAAACACCACAAGAATGTCTTCAGTTGAAACACAGTTTCCTCCACGGATCATCTGGCAAGTCCATATCACAGGGTCTCCACGCAATTGGGCAAAGGTGAAAGCCAAACCGTGGCTCTGCTTCCTGAGCAAAAAAGAGGTGAAGCCAGAGGCTGGCAGGCCCAGGGGGAGGTGGCAGTGCTAAGACACAGGAGCTGGCTCCCAGTGGTGAGTGGGTGGCCAGATTTTCAGGGGTAGGAGCCTGCCTGAACCATCCCTGGGCCCAGAAGCCCATCCATCCCAGTGCTCATAACAGTCACTTTGGGCAGAAAACTCCAGTCTTCCTCTGCAAAGGTGGAAAAGCCCTCAATAATCTCACCAGCTTCTGAACAGCCCTGACTTCAGCTTCCTGGGCCACTCAAAGGGGACTCAGATAGAGTGGCCTTGGGCTACTCATCAGGGCTGTGAAGAGTCCAGGTTGGGGAAACAGATCTTTGCCACAGGTTATTTTGGCAGGAGCTGTGAAGGAATGGGAATCCCCATATCTAGAAGCTGCCCCTGAAGAAAGATTACACAATCATTGGCTACATTGACAGAAGTATAGTGTCCAGATGGAGGGAGGTGACAGCAGCATGATTCCTACACCACTCAGGTCACACCTCAAATGTTGTATTCCATTCTGTGTCCCCATTTTAGGAGAAGAATTGATAAGAGATGTACAGAGAAGGGAATCTAGGAGAGGTTCGGACACCCTGTCCAGAGAAACCTTAAGGGAAGAGAGCTTACCTCAAAAAGAAGACGAGGCACTCTGAATACTTAAGTCACCCCAGAAGGAGAATGGGGTGTGTTGCTGAGATCAAAGCAGGGCTACCAGGAGGCACGCCTTGGTCTAAGAAAATATCTTTAGGCCCAGGCTGCCAAGTAATGGCCTGGGCTGCAAAGCGGCAAGCTTCCAGTTCCCGTGAGGCTACAAGGCAGGTGCCTGTAGGAGGTCAAGCCCCTCAGGTCCTTCTGGGCTTTCAGATCTGTGATTAGGTCAATTAGAGCCTCTCTCATCTCCCAGACTGAAGTGGAAAGGAGAGCCCCAGCGGCCCTCAGGCCATTCTCAGAAAACCTGGAAGATTCTATCTCTGCGAAAAGCTGGTGTGAGGCTGACAGAGATGAGAACTTGGGAAAGGGCCATGTTCCCAGCCCAGCAGAGCACGATGCTGCTCCTCCATCCTGGATCCTGCCTTCAGGGGGCTTCTAGTCCTATCCCCACCACCCTACAAAGGCAAAACGTCTCCACTGCGGTGCACTGGGCAAACACAATGAATGGTTCTTCCACCGCAGCACCTGCCTCAGCCTGGGAGGAGACAGATGATGTCCACTGGGTACGGTGGCAGCCTGGAGCCGGTTCCTGAGGGAGACACAGGAATCCAGAAATTTCCACACAGTTCAAGCTAGAGAGCCAAGAGGGCACAGTTCAGATAACCAGTCCTCAGTTTGTCTTCTCACTGGCAAGTCTGGTATGCGACCTTGGCCAAGTCACTGGTTTTTCTTGCTCAAATGTCCCTGTTGAAAGAAGGGCGTTAGCCCTGACAGCTCCCTGGCCACCTCACAACAATGCTGTGAGTAAGGACCCCTGGTGGCACCGACAACAGCAAGAAATGAGAAGACAACTTTGCTGGTCACACTGGCAGACAGCCACCACCCCCCACCCCCTGCTCCCCAGCAGCCGGGTGTGCGCAGCCTCTTCACCCACTGCCATCTGCAGGCCTCTTCCCACCCACCCAAACACTGGTGTCAGAGAGCTTGGGAGTCTGGAGCTCTGAGGTCATGAGCAGGCCACAGAGAACCAGAACTTTGAAAGTCACTCAACCTCTTTTCTCGTTCTAAAATCTATGACAGATACATTAAGTAAACTTTTCTAATGAGGTGAGTAAGATCGCGAAAGCCTCGTGGGATGAGCCAGGAGCTGGGCGGCTGCAGGCTTACAGTCCTTGTTCTGACTGCCCCGGTTTCAGTGTGCAATCACCCGCTCCTCATCCTCACCTGCCAGCCACCTGGGCTTAAAGGCAAAGGGAAACAGGATGGAGGGAAAGACACAGAGGTCTTTGGCTCAACTTGGACCTCTGAGGCTTGCTACACCTGTGGCTGGCTTCTCTCTGGTGCTAATGAGGCTGTAGCCAACCACCTTTCTGTTTCACTGAGAGGAGGAACGTGGACGTCACTTCATCAGCAAGCCTTTCCCCACATGCTTTTGTGGACATCAGTCACACCCTCAAAAAGCCTAGAACAAATCTGGCACAAAGTGGGGATGATTTCTACCTTGTTGAAAGAATTAATTTTATAGGGAAGGAATGAGTGGCCAAACCACAGTCCCAACTGGCCGTATCAGGCAGGTGTGCAACTGTTCCCTCAGGTGTAGGCAAATGCCAAAAACATCTCAGGGATTCTCCCTTCTGAGGATGTAATCCCTGCATTATAGAAGGAGGGGCGCTGGGAAGCTCTGAAGGAGAGGATCAGAGACTTTAGTATTATCTCGTCCAAGCCCTGAGGTCACCGAGGACAAAACACCCAGATGTGAAGTGACTTCCTAGAGTGTCCAGATCACAAGTGGCCAAGCTAAGGCCACTTTTCAGAACATCAGGGGGTCACAGGGGAACCTGAAACCTGCCAATCCCTGTGTGTGACAGTCAGGCAAGGCTGGAGTAAAGCTGGCTATGCCACTTCTTAGCTGTGTGGCCTGGGGTAAAACACTCAGCCTCCACTATGGTCTGAATGTTTGTATCCTCCCAAAATTCCTAAGTTAGAAACCTAACCACTGACTCAATGCTATTAGGAGTTGGGGCCTTTGGGAGGCAATTAGGTCATGAGGGCAGAGCCTCATGAATGAGATTAGTGTCCTCATCAAGGACACCCCTCACCTCTTCCACCACGAAAAGAAGTGGTAAGAAGTTGCCATCTATGAAAAAGTGGGCCTTTACCAGACACTGAATCTGTTGGCACCTTGATCTTGAACTTCCTACCCCAAGAAATAAGTTTCTGCTGTTCACAAGCTACCCAGTCTATGGTATTTTTCTATAGCAGCCAAATAGACTAAGACACCCTCTCTGTGTCCTCATTTTCTCATCTATGAAACAGAAGCTGTAATGGCTAATCAAGACAGCGTATGCAAAGTACTCACTATGACACTGCAATACTTAACAACTGTTAGCCTTTGAAAGTTATTATTGGATCACCCAGGGTTTCAGGAGAAAGACCAACTGTTCAATCCCTGCATTTATAGACATCTCCCCATTGCCCAAATGCAGCAGCTCGCAGGCCAGAGTCCACACAGGCCTGGGTTTGTAGCCTGGCTTCCCTGTGAGACCCCAGGGGGACTCCTAACTTTTCAGGTGTATCTGCAAAAGAGTATAATAATGACTACACTCAGCTGAAAGGTGAAATACACTCAGGGGGTGAAGTCCTATACACAGGCATAACACACAATGCATGTGTATTAGTATCCGTAGCTGCCATCACAGAGGACCACAATCTGGCGGCTGAAAGCCACAGAAATGTGTGATCTCATAATTCCAGAGGCTAGAGGTCCAAAACCAAGATGTGAGCAGGGCCACCTTCCCTCTGCAAGCTGTGGGGGAGAAACCTTCCGTATTCATTTGCTAGGGCTGCCATAACGGGCCACCACAGACTGGGTGGCTTCATCAGCATAAGTGTATTTATTCTGGAGCCTGGAAGTCCAAGATCACGGTGTTGGCAGGGTTGGCTTCTTCCAAGGCCTCCCTCCTCAACTTGCAGATGGCCGCCTTCTCGCTGTGTCCTCACATTGTTGACCCCATCTGTGTCTCATCTGTGTCCTCCTCTTTTACGGATACCAGTCATACTAGATTAGGGCCCACTCTCATGATCTTATTTTACCTTAATTACCTCTTTAAAGCCTGGCCACCAAATACAATCCCATTCTGAGTTGCTGGAGTTAGGACTTCAGCATATGGATTTTGAGAGGGCACAATTCAGCCCAGAACAGCACAGTTGATTACCTTTCTTCCTTTTCGGGGAGGAAAATGTGGAGAGATCCCTAAGTCCTCATCCAGGGCACTGTGCAGAGCCACACTGAACTGGTTTGGAATCTGGAGAGATAACTGAAAGAGTCCCTTTCTAACAAATGCATGTTGCCTTAAAAATACCTTTTTTCCCATGAAGCATGGATCCTGTGGCCGGCAACACCCTAGCCTTACAGAAAATGCCCTCATGACTCTGAGGTCAGTATCAAGGTGCTCATGATCCCAGAGAACAGATAGGCAAGTGTCCAAGGATTGATAAGGAGGTAGGAAGTGATGAGAAGTGCTCAGTGCTCTAGCCACCCACACACCAATGCTGTGGGGAGAGAAGGAAGACAAAATGGCACCCTGAGCAGAGTGTAGAGGAGCCCAGAGGGGACAGATTTACCCCTTGCTTGCATGGTCAGTCCCATGGCCTGGGCTGTTTGTATGTGTGTGTAGAGAGGGGACATTGGTTTGGGCAGGGGAAGGTGGCATCTACCACCATCTTCCCATGCCCTGCATTCCTTGGGGCCAGGCTTCCCAATCAGCATGAGCGACAGAACTCATTCTGTAGAGTGGGCAGGCCACAGCTAAGCAGCAGTTCCTCTCTCAATCGCATAGCTGCCTGCACAGGTGACCACCATCCTCTACCAACCTACCAGAGCCTCAGGTCCTCAGGCCTTTCCAGTCCTCTGCCCAGGCTGCCAGTAACATATAAATGCCCCGAGTAACAATGCCACCAGTAACATATGCTCCCTCCCTCTGGACAATTCTGCCTACTGGGGTTCTCTGCCTGGCCCCAGTGTCAGGAAAGCAGAGGAGCTGCTGGGAGGATGGACCATAGAACCCACGTTTTGGGAAGCTGTAATAGCTAAAAAGGCATCCATAGAACACCTGGGGTCCTATGTCCCAGCATCACCTGTGGCTTAAGAAATAAGAATTACTAGAAATGGCAAACCTATAGTGATAGAAAGCAGGAAAGCATATTGGTGGTTGCCAGAACCAGGGTTGGTATTAAAAAAAAAAAAAAAAAACATATTGAGATATTTAAAAAACTATATTTAAATAAAGCTAATTCACTAACTCCCCCCAAATAAATAAAAGCATATTGAAACTTGGTGAAGCAAATGTTCATCTTTGCTTATCCAACCATTGCTCCCTTCCCCACTTCCTTGCAAACAGAGCTTGCCTCTTGCTCTAGATGAAGTGGAAACCACCAGAGACTTGCTTTCTCATCCTCCACTGGGACGGAGGCATGGGCACTGACTCGTTTCTCTTCAAAGAGACTTGATAGAATCTCCAGCAGATTTCTGGGAAAGGCTTCCCTTCCTAACAAATTAAGACAGACAAGGAGAACCTAACCTTCCTGCCTACTTTTGGATGCAGTTATGTGAGAACGTGATGCCTGCAGCAGTGGCTGCCATGCTATGGCCATAAGGGGACAGGCCTGAGAACAAAAGCCAATGTGCTAAAGATGGCAGCCTAGAAGGTTAGACATAGTACTTGAAATTATCGCTGACTCCCTGAATGAACCAATCCTAGAGCTCCTACCTTTAGACTTCTGGCTGAGTTGAAACACTTTGTTTTTAAAGCCATTGTTAGTACACTATTCTTTTACCTGCAGCCAATAACATCCCACAAGCCAGATGGTTTTCACCTCTCCTTACTTCTACCCCAATCCCAAAACTGAGATCATGGTGAGATATAAGATAGAACCCTGTGGCTGTAAATTGAGCCCCATCTGAATTCCCAGCCCAGTCCCCACAGATAATGCTTTCCCCTCCATCCTCTGTGCAAAGCGAGGAAACAGCTGCCAACCCTCTTACGCACGAGCACCTTCACCATCACCCCATGTGCATCCTGCAGTATAAATGACGGATAACAATGTCTGATAATAGTGTCAGGGGTGACCCACATGCCTATGCCCTCCCAGACCCATGTGTCCATAAGCCTCCATCTGTCCAGGACAACCTCAGTTTACATCTGTGTCTCAGCATGATTATCCATTTGAAAAAAAATTCACAGTCATCCTACTTCTGGCTGCCTAGACACTCTTCATTCTCCTGACCCCATATTTACCACATTACACTGTCACGAGGTTATTCTGTCTTCCCCAGCAAGATGGGCAGCCAGGACCCTGCCAGGCTCATACCAATTCATCTCACCTCACTCCTAGAGCCTGACCCACTCAGATACCTCGTGCGTGCCCACTAAACTGAAGCAAAGGTAAAGAGTAAGAGTGGTAAGCTAAAAGGATTAAGGCAAATCAATAGAATGTGGGCAGAAGAAACAATTGCTTGAGGGAGAAGAGGAGGAACTGGGTGCTTTCTCGGAATCCCTGACCTTCACCATTGGCCTGGTCTGCATAGGGTCCTTCATGCAAGTGGCAGAGCACGTCCAGGCACATCCCGCTATCTGATGCAACCTCACTGCAAAGGTAACACATGCTCTTCATTACCCAATCTGCTGAATATGTGACCCACACAGATGCCAAGCATCCTGCAGATGCAAGGAGATGGAGGAGCAGAAAGCCTTTTTGCTTCCTGAGACTGCCCAGGGCACTGTAGGTAGATACCGGAGACAGATAAACTGCATGCTGTAAAAAATACTTTGCTTGTAGACACCAGCCTATTGGGTGACATGCCAAGATGTGAATTCTCTAGCAGGTCACTTTCTTGATCTCATGGTTCGAACCTGTAAGTATCTCAGCAAATGCCCCTAGAGTGTGGCACGGGCCTGTGGGTTCCAAGCTAATGGTGAGATCATGATGCGGCCTGCCCCAGGGGAAGGCCCTATAAGGGAACAACATGGGGAATGTGTCAGCTCCACCCACTCTGGATGGAACCACACGCATTCTTTCGGAATCTCCTCAGGGCTCAATTGTCACAACTACAGTCAGGCATTACCATGTCTCTGCCTTTCTGTCTGTCTCCCTCGAAGTTATTTTCATTTAGCGAGGCACACAGAGAGCGCCCAGCACTGTGCCTGGCATTTAATAGGCACTCAATAAACTCCCTGCACTCAATAAATTCCACGAGGCTCCCTGCATGGGATTCCCAAGTCACTAATTTATAAGCTGAAATGTATTCTGGGCGTTGGAGGAAGGAGCTTGTAGCAGGTGCTGCTGCCTCGCTCATGATCATCTGAAAAGCGCTGAGCCAAAGCTTCTCAGAACTCCCCCATCACAGACTGCGCCTATGCAGCCGGCTCAGCTACCCTCACATCTATCTTCAAAAGCTGCCTCTGTGTGAAGTAAGTTAGGACAGAGTTGGCTGGATTCTCATAGAATCTCAGCTTGACAAGCAGAGGCCCTTCCAGCAAAAGTAAGCAGGATGGTGAAAGGTCTAGAAACCATCTCTCACAACAGCTGCAGGGGCGATGGGTGACAATGGTCAGCCAGGAGGGTGGCTAGAGCTCAGTACAAGGCCTTTCCAGCTATAACATAAGGGAAGGTGCTGCCTCTGAGGTAATAAACTCCCAGCCACAAGCAGCACATTAGAGCCAAGCACTGCTGCAGTCAGGCTTCCCACACCAGGTGGAGGGCTGCCCAGGCGACCTCTAAGATGTCTCCCGAGTATGAAACCGTAGGAACTAAAGACTCTGGGCATGGAAAGACAATGTAGTGCCCGATCTATAGGATCAGTAGCAACTGCAATCTACACAGGGCCCCCTTAAGGGGACGCTGGAAAGCAGCCTCATCTGCAAGAACCTGACGTGAGTAAGCAGCAGGGAGGATGTTCTGGGTTTCTTAGACGGGGCTCATCTGCAGTTTTTTCCTAAGAGACTAAGCCCTGGGTGGAACTGTCCTTCTCTGCCATCCGGCACATGCCTCCCCAGTTGTGCAGCTGTCTCCAAGGCCCGTTTAAAAGGCTCCCACCGAGGAGCGCTTCTCCCCTTTCTCTTCTCCTTCCTGACTCACTTACCCTGCCCTAATTGCAAAGCATCCCCCGAGGTGGAGATTTAAGTCAGCAAAGGGCAAAGAGCCCCAGACTCTCCCTAGGCCCCTGATGCCCTAGAACCCACAGTCAGGAAGACACTGGTCCCCAAGCCAGTGTCTCTAACATGCTAATTTCTCTCTTGAGGGCCTCCCGGACCACATGTGTAGTGGACTTTCAAAGTTCCAGCAGACCTGAGGTCTCACATTCTAGGGAAGGTTTTTCTCCACCTCATATCCAGGTCAAGACAAAAGGCAGCACAGCCACTTTCATCCCCCGTGTGGATGGGCTGGTGTCTAGTCCATCCTTTCTCCCAGCATGCAAACTTTTGCCGGGTCCTGGTTTAGGCAGGGCTCTCGATTCCTGGTATCATCTCCAGTCCTGGAGGAGATGTAGCCAGGACTCAGCCCCGTGGGCTTTGAGACCAGGAACTACCCCTCAACACCTCTCCCAACCCCCAGGCCTAGATGAGCCTCAGCTGTAGCTTACCTGTCACACACCTTTGAGATCCCCAGGGATTTCCCTTACATTCCATGAGCTTAGCTCTTATTTGAAATGGCGCTAGCTACAGCTTATGCAGCATTTCTAGGTGCTGTGTCATTGGAAGGTTTTCAAGAGTTTTACTCCACTGTGGTACTAAAAGTATTCTAAATCAGTCTTGGGATGCCCCCCTTGGACTTGCTTATGGAAACCTTCCCTGGCTGACCTCCCATCCCCGACAACTAACTCTGGACACATCTCTGCAGATTCACGCGTAGACTGAATGAACACTCACTCACGATGTGCCAGGCACTATTGTCGGTTCTGAGAATTCAAACATGCAAAGACTGGACCTCTGCCTAAAACACATCAGTTCTATAAAAATGAAGTATGGCAGGAACAGAGGGATCGCAACACTCCTAGTTAATTTGCATTCCACTCTTTGCTGGGGTTGTTACAGCTTTTCAGTGGCTTCATATGTTCATGTCTTCTCTCCCCAACAAAACTACCTGCTCCTGGAAGCAGGCTCTAGGGCTTCCCCACTCTGCACACTCCAGGGGGCTGGGACAGGGCTCTGCTCACTGTGGATGTTAAAAACCGAAATGCCTCTCCTCTAACTCACTCTAATGCTTCCAGTTGAAACACACTCTTGGCTGTCTCCGGATTCTGCCAGCTGGGCCTCCAGCATGACACAGCATCCCCGCCTGGCTTCCCTGATGACAGCGGCCAGCATGACAAAGGATTCTCTGACAATGGGAGGAAGAGGTCTGCTCTCATTGTCTCCGGCAGCCCCCACCGCGGTCATGCTCAGTGGCTAATGTGTCCCCACTCCCAGGGCTCAGCGTGGGCCCACGCTTCTGTGGCCTCTACCTCGCACAGTGCATTGTCTATAAGGCAGCACCACCCCACTATCTTACCAGCAATTCCAATTCAATACCTGGAGCACTGAACTCACCACGATCTTCCCTCCCACCTCAACCCCAGCAGACCCTGCTCTAGCAACCAGAAGTTTGCACCTGAGTTAACAGCTGCTGTTCACCCAGTCAGTGAGGCCACAAACCTGGGAGCCACTGAGATGACTCCCTTATCCCCCAAGTCTAAGAAATCACTGCAGATTTCACTCCCCAACTATTTTTAATGTATGAACTTCAGTCCATCCTTAGATGTATGGCCCTTGTTCCAGGTCTCATGCCCTGAGTCCTGGATGCTGTATGGAGTATGTTACTGCCTCACCAGCCGCATGGCTGCCCAACTCCTAGTCCTGTTCCCTTCCCATCCATGGCTGCACAGCTCTCTGCCAAAGCCCTTCCTCTATGCCTTACCTGCAGGCTAAACGCCAAGGTCTGAAGCCAAGCTCACAAAGCTCCTCCACTCTGAGTGCTGTCTGCCTCTCCGCCCTTGCATTTGACCTCTCCGCTTGCGGTTCCTTCCTACACCCAGGCAGCCTCGTGCCTCCACGCCCTGAGCATGCCATGCCTTCTCCCTGAATGCCCTTCTCCCATCTCCTTTCCTGGTCAGTTCCTTTTCATCCATTAAGATTCAACTCCTGAGCCATCTCCTTTGGTAAACCCTCCCTGACATCTGAGGCCAGAGCAGGTAGCTGCCCCTTGTCTGTGCTGCTGTAAGGGCCTTGGGCTTCCCTCCACCTGCACTCTCCACACCACATTGAACAGAATCGTTTATGCTTCTGTCTCTCCCACCAGAAAGCGGGCTGCTTGAAGGCAGAGGGCTGTACCTGTTCACTGTCATAGCCCCAGGGCCTGGCACAGAGACAGACAGAGACAGAGCCCAACAACTACTGAGAAGCTCGCACCGACTACAGGTTGATCAAGTAAACCTCTTAGATCTGCTCTACCCACCCCAAGCACGCAGTTTCCCCCTCTCCATTTTTGGGCCATTGCCCCAGCCTAAAACCTCCTCCACTATGACCCAGGCCTACTCCCAAATTCAACTCGTCCATGAAGCCATCTCAAACTGGCTCCACTCTACAGATCACTGCTATGGTAACTCCCTCACATACTTTATCTCCTCTACCCTTGGGTAAGTGAGCATTTGGGTCTGGCTCTGTGGCTGAATATGAGTCAACAGTAGGCATCAAGAAGCTCTGGAAAGTTCAAGGCTTTCTGTTCATCATGATGCTGTCAGACAGCAAGCCACCTCAGCCCTGAACACTGGACCCGAAGTCTGAAGTCAGGTTCATGTCCCTGCTCTACTGCTTACTTGTGACTGGGGCATGCCACTAACCACGAAGGCTTAGTTTCTTCCTCTGCAAAATGGGTATAACAACAACTCCCTCACAGGTTGATAATGATAGCTGCCTATTATAAAAGTCAGATGGGCCAGGTGCAGTGGCTCACACTTGTGATCACAGCACTTTGGAAGGCTGAGGCAGGCGGATCACGAGGTCAAGAGATTGAGACCATCTTGGCCAACATGGTGAAACCCCATGGTGTATCTACTAAAAATACAAAACTTAGCTGGGCGTGGTGGCATGTGCCTGTAGTCCTAGCTACTTGGGAGGCTGAGGCAGGAGAATTGCTTGAACCCGGGAGGCAGAGGTTGCAGTGAGCCAAGATCGTGCCATTGCACTCCAGCCTGGGCAACAGAGAGAGATTCTGTCTCAAAAAATAAATAAATAAATAAATAAATAAATAATTGAAAATAAATTAAAGGCAGATGGGATAATTTGTGTGAAATACTTTGCAAACTGTAAAGCCAAATCAAGTGCAGGGTATTAAATTGGTCCCCAGTGTCAACCAGCCACTATCCAACATTTCTGTCCTTCCCCCACCAGTATAGTTTCTCCTTACTTGAGTCAGTTGAGAATCAAATGAAATCTGTAGATCCTCTTCCTACAAAAGCACACATGCATTCCAGCTTTGCAAACACTTCCAGAAGGTTCCTGCGGACCCTGCCTCAGGGACAGAAAGCCACAGACCAAACTTAAGAGCACTGGAAGACACCAAGGACCCCCGCTCCCCGGACCCCCATCTCTCCCATTTCCTCACACAGACCCTCATTTGTTCATGAATGCCAAAGATGATCATAAGGCAGGAAAGGCCAGTTGTGAAGGAAAGAAAAGTCAAGACAAAAAAATGAATTTCAGAGCGCTTCCCAGAATCAGAAGACAAGAGAGAAGAAGATAGAGAGTTCTCACTCTTTGGGAAGTAAGAACCCAACTTTTTTTCCAGAAAGCATCATGGTACATAGAGAGAAGATTGGATGACATGTCAGACTCCAGGATTTTTTACCCACTCTGCTAAGGGCTCGCCCTGACCTTGGGTCAGTCATCACTTCCTGAGGCGTTTAGGTCTTCATGTGAAGATTAGATGATCTGCAAAGTCCTCCCCAGCTCTGGGTGCCAGGGACCCAAGGATGTGTCTGTTCTCACCCTGTTGTGAACCATAGCTCTGGCCTTAATTCCAAAATCAGAGGCAGATGCTGAGAGCACAGTGCTAGCACAGGGAGAAGGCCACCTTTACAGCAAGATTCTAAATTAAACCGCATGCAGCAGGAGGCAGGGGGCAAAGGAAAATTCAAACCTGAAAGGAAGCAGCTGAGTTCAGGGTGCCGGTGAATCAGCAGTGAGGCCGAGGTAGACGCCGCCTCCCCCTGCCTTCCCAAGGACATCACATGGGGCTGCCACATTATCAGGTAAGTTATGCAGAAATGCCACCACTGTGGAGAATTCTCAGAAACTGTAATTTGCCTGTGTGTTTGTACCTCCTGTTCTCTCTCTGTGCTCAGGATTCTCTCTCCATCGTAACTACCCACCCACCTCCTGCCTCCTCCTTCATGACCTGAACTGCAAAAAACATAACCTTAAAACAAGGACAATGGAGCCCAAAACTGAAATAGAATTAGAGGACAATATCTGGGACCACACAGTGAGTTTGCAATTAGATAAAAAGCAGACTTGTGTTAACACATCTACACAGACCTGTAAGGCAGAAACGTCTACACTCAGGAAGGACCAGAGTGAGACCCTGACCAAAGCCACAGCCTCTTCCTGAGTCACAGCACATCTGAGCTGGGCAGGACCACAGAGAACACATCTTTAGCTCCATGTCACCAGAAACCTGTTGGTTGGCTTCAGGATAATTTCCATCAGCTGCCTAACTTCCACAAAAGAGCATACATCTGGGCCTTCTAGGGAGGTTCCAAGCAGCCTGAAGTTCAAGGTAATAAGGGTCACTAAGGTGTTTTCCCATCGTTTCCTTCCGCATTTGCTCTAGAATAAGAACTGGCATTATGGGCCCCTTGAAACTAACATATGTGAAACTGACTAAGTTCCAGGGTGACTGCTCTAAAATATTTATGATTTGTTCCCTCAACTATTTCTGCTCTACTATCTTTGTGTGCCCTAAACACAGCAGAGTATCTGGCCTAAGTGAGGTTAGTGCTTCATAAACATTTGCTGGACTTAATTAACATTTATTAAATTTTCCTCATACACCCTTCTTGATACACAAACATGTAGGTACCCAATACATATCTGTGAGTGAACGGTTAATTAGTTGATTAGGTGGCTAAACTTAATAACCCTCCAGGCTGACAATCTTGACATGCATGAACTCTGAAAAATCCATGCAGGCATGTATAAGTCCTTTGCTCCTTGAATTCAATAAAGACTCAATGAAATGCCGAGGGCGGTGGCTCCCGTCTGTAATCCCAACACTTTGGGAGGCCAAAGTGGGTGGATCACGAGGTCAAGAGATTGAGACCATCCTGGCCAACACAGTGAAACCCCACCTCTACTAAAAATAACAAAAATTAGCTGGGCGTGGTGGTGTGTACTCAGGAGGCTGAAGCAGGAGAAACACTTGAACCGGGGAAGTGGAGGTTGCAGTGAGCCGAGATAGCACCACTGTACTCCAGTCTGGATGACAGAGTGAGACTCCATCTCAGAAAAAAAAAAAAAGACTCAACGAACACAGCTGTATGAACATAGGTGTTACATGAACAGACATACCACATGCATTTATTAAATGCACGTATGATTCTGGCAGATACTGGATGTATCACAGCTGCTATCTATCCATTCATCAACAGCAAATTATTAAATAAGTGGTAATAACGGTAATGCAGACTTCTGTTCTTTAGTGGCTCCTCTCATTAGGAAAGATTAGCAAATCAAGAGTGTTTTAAGAAAGAATACATGTCAGCATAATATACTCCCTTTTTTAGCTTCAGTATTTCCTGAGGTGTCAAGAATCCATACTCAAAAAAAAAGTGGCCACTATTAGTTAAATGCCATAAGCTGCGAAAAGGGGGAATGTGGCCCTTCCCCCACGGAGAGGCTTTATGAAAGCCACATTACTTTTGGAGCCTCAGTGTGTTCATCTGTAAAATGGGACTAATACTCTCCTACCTCACAGGACCCTCTTAATAAATGCTATGATATCTGGGAAAAATAACAAACCCTGCCCTGTAAGGTCAAACAGACATATAATTATTCTAGCAACCTGTTAATCACTGATGACACTGTACCCTAGAATGTGCTACAAAATTACTGCCTCTGAGCATCCATTATCCAGGACATGTACTTGACACAGATGAGGTGATCTGTGTGTAAATCGAATCCTCTGTCAAACACTCGAAGAGAGTTTCCCCAGACAACCCGAGCGTGTCCTGACCATCTTCTAGCGTCTGTTCGGCGCATTCTGCTCCAGTATAATGGGTTTTCTTGCAAGCCGGGCCATTTCCTCACGCAGCTGGAGTCCGCTAGGAGCCTGCATTCCTGAGGTTTTCAGCCTAGACCTGGCCCTGGGCACCAGGAACTGGGAACGGACAGCCAGCGGCCCCTCCCCGCGCTCTGGGCGGCTCCTTCCTCTCCGCCCGAGCCCTGGCAGGGCCCGGCAGCGAAGGCGCTCGCTTGCGCTGTGTCACTTTCGCCCTGCAGAGGCTCCAGCGGTGGCGGAGCCGGCAGCTCCAGCAGCTTCCTCCCTGGCTACGCGGGCCCCTGGCCTGGGAGATAATCCCCGGGCCACAGAAACACTGCGCAGGGCGGGCTGGGGCGCGCTGGGGCTGCCAGGCCGCCTTGGGCTCCCACTGTCCTCAGACTGAAGAGCGGGGCCTGGGGAGGCAGCCGCTGACTCTCCCCCAGGTCTGCGAAGCCAGGGGCGGCGAGCGCGGCCACGCACACCCACAGAACGCCTCGGTGCGGGGTCACCACAGCGTGGACTGGGGGCGGCGCAGCCAAACCAGCCCCCCCGCGCTGCAGGGTGGACTCCCAGTCTGTCGGGTCAGGGGGCGTCGCGGACGCGGAGGGAGGGGCCGCGTGACTCCGGCCGCACAGCGGGCCTGGGACTCCTGCACTGGGGACCAGCACACGCAACACGAAGGTCTTCCCGGCCCACAGCCGCACGGTCCCCTCTCCAAGTAACTCGGGCGCACGCGCACCGGGACACACGACCCCGACTAGGACGCCGGGGGCCTGGAGGGATCGGTCGCACGGGGGATCCGGGCCCACGCGCGTCCCCACTACGCCGCTGTCTGCGGTTCCCGCCCGCCACCCCCTACACACACCGGAGCCGTGTGTACACACAAACAGCCAGGCGGGGGAGGCGACGCCTCACTCCTCGGGGTGGGGACGCACGCGGCGCCGCCAGCCAGCCTTCCCCTCCCCTCTACACGCCACACTGCCGGTCCGGCTCACACCCCCCAGCCCCAGCCCTGAAAACTCGCGGAATCAAACATAGCCAACGCCGCCCAGATAAGGGGCTCGGACTGCCCCCCTCCCGATGGTCTTTTGCCATCAATAGAGAAACACCCTCAGCTCAGGCGCGCGGTGTCCGGGACGCCCCCTCCGGCCACATCCAGGCACCGGCACGCGGCCCTCCGAGGCCCCAGACCTTCGCCGCAGCCCAAGCCGCCGCAGCCCAAGCCACCGCCCCCAGTCCCCCGCCCGCCAGCTCATCTCCACGACCGGCGCCCGGGACAGTTACCAGCTCGTCGTCCTGATGAACCCGAGGCGGAGCCCACCCCACGGCCGCTCGGGTCACTCGCCGGTGGCTTTTCAGAGCCTGTCAAGTGAACCCCGCTCCGTCCGGCGTATCTATTCCCCAGGCCCGATTGCGCCGCGGCGACAGGAATAATAAAAAAGCCAACAGAACCACAACCGTTGGGAATGACCAAAGCAGAGACCGCCACGGGTCCACCGATTTGTTTCTTCCTCTGCTCCCATCCCCCGCTCCCCCCCGCGGCCCGCGAGCTCACCGGGGACGCAGGGAGGGGGCTGCGCCCTGTCTAGACGACAGCCATCCACAGACATCCCCGAGCTCGCGGGGACGGGCGCGCACACTCACACACGCCCGCTGCCACAGACACAATCAGTCACCGGGGGAGGGAGGGGCGGCGTGGAGACACACTCTCGGGGTCCCTCCCGCAGACCCGAGTGCCGCAGCCCCCGGCCCCGAGACGCCACCCCGAAACGCGCTCCCTACCTCGGCGGAGCGCGGTCTGAACAGCTGCAAGTTTGGCTGATACTAAACCAACTGCTCGACGCAGCAAATGCGGGCTTCAAAACAAAAGGGAGAGGAATCGCGCTCGCTCCCTTCCTCCCCCCGGGTCGGAACCCGGCACATGACAGCGGCTACACCGCGCAGCTCCAAAGCGAGTCAGGCTCCAGCCGTACGCCCCCCAAGACCCCCCCCCTTGTCGCCGGAGCACCAGGGCCACGGCACCCCGCGGGGCAGAGAACCCCGCAGGCAATGGGACAAACCCAGGGAGGGGGCGAGACAGTGGAGTGCAGTTCCCCACCGAGGGGGAGGACGAGATGGTGGATGGGTGCGGACAACCCGCTGGCCCAGGCGCAGGGAGGGGGAAGGGGGCTGATTGTTTGGGGCGGTTTTCCCGGATTTATCTGTAAGCACGCGCACGTCACGCAGCCCTCCTCCCCTGTCCCCGAATCGATCAGCAAGCTGAGATGACTAGAAGAGGAGGGCGGGCGACGGGATGCTCACCTCGGGGTTCCTCTGGCCGCCGCGCCAAGCCCGAGTCGGGGGTGGGGGAAGGGGGCAGGGAAGGGGAAGGGAGGGACGAGGCTCTGGGGGGCCGACTCCTGCCTCGAGTTCGGAGCGTCCCAGCTGCGGAGGGGATCCGGCACCCCGGCGCACAGACCCAGCAGAAAGGGGAGGGAGGGAGGGAAGGGAAACAGGGAGGGAGGGGCGGGTAGGGGGGAGGGAGTAGAGGAAGGAAAAAAAATGATCCCTGATCTGACACAGGGAAAGAGAATGTAGGAGAGTGACGTCCAGGCCCCGCCCGCCCCTCCGGCCACGTGCAAAGACTTGAAAGGAAAGAGGGCGGCGGGAGGCCTGCTGGGTAATGTAGTTCGCCTTTCTTTTCCAGGATGGCGGGCCCTGGAGAGTGGGGTGGCCCCGGGACGCTCGGGATGTCGCCTTAGCTGCCAAGACAGCCCAGTCTAGCGACGCCAAAACCCGCCGCCCAGCGACTCCACGGCACTGGCGCAGCCCTAGGTGGGGGCTTCTGCGGTAGGAGACCGGGGGCTTAGGCGAAGTCCAGGCTTACAGGGAAACGGTTGGTTTTAGTCAGAAAGGCTTTAAGGATGAGAACTTCCGTGCTGAAAGTGCAGTCTGTGCTAATGGCAGATAAAAAGGAGCTTTGTATATATACTGGGGGGCCCAAGTGGCGTGATTAATGCTGCACTAAATGCCACCGTCGGTTATTGAGATGCATATGTTATAATTAACATTTGGGCATCTCTGTGTCAGGGGCTGGATGTTATAATTAGATATGCACTTTGCAACCAATTAATTTTCCTTCGGCCAAGCTAAAGGCTGGGACAGGGTAGTTGGGAGAATTCAACGTAGTGGATAATTCAGTAATCACTTAACCAGATCACCAGTGTTTTGGTTAAAACTGAGCTTGGCACAGAGAGGCCTTCAGGAGAAATATTGAATAAGATACTGTATGCCCCAACAAGGAAGGGGGCTAGCGGCTCATTAGAGGAGCTGTATGATGCGGTATAAACTGCTGCAGAAACCCATTTATTTATTAGTTTATATTCACATTTGGTAAGTGCTTTCCGCAGACCAGCTACATCTAGGAATGCCAAGACAGGTAAGATCCAAAGTCTGTGTGCTCAAGGAGCTCAGTCCAGCATAGGGACCACAGTCAATGAGTGTACTATACACAAAGCACTGTGAAACTCCCCCACCCCACAACCTGGAGCAGCCAACCTGGATGAAGAGTGTGGGGTGGAGTGAGGGAGAGGGTCAGGAAGACTTCCTGGAGGAAGTGATACTTGAGCAAAGAATTTCTAAGATTTTTAACAAAGGTAAAGGAACGGATAGGCATCTGATTAAAGCTACAGGGTACAAAGGCTCCAGATGAGAGAAGAGAGCTAATTCGAAAGGTCCCAGGCCTATAATCACAGCACTTTTGGAGCCTGAGGGGCTCAAGACCAGCCTGGGCAACATAGCAAGTCCCCTTCTCTACAAAAAATTTTAAAACTTAGCTATGGAGAGTGGCATGGGCCTTGAAGAATGGGTGGGATTTTGTTTTGTGTTGAGAACTTGTCTCCTGGGTTTGAGGCACAAAACACCATAGACATTCACATCCTGTCAAAAAACTCATTTGATTCTTGTACCAAAGAGCATGGTAGCTGTCATTGACTCCCTTCTGGACAGAAGCAGCAGGCTCAGAGGGTTAAGCACCTCATGTCCAGCCATGATTCTGTACAGAGTGGGTACCGGAAGCCAGTTGTCTGGGTGGTAGGCCCCTGTCCTCCACTCCAAAGGAAGAGGTTTCAGCACACCTGACTCTTCCCGTTGGTTTGTCCCTCTTAGCATTTATGCCTCATTGGCTCAGCAGTGAGTTATTCATATGCTTTAACATCTGGACAATTTCCTGACTTTACAAAATATTAAATAATAGAACTGGAATCTATGCATTCAGCAAATTTCCATTTACTTACCTTGTTGTCATTGTTAGTTTTTACATATTGTGTGACAGGCAAGCCACCTACAAAGGAATTAAGAATAAAATTGTCTGGGTGTTGGCTTTGCTTTTCCTTTAGATCATACCCTCAGAGGTGAAGAGAGGCTGGAAACTGAGCAACCTGTGGAATTTGAGCTTCCACAGAGAGCAGACACCTCTGTTTGGGGTGTGCACCTAGGGTGAGGGGGCAGTAGGAACCACAGGTTCTGGCATCAGTTTGACCTCTGGGTTTGAATCCCAGGCGTGGTATGTCCTGGCTCTGTGACCTTAGGCAGTTTACTTAACATTCATAAGGGTTGACCTTGGCCGTGTACTCAACAACTTTTCTTGGACTTGTGAGAACCAGTGGTGATCATGGGTTGATACTGGCTGTGTCACGTGGAAAGGGCTCAAAGATGGTTGATGCCTTTCTTGTCCAGAGTCTTTCTGGCCCTCAAAAATGATCTCTGAATTTTTCTTTCCATGGACTCACACCAGCAGAATTAGCAGTGCAGGAAGGATTCCTGAGGGTGATGCATCTTAATCTGTGAAATCAGATTTGTCTTCAAGGAACCTGGACCCAATTCTAACCTTCAGCTGCTCCTGGCCTAGCTCTCTTGACCCACATCTGCCGCAGTTCTTCATGCTCATCCCCTCCCTCCCCTGCTGCCCCACCTAACACAGCCTTCTCTGGGCAGTGCCTGGGGCCTTGCATTGCTGCTCCCTGCCCACCCAAGCTTCCCTCCTGTTTCCCACATCCTCAGTGCCTGGCTCTCTGCTCTACCCCTCCAGTCTAATAAACCTTCGTTAATATATAAGACATTTTTCTGATTCCTCTAACTCTGACACTTTTGTCATCTTTTTTTTTTTTTTTTTAGATGGAGTCTCAGTCTTGTCGCCCAGGCTCGAGTGCAGTGTCGCGATCTTGGCTCACTGCAACCTCCGCCTCCTGGGTTCAAGTGATTCTCCTGCCTCAGCCTTCTGAGTAGCTGGGACTACAGGCATGTGCCACCACACCCGGCTAATTTTTCTATTTTTAGTAGAGATGGGTTTCATTGTGTTAGCCAGGATGGTCTCCATCTCCTGATTTCGTGATCTGCCCACCTCAGCCTCCCAGAGTGCTGGGATTATAGGCATCAGCCACTGTGCCTGCCGATGACACTTTTGTCTTCTTATTGAGAGCTTTCTTCAGTGGCCTCTGATGATGGGCGTTTCAGGCTGGAATGGAGATCTTTGGGAGGAAGGCCTTGTAGATCCCTCAGACCAGAGTTCCCCAGGTAGGGGGCCTGGAGCTTAGGTGGCCCATCGTCTGTTGTTCCTTCTCTGCTCTGGGACTGATTTTATGCCCAACCTGCAGGCTTGGGTTAGAAGAGCTGCTGGGTATGGAGTGAAGGAACTGGAGATTCCTGAAGCAAATGACACTGGCATTGGTTTAATTGTGACAGATTTTGAGTGGCCAAGAGGAGTAGTTGCCCCTGTCTACCTAGGAATGAAAAGTCAGAATGTTTCCCTTTTTAAGGAGTTGCTTTTCCTCATTCACACTTGCCTAAGACAGTAGCAAAAAACACTAGTTCTCCTTTCTTCCCAAGACTTCTCTCCACCCACCCCCATAGCCATTCCAGGGAAAAGTTACTGGTCAGTCCACACATTGACTGAAGGCCTGGTGGGAGCCCACCAAGGTGCTGGGGGGAGAGAAGCTACTCACCTTCAGGAGCTGAGACCAGGCTGATGCCCAGCAGATAACAGGAAAATGAATGATGTGCCCCAGTGTGTGAGAGTGATGTCAAATGAACTAAGAGTTCCCAGTCAGAGAAGGCTTCTGGGAGGAAGGTAAGGCTACATCCACGTGTGACTTCCCACTAGGAGAAGGTCAGCAGTGACTGAAATTCCTGTTACTCGGTGTTGGCCCGGGAGGTATTGCAGAACTAGTGACTTTCAGTGGGATCTAGAGAGTGGCTTCATCGTGCAGTTTGGAGGC
Organism: Cebus imitator; assembly: GCF_001604975.1. NCBI lineage: Eukaryota > Metazoa > Chordata > Mammalia > Primates > Cebidae > Cebus > Cebus imitator. The sequence goes on from NW_016107375.1 coordinate 3,197,219, forward strand.
CACTGACCCCGCAGAAGGAAGGAAGTTCCCAGTCTAGTGTCTACACTCTGTTACCGTGGTGTTGGCCTGGAGAGATAATGGCTTGATAGAATCAGGTGAAATTTCACCCATGCCTCATCTCACCTTCCACCGCACAACCCCAAAGACCAACACCTGAAAGGCACATGCAAAGTGATCCCCTAAGGTTGAAGTCAGTGGTGGAGAAGGGATGTGAGAACGATGAGCGAGAAAAGCAAAAGCGAAATATGAAGTAAAGCAATAAATATTTATTGGGAGCATGCTATGCCTAAGGCGTGGCAGGGCACCCTGGGAACACAGTGTGTGAAACGGGTCCTGGGTCCCACCTGCCCCTCTCCTGCTCTGTGACGTTTCCTCTCTCTGGGCCTCAGTTTCCACACCAGTAAAATGAGAAGGTTGGCCTCGATGATCTCTAAGATCTTGTCCACACCTGAAATTCTCCCTTCAAGAATGTTACAGTCTCACTGGCAAAAGAAGCAAAAAAATTAAGTAGCTAAAAGCATACATTTTAAGCTGTTTAATTCCAGCAGAGCAGGAAAGGTTTGTAATATTTGTTAAACAAAGCCCTGAAGTCCATGAGGGAATATAAAACAAGCAGATTTCCTTTCACAAGATTTAAGGACATGGACTGATTCAATGTCAGCCCTCAAGTCCTTAGACATTCCTGATATCTCCCAGAGTTCAGGGTCAGACCTCGTAAGTCAGTGGCATGAGCACCACAGCCTTGTTCATGGTGAAGCCCTGGGCAAAGATACACCCCACATCTCTGCAAGAGACAAGCTTCCTTGTTTGCCAGCCTACACTCTAGAAAAACTGGGAGGGGCAGGCAACACTAATCAGACCAGAAGTATACACCTGCTCTATGGGACCCTGGACTAGGCTGGACTTAAGTGGCCCTGGTTCCTTCAGAGGAACTGAGCCAATCAGATTTCTTCTTGTAAGAATCTGAAGTAAGAGGCTGAGACGCCTCTGCTCATTGGTGATGGCCGCTCAGCTCAAGGCTTGTGTTTTAGGTGGGTCTGGTTCAAAATAAGTAAGCAGAGGAAGTGAGTGGAGTGGGGAAAGAGGAGGGAGAGGGAAAGAGTTGTTTACAGTAGCCTCAGTTCCTAACCTGTTCAGTTCTCCCTTGCTGGGTGCTCAGCTATGCCTCTCTTGGACCCCTGATACCTCTGCGATATCGTCTGCATCTGTGTTCCCTCTGAATCTCATGCAGAATTGTAATCGCCAGTGTTGGAGGTGGGGTCTCGTGGGACGTGGTTGGATCATGGAGGTGGGTTTCTCATGAATGGTTTGACACCATTCCCTTGGTGCTTTCCTTACAGTAGTGAGTGAGATCTGGTCATTTTTTTGTATATGGCACCTCCCCACCCCTCTCTCTCTCTTTCGCCATGTTACTTGAAAGCTCTTATTTCACTTTGCCTGTGAGTAAAAGCTTCCTGAGGCCCTCCCCAGAAGCAGATGTCAGCATTATGTTTCTTGTACATCCTGCACAACCGTGAGCCAATTAAACCTCTTTTCTTATGATTTACTCAGTCTCAGATATTTCTTTTTTTTTTTTTTTTTGAGACGGAGTTTCGCTCTTGTTACCCAGGCTGGAGTGCAATGGCGCAATCTCGGCTCACCGCAACCTCCGCCTCCTGGGTTCAGGCAATTCTCCTGCCTCAGCCTCCTGAGTAGCTGGGATTACAGGCACGCGCCACCATGCCCAGCTAATTTTTTGTATTTTTAGTAGAGACGGGGTTTCACCGTGTTGACCAGGATGGTCTCGATCTCTTGACCTCGTGATCCACCCGCCTCGGCCTCTCAAAGTGCTGGGATTACAGGCGTGAGCCACCGCGCCCGGCCTCAGATATTTCTTTATAGCGATGTAAGAGCCACCTACTACACTACGTATTCTTGTGGTAATCCCCTTTAATTTGCGCTAGGTTGAGTGACTTCTGATCTATGTAGTTTGAAGACCCACATTTGGAGTGGCCTGAAAGACAGGAAGTGCAGAGAGAGGAGTTAGGCCATTGTGATTCCTCTAGCTGGAACTCTCCCCCTCCTGAAGATGTCTTTCCGTTTTTTATCCCAGTGTCTCCCTCTTCAGTCAGTTCATAAATTCTGTCTGCTCAAGTCTTATTCTGAAATAGCTGCAAAATAATTGCCCTTGAACCTTCCAGGATCTTAAGTTCCCTTTCAAAGGACAATAGCTACTATGTTAACTGAGATATTACTATTTGCAGGGCAACAATCGAAACTTTTTTTGTGCTTTGTCTCAGTTAGTAAAGCAACTTTTACAGTGGAACAAACTGAGATGGAAAGGGGTGAAGTAAGTTATCCAGGGGCACACAGCCAGTGGGTAGGTGGTGGTCCACCCAGAGCTGTGGGCCTCAGGGCCAGTGAGCTTAACCATGCCGCTTGTCTCAAGATATTAGGATCCACTTTCTCTAAGACCCTGGCGAGCACCTGTACTCCTCTGCAGGAAATATTGGAAACATCATTCTTCTTCAGTGGTGCATTTACAATACAGTATTTTTTTCTTTTAAATTGAGACTTCAGAGATGTGTATGTGTTCATTTATGTTAATGATTCAAAGGGTCTTTTGCTCTTAGGGAAGCTTACTTTTTTTGCCTATTTTTAACATAAAAATAAATTTCAGTAAATATCACAATATTTTTTTCAGGCACCCTGGTGGCTCGTTTTGGGACCTACATGGTAGGGGGTCCACATACTATATTCTGGATTTTGAGTGTTTGTCACTTTCACTAATTTGTTAATAAGAAAATGATTGCAGGAAATAATGAAGATGCAGTCACTAAATCTGAATGAGGTTCCATGCCTTTCTAGCCCTGTTTATTAACCTGTATGTTTTATGTTTTACGTTTTCACCAAGCGCTTTATCATGTGTAGTTATAATAGTTGAGATAGCATTGCTTATGCATGTTTGCATGTTGCTTTTCTCATGTAATAAAATTAAATACATATTTTCTGTGTTACTAAAAAGTCTTTGTAGATAACATTTAAAAATTATTTAAATGACCCTTTTTACCATAGTATTTATTATATATAATGCATTTGTTCGAAGTTAAATATGAATGACCAGCACACACAAAAATGGACATTAATCTAGGCTTATGGAACCCCACAGTTGAGTTCAGATGACAGACACATTTTTAAACAGGAATAGCAATATAAGATTAAAATCTGCTGGGCGCAGTGGCTTGTGCTTGTAATCCCAGCACTTTGAAAGGCTGAGGCAGGTGGATCACCTGAGGTCATGAGTTTGAGACCAGCCTGGCCAATTAGCCTAGTGAAACTCCGTCTCTACTAAAAAGACAAAACTTAGCTGGAGGTGGTGGCAGATGCCTGTAATCCCAGCTACTTGGGAGGCTGAGGCAGGAGAATCACTTGAACCTGGGAGGTGGAGATTGAAGTGAGCCAAGATCGTGCTATTGCACTCCAGCCTGGGCG